>NC_054551.1:9925100-10247600 GCF_017654505.1 Polyodon spathula
AAAAAAAAAAGACTAAGTAATAGTAGGTACACTAAGACACTGTTTCAGTAGTTTTTTGCTCATTACATGTTTAAAACACAGCATGTTTAAACTACAAACTCAATAACGAGCTGTGGAAGGGGTGTGGATAATTCACTGACCAGGAGACAAACAGGTGTAATTGAAAACACCACACAGGTGCCCAGTTTTATTTCAGGGGCGCGTTGGGTTTCTTTAGCCCGCAGAGGGCGCTGTTGGTCCGTGGTCTGCTTACCAACTATGGTAAACAGAACCACGGGAATACCAAGCAAGGGTAATCAGTTCAGGCACACTCACAGGTGCTTCAAAACAATACTGCAAAAATCGAAGGCACAAAGAAACAGGAAAAATAAAACAGTAACAAAACTACAAAGAAAGGGTGCTACACTCTGCAGCAATATCCCGGTCGCCGCTGCCCGTGCGACCCGGATCACCGTCCTACGCTGCCGGCTACCTAGCCTGCTCAGCTATCCTTATTCAGGGATCTGCCCAAGGGTTCCCCTCCCTCACTGTCTTGCTCTGAACCTCTGTTCCGTTCCGTTCGGTCGTAGACCAGCGTTTCCACGCACTCTACGCGTTTAAAAGGGCAGATCTGAGGAAACAACAGAGCGTTAATTTATAGGGATAACAATCTCCCAAGACGTGCCTCTCAGCCATTCAGAGAGGGGGAAAATCCACATACCCACCTCCCCGTGTCACTGCCATGACTCACAGGCGGTTGTTGGACGACTGCCGCCCTCTTCCTGCAGCCCATGAACACGCCAGCAGAGTCAGCACAGATCTCTCCCTGTTACACAAGCATTTTGATTGTACTTGCTTAATCCATAAGCCTATGGCAGACAATGAATTCACACTGAGAACCAGTCTGTTAAAGTAAAGACAGAGGACCCTGTGAGAGGCCCGAGGGTTGTCTCTGATCCACACCACAGAGTGCTGGTTAATTTAATGGTTGTAATTAGTTGCAAGTGGTTTTCGTTCCTTAATTCCAGGCAGTCTTAATAATGTGTTTCAGGGTAGAAAAATAAAGCATCAATTGTTTTATGAACTAAAAACCCAAGAGAAAAAAACTAAACAAAACATAAACCACCGACTATTTTATATAGTATGCAGTTTGGAAAAGCAATAAAATTTCTCTTTGGGTATCAACAGAGCAGCAAGGCTATACATTTAAGTTTTAGCACCATCTCTGTAGGGGATGGTTGACTGTTTTACAAAGTAAAATGTTTTATTTAAAAATATCATGTAGAGTCCATAGTAAATGGAGTGATCCTGGCAATGCTTAGATTAAATATTAATCAAGTATGATTCACTCCGAGAACTGCATGTATGAAAACAGTACAGTACACTTGGAATGTCAAATACAGTGTACACTGTGATGAACCTGAAATCAGTTAATAACCTCAATCATAAAAATAAATGGAATAGAGATCTGTGACAGGGAGACCCTGTTGCTGGTTCTTGGGTGCCTTTATGGAAGAGGCCGGGACGCATGCTGCTATGCCTGTTGATAATGATTTCATCTGATCCAGAGTTGTTGTTGTTATTATTATTATTATTATTATTATAGTATTATTAGTAGTAGTAGTAGTAGTCCTATTTATAGCCCATTAAATGGGACCGTCCAATGTAGAGGACATCTCCAGCCGTCAGATGACGGCTGGAGAAAAAGATTCACATTAACATCCTCAATTTGAGGATGCTAAAAGGAATGGGCTATAACTAATTTAAAGAAAACCAGTTGAAAAAAAGGACTGCAAATTAAATGTTCAAAGAAAACGGGGAGGTGGTACAGAGCACGCCCCCTAGAGTCCACTGGTCGACAAACGATGCCATGTCGCCAGCAGACTCCGCGTGGGCGTGCTCTAAATTAACCCGCGAACGGAAGTAGTAGTAGTAGTAGTATGTATTTATTTATTGATTTATTAGCAGACACCCTTATCCAGGGTGGCTTGCAATTGTTACAAAATATCACAGGTTTTTTGGGTGAGATGTTGTTGTAAGTGACTCTTCAACTGATGCATAGTTCACACACCATAGTCTCATATCTTGTAAAGCGCATTGTGATGGTGGTCTACCATGAAGGACGCTATACAAATATAATTATTGTAAACCCCTTCATCAAAGCAGGTTAGTTTAATAGCTACGGTAGAGTAGCTGAGCTCTTTAGGACCGCAGGGAATCTGTGCCTCTGCCTGTGATGACACGTGGGCAGGATGTGCGTCTCAATTTTTGAGCTGAGCAGAAAAAAAAAGAAGACGGCGAGACTGAAAATCGACATCGGAGAGTTGGTCGGGAGAAAATAACCGGAAACACCCGATACAGACGGTGGAGCGACGCTGTAACTGTAACTACCTAGTATCCAATCGCTGGATGCTTCTACAAATGAAAAAGAAAACACCAGTTTGAATAAAACGACCGCTCACGTTGCACGTCGCCTGACACACTGGACACTCACGTTGCACGTCGCCTGACACACGGGACACTCACGTTGCACGTCGCCTGACACGGGACACTCACGTTGACTGCAGACGAGACAGCCGACCCTGCAGCTCTGCCCACACTCGCCACAAAAGAAAAAACAGATCTCAGGTCAGTGTGAAATGTGGGATATACTTCAGTGAATAGGGAGAAGAGATATCGGGAAATGTATTGTGAATTTGAGGAAAATGACGTTTGATTGGAATGAATAATTGGCAGCTAAAAACACAAAAGATGGAACGACAATTAAATAACGAAAAATACATTCAGCCTGCAAGTCAATGACATTCACAAACCTGGTGGAAAATAAGAGTACTCCAACGAAATAAAACACAGAACAAGTTCTGCACAACAGGAACATTGACTGTAAAAAATACAACAAACAATACATGTGCACAGTGGGAGGGATATGGATTGAATAGCACCATTTTATTTATTCTATGGTGTTTGTTGCCCTTTAAACTGAACTGCATTTATTTAGCAATATAATCTATGTTACTATAATAAACCCAATCATTGTTGTTATAGTATACTATTGGTGTGTAATTTGTTTGTGTGTATATGTTAAGCTGTGTATAATTGTTAATACTCTTACTACTGTAATACTCCCCTGTATAGTTAAATAATATTTTGAGTTAACTAGAAAGAAAAAAGGTTTTTGGGGTCATTATAATATTAAAGTGAAGTATTGCCTGTGTTGCTGCACAGTACCTTTTCAGAAATACAGCTGGAGAGTTAAGGTGGGGGATCCTATATCCCCCTGGAGGCACCATGTGTTCAAGCCTCATTTTTACACAAAAACCCAGGCCGCCGAGACCTCTACAACACCAGAGAGGACAGCGGGTAAGGGGCTCCTGTTTACCATCACACCTGCTGCATATTATATGATACGAAAATTAACCTCTTACATTATTATTACAGTACAAAGTATCACATTGCAGCATATCACACTGCAGAATATCACATTACAGAATATCACATTGCAGTATATAGCATTATAGAATATCACATTACAGAATATCACATTATAGAATATCACATTGCAGAATATCACATTACAGAATATCACGTTGCAGTATATAGCATTATAGAATATCACATTACAGAATATCACATTGCAGAATATCACATTATAGAATATCACATTACAGAATATCACGTTGCAGAATATCACATTATAGAATATCACATTGCAGAATATCACATTAGAGAATGCCACATTACAGAATATCACATTACAGATAAGGGCAGTTACAAAATGCAACAGAGTGCTTTATGTGATTTACCAGAATGCAGTGATGTACAAACTTTCTGTGAGTACAGGTTTGCTTTTTGTCTCCTTTTATTGTTTCTGTGAATCGTGTCTCAAAATACTTATACTATTCAATGAGTCAGCCTTTCTCAAAAGCATTGCACTTCATAAAAGAATACATGTATTCAAGACTTTACAGAACAAATGCTGAAAATCCTTGAAAATAAACACTGACTATTTCAACCAAAGACTTGCTGTACAACATTCGATGCTGTTTGACATAAAAAAAAATAAGGAGCTATTGGGGGCATTGATACACTATAGGGGTGGAATATACAGTAAAACCTGTCTAATCCAGCCCCTCTACTGTACATACCAGCATTCTGTATAATTCAGAATATTTTAGGTTCCTAACCAAACCCCTATTGAAATTAATGGTGCAATACCCTCTACAATCCAGAACCTGTCTATTCTGGAATCCAGCATGATTTGTAAGTTCCCTTTCAATTCGAAAATAACCATCAACGTATGGGACATTGCCGTCAGGCAGTAGGGATTGGCTGGGCTTTATAGCAAAGCTGCCGATAGGCCTCTGCGTGAGCTGCCGTGTAAGCCTGCTCCCCTGGGAGCTTACTATACACAGCGCGCAGAGACTCTCTTCCTCTTTTGTCTTCAGCATCGGTAGCGGTTGTACTAGAGCTCGTATTGATTGTACTCACAATGTTTAGGCTTGAGATGCTGGTTTTGGCCCCTTCTCCGAGTTTATTTAAGTACGTTTATTATTGGTTATTGGATTATATAATTGTGTTATATATTTTTTATATATTACTTTATGTATATCGTTCACGCTTTGCTTCGGCATCGAGTTTTTGTTTAACCTCGTGGTCTCCGTCTTCTCCTATTATTTATGATATTATTATAAATATCATTATTGTGTGTTTTTGGGTTGTATATATTTCTATTTCAGAATTATATCTATTTTTGGACGCGCGTCGTTGGCTTTTGCCGCACACATATTGCAGTCGGTCTTGCCTCGCTAGACCGTGTGTGTGTGTGTGTGTGTGTATGCTTGTGGAGTCTGCTTTGCAGCCCTCTAGAATCTTCCTCTGCTGTGTATTCCCCACGGCGTGGTAGCTGTAAGGCTTGCCCTACAGTCCTTTCTACAGTATACCAAGCACTGACTGCAGCGTTCCAGAATAATAAAAAAAAAACGATAGGTTGCGGATGCAACCCCGGTTCCCTGAAAGAGAAAATAACCATTAACGTATGGGACATTGCCGTCAGGTAGTAGGGATTGGCTGAGCTTTATAGTAAAGCTGCTGATAGGCCTCTGCGCGAGCTGCCATGTAAGCCCGCCCCCCTGAGAGCTTACTATATGCAGCACGCAGAGATTTTCTCTTTCAGGGAACCGGGGTTGCATCCGCAACATATCGTTCCCTTTCAATTCGAAAATAACCATTAACATATGGGAACAGTGTACCCAAGCTGTCACGAGGGAGGATTCTCGGCAGTAGGACAGACTTAAGTCATAACGCAATTGCGTAGGCAATACATCTAGGCATATGCAGAGCTGCGCCTCAGCGTCTGCTCGCAATGACACCTGTCCTAAGGTGGAGTATCCGACACTACATTGGCATCCTGAGGTGCCATAGAGTTTAGTACAGATGCTCCAAATAATGGAGCAGAGGAATCCAGCATGTTTAATCTGTAAAACCTCATAAAGGTATGCAGTGTAGCCCAGCTGGCTGCCACGCAAATATCAGACACTGGCACCCCTCTAAAGAGGGCCCAGGACGTTGCCATACCCCTAGTAGAATGTGCCTTCAACTGCCCTGGCGGTGGAAGGCCTGAAGACTCATAGGCTAATTTAATATCATCTACTATCCAGTGGGAAAGCGTTGTTTTGACAATGGCTGACCCAACCATGGCATATGAACAGTTGTTCTGTTTGCCTCACGGTCTTTGTACGGTCAATATAACACCTCGATGCCCGCACAGGGCAGAGCATGTGTAACCGTTGTTCCTCTGGAGAGGAAAAGGGAGGAGGATGGAACGCCACCAACTCGACCGACTGGTTCATATGGAACGGGGATATAACCTTTGGCAGAAAGGCTGGATTTGGTGCACTGGCAGTGCATGTAATTCACTGACACGTTTTGCTGACACTACCGACAGCAAAAATGCTGTTTTCATAGACATGAGCTTCATATCCACTGAGTGGAGAGGCTCGAACGGTGCCTTGGTAAGGGCTTCTAGCACCACGTCAAGGCTCCATGACGGTAAGTTGGTCACTCTTGGAGGTCGCAAGCGTCTTGCGCCTTTAAGGAACTGAGATGCCAAAAAGTGGCAACCCGGTGATAATCCGTCAATGCGTACATGGCAGGCTGATATGGCGGCTAAATACACTTTAAGTGTAGAGGGAGATTGTTGGAAAACATGGATTGAGAATTGATTAGGGGTTTGCTACGTATGTGGACTAGCAGAGCTATACTGGTGTTCTTTTCTGAAAAGAGACTAATATTGCAGATAGCAGACTGTTTGGTTCAAATTGCATGTACTGCTAACCACTGATAGAGACGATGCGTCTACAAACTGCCCTGCAAGCTAATGAGATAACAATGCTGTGGACTAGAAGGGAACAGGCTCTAGACTTCAGAGAGATCAAGAGAGATAATCCCACTGGCATCAAAGGGGGTCGCAAGGAGATAAGAAAAGGCAGATGTATGGACCTTTTGTCTCCAGGAGTGTGAAGAATGCACTGAGTTCAGAGGTTGTCACACTAGACTACACACACAGACACACACACATTAACACTCACACAATAAATTAAATTACCTTGACCATTGGTTAATGTCAGAGAAAGGGGAGGTGGACCATCTATACAGAAGGGTATTTAATGTCACGCAAACATTGTAATGTTGAGTATTATTTGTCCTGTACCTGGGACCAGACTCCCTGCATATTTCAATAAACCTGGCAACTGATTGAAGAAAAGGACTCTGTGCATTTTCTTGAATCTACTTACTCACCATCTATTTTTGTAAGTTACTTCATTGGCGAGCCACCTGTGGACTGTTTCCTGAAACTTTTTTTTTTCCCAAATACCGGGGGGTTGATACTTGATTACGGAGAAACCTTTTTTGCAAGCCTGTATCCCATGAAGAGGACCAGGACAAAGCAGACAGAAGGAGACTGTTTCTACTTTCAGCTCAGACGGTGTGGAGAATCTTTGAATCAGGACTTCAGGTCGAACATATAACCACGTACATTGGTGAGTAATTACTGTTTTTTTGTTTTATATGCAGTAGTGAGAATCAAGGGTAAAGTATGAAAGAGGACTTTTGACTACTTGATAATTCATGTACATTGAGGACACAATTAGTTAAGACTGCTTAATTAAAAGTGTATTGACTATTAGGACTTTAGGTATGAAAGAGGACCTCTGGAATCCTAAAAAAAGTCATGAGTAAATCGTGTAGTGTTATGACGTGCCAGTAGAGTTTATTGGACTAGTTACACGGACTTGTATTGCTCAACAGGTACGGGCATACTCGGATTTATGTTTTATGTTTGTTTTTGAGAAGATTTGTTACACTTGTTTTGTCGTTGTTTGTACTGTTTGGTTTATATGTCATGATAAGGGGGCAATAGGATAAGCCTCTTATTTAACTGTCCACATTAGGTGGTACAAATAAGGAACAATCAGACAGTAAGTTCCGGTTAAGAACATTGGTAACAACAAGACAGAACTAAAAAGTGGTGTTGTTTTTTTGTTAGTTTTGTTTTGTTGGGAGTCTGATCAACTCCAAATATGTTAAAATATAATATTGACGGTCATCAAATGGATGACTGGAGAATATGGAACATAGACTATGTTTTAAAACATGGCAAAAAGGGAAGATATGTACAGAACAGTAATGTACATGTTCATGTAACAGATCAGGAGTGTGTGTCTCGTAAGAAGAAAAAGACAAAGGCAATTCAAGACTGGTAGCCCACAAAAAACTAAACAAAACAAACAAAAAAAAAAAAACTGTAATGCTAAAGATTCTATATCAACTTTGAGGAATACATGTTGTAAAAATAAAATTAAAAGGTCACATTAAAATGTAATTAAGAAGTTGTTTATTAATGATTGTTTGAGTAATTCTGATTTTGCTCAAGCGTGGAGATAAAGTAACTTCTTAGTAAAACTACGTACTAATAAGTTGTTTATTAATGATTGTTTGAGTAATTCTGATTTTGCTTAAGCGTGGAGATAAAGTAACTTCTTAGTAAAACTACGTACTAATAAGTTGTTTATTAATGATTGTTTGAGTAATTCTGATTTTGCTTAAGCGTGGAGATAAAGTAACTTCTTAGTAAAACTACGTACTAAGAACCAGCACGAATACTTATTGTCTTGCCCCGATCATAAGAGGGTTTGATAAGGGAAAGAGACCCAGGTTAATTGATGAATTGTTTGACTGCAAAAGAATGGCCAACCTTTGGACTGAAACAGTAACACAAATATACAAAGGAACAATGAAAAAGTTTGTGTTGGATTA
This sequence comes from Polyodon spathula, assembly GCF_017654505.1. Classification (NCBI taxonomy): domain Eukaryota; kingdom Metazoa; phylum Chordata; class Actinopteri; order Acipenseriformes; family Polyodontidae; genus Polyodon; species Polyodon spathula. The sequence goes on from NC_054551.1 coordinate 9,933,396, forward strand.
TATTGATATACACAGAGCTTTTTGTTTTTCTAAGGGTTAACTAGAAAAGAAAGTGCAGAGAGGAGAGAGAGAGAGATAATGTACAGATTGCTGCTACATTGACTGCTTGAAAAAACACTTAGGAAGAAAACAAATGTTTCTGTCGATCAATAAATCTGAAACTAAGTAAATCAACCTTGAAATATTTTATTAAATATTTTCATGAAGCAAGTTAAGTGTTTGTTTGTTTGTTTGTGAATTTTATGTTTAAGACACGGGTGAATTTTATGAATCACCTATGAATACATATTTGAAACCACAGATCACATGAGAATGAAATAGGAATGTTGGCGCAAGGGATTTTACAGTGCAGTATAGGACTGTAGGCTTGGTGGATGGTGGTACTGGATAATCAGCAGCACTGATTATGGAAAGTTTTTAGAAACTTATTTTTCAAGAATTAACAGATTTATTTAGAAACTTATTTTTCAAGAATTAACAGATTTATTTGTAAATTCTTGAAAATGCATGGCGTGATATTAATCAAACTAACACGTTTTTAAAAGGGTTTTATAACTTGATTTAAAAAAACAATAAAAACAGAGAAAGGAATCTGTTTGCTACAGGCAGATAAACTAACACAGAGAGACTAAATAACTTACCTAATAGGCTACTGTTTTATCAGCTGCAAGAGGGTGGGTTATTGAATTGAAAATTGAATAAGCCAATACCAATAACTTTTTTTTTTTTTATTACAAATACAAGATATCACTGAGGGATAATGTATACTAAATGGACCAGCAACTAAGTGTAAAATCTTTGGTTGACATTAGGCTGTCTGTGTTAGTATACTATCACCCTACAGGGGTTTCTCTGTCAATTATAAGCACAAATCAAAGTAGTGCACAATTAGCATAGGACTAAGCCCCACCTAAAGGGTTACAATTTCAAATTGGGGAACAAATGTTGCTTATGAAAAAAAAAAAAAAAAAAATGGGGGGTGGCTAGGGTGCCAATTGGGAAAGTTCCATATGAAACTATGGACAAACTTGTGCAAATCAATAAAGATTGTATAAAAGATATTAACTTGAAGTTTTTTTTGATTCTGGGTGATGTGCTCAGAAATAGCAGTTTTGTGATAAGACAAAAATAAAAAGACTTTGCACTTAAACACCAGTAGAGATCTTGTAAATAAATAAACTTACAAAGACTTAAACAGATCACTGGATTTAAGAAGCGAGTATTATATTTCTCTGTTACAAACTGCTTTAATAGCCTATACATTCCCAGATGAAATAAAGAAAATTCAAGGAGAGAATAACCCCATTGAAGGTTTAAATGAAATCAGATGTTATCAAAAGAATTAATATTGCACTTGATTTTTCTTCTAGGTTTGGAAAATAAATAATTCTGATGGAGATTCAAGTATTGGGACACAGGTGGAGACAACGGTGAAACAACTGATCATACAGCAGGGGCTGTGAATGGGATGAGACCATTGAAAACTGCTGTGCTACTGAAGAATATTGTCAGCTATACTGGACATTCATTTTCAAAAGAACGTGACATTTGAATGATTCAGTGTTGTATATGTCTAAAATGAATGAAGGGAAATTCATGTTAACATTATTTGTAATAGGTTAGCAGTAGAAGTGTTGTGCAAAATGATTATATTTGTGGGGGTATTGTATAGAGAATATCACGAGATATAATTAAGGTTTTTTATAACTATGAGAAAAGAAACACTTACCTACTAATGTGTTACATATAGATAGTTAAGCATTCACACGCTATTTTAGTACTTGTTCAATGTATAGTGATCATTTTTAAGTCATAGTTTTAGTTTGTAATCAATCTTACGTGCATTTTAAGATTGAGATGGTCGAGCTAGAATATTGGATTATAGAATGATGGAATTTTATATATGCAAGTTAAAAATAACAATGATTCACCTAAATTTGTAAGGTCAGAGCAACATACCAATATTCAGAATTGGCTTCAAAGGGAAATAGGTAGTACAATAAAAGATTACAAAGAACGAATAGCTGAACGAATGTATGAAGGTAATGAGAAACGTAGGAAGAGGGGGCTTTTTGATGAAATAGCAGGCTGGTTTGGTGCAGGAAATTCTGTTGCAAACAGCTGGGATATTTATCAAATGTCAAGAGGGCAAACTTGGATAGCAAGTACTGTTGGAGAAGGAATGGAAAGGTTGGGGAATGGACAAATGTATGTAAATCAAGGGATTAGACTCCAGGGTACAGCTATATATGAGCTAATGGATGGAACAGAGGGAGCCTTGTGCAATTTGACCAAAGCGATAGATTTTAGAAACTTACTGGGAGCCACCATGAATAAGAAATAACAACTGTGTACAGTGATATTAACTGTATTTACTGTATTTTTTTATGTTTATTTTTCATTTTTTTGTATTATTTGTACGTATCTTTGTTTTGTTTTTGCTCATAGCACACTTACATATAGAAACAGAGAAAGCAAGGTAGATACCTACACATAATGGAGAGACTTAGAATAAAGGAACATGCTTCACTATAATATATTATACAAACACGTTACTTGATGTGACTACTCCGAACCAGAGAAGAGGACATCTGATGGCTCGGGATCACGTGAGCAACATGGTTGTAGCGGGTCACCCCCCTCCATCTTATATTCTAAAAGTAGGGTATGTTGGAAAACATGGATTGAGAATTGATTAGGGGTTTGCTACGTATGTGGACTAGCAGAGCTATACTGGTGTTCTTTTCTGAAAAGAGACTAATATTGCAGATAGCAGACTGTTTGGTTCAAATTGAATGTACTGCTAACCACTGATAGAGACGATGCGTCTACAAACTGCCCAACAATGACTGCAAGCTAATGAGATAACAATGCTGTAGACTAGAAGGGAACAGGCTCTAGACTTCAGAGAGATCAAAAGAGATAATCCCACTGGCATCAAAGGGGGTCGCAAGGAGATAAGAAAAGGCAGATGTATGGACCTTTTGTCTCCAGGAGTGTGAAGAATGCACTGAGTTCAGAGGTTGTCACACTAGACTACACACACAGACACACACACATTAACACTCACACAATAAATTAAATTACCTTGACCATTGGTTAATGTCAGAGAAAGGGGAGGTGGGCCATCTATACAGAAGGGTATTTAATGTCACGCAAACATTGTAATGTTGAGTATTGTTTGTCCTGTACCTGGGACCAGACTCCCTGCATATTTCAATAAACCTGGCAACTGATTGAAGAAAAAGACTCTGTGCATTTTCTTGAATCTACTTACTCACCATCTATTTTTGTAAGTTACTTCAGAGATTTCCCTTCATCTAACAGTTTCTGCAGAAACTGTAATATTACTGCCATAGGACAAGATATTGGGTCATGGCCCCCTGCCAAACACCAATCTTGGAACAACTGCCATTTGTACGTGTACTGCGACCTGGCAGAGGGCGCTATGGTGCTCTGAATGGTCGAGATCACTGCTGTCAAAAGCCCTAAGGCTGACAGGCGCTCCCGCTCAGGGGCCAAGCCCATAGTTGCATGAGCTTGGGGTTCGGGTGCCAAAGCCGACCTCCGGCCTGGGACAATAGGTCTGATCGCAGGGGAAGCTCCCGTGGTTGACCATGCAGTAACTGGAAATGCATATAGGAGGACTGGCGGCCATTCGTGAGCTAGTTCGTCGACTCCTAGGGGGCTGTCGGGGTCCCTCACCGAGAACCATAGGGGGCAGTGCGTGGTCTCTCGCAAAGCGAAGAGATCTACTTGCGCTGTGCCGAACCATTCCCAAATGCGCTCTACCACCTGAGGGTGGAGACGCCATTCTCCTGCAAGAGGGCCTCCTCTGGATAGGCAGTCCGCTGCGTAATTGACTCTGCCCGGTAGGTGAACCGCACGCAGAGAGGTCAAACGCGGCTGTGCCCATAGCAACAGCCATGCTACCAACCATGCGGTGAAAGCGCGGGGCGCGACCCATCATCCCTCCCTGCGGTAATGAATATACTGCCACATATCACGTGGTGTTGTCCGCCCAGCACCACTCACTGCTTGCCATAGAAGCACTGGCGTAGGCCTCTCTGGTCCACTGCTATGAGCTTCAGGTCACCACGCTCGGGAACCATACTCTCCGAGGCCACCGAGGAGCGATCAGAATCACTGTCGCTCGCTCTACCCTGACTTCTCTAAGAGGGCAGGGAGCATCGGAGTCGGTGGAAATGCATATAGGAGGAATGGCGGCCAATCGTGAGCCAGTACGTCGACTCCTAGGGGGCTGTCGGGATCCATCACCGAGAACCATAGGGGACAGTGCGTGGTCTCTCTTGAAGCTAAGAGATCTACCTGCGCTCTGTCGAACCATTCCCAAATGCGCTCTACCACCTGAGGGTGGAGACGCCATTCTCCTGCAAGAGGGCCTCCTCTGGATAGGCAGGTCCGCTGCGTAATTGACTCTGCCCGGTAGGTGAACCGCGCGTAGAGAGGTCAAGCGTGGCTGTGCCGATAGCAACAGCAGTGCTACCATTCGGTGAAGGCGGGGGGACCATAGGCCTCCCTGGCGGTTGATATACGCCACAACCGTGGTGTTGTCCGACCGCACCAACACGTGCTTGCCCAGAAGCACTGGCAAGAAGTGCCGGAGGGTGAGGTCCACTACTTTGAGTTCTAGAGCATTGATGTGCGCTGACCTCCAGGGTCCTGACCACAACCCGCGGGTCCCTGAGCCGTTCCAGACTGCTCCCCAACCTTGGTTGGAAGCGTCGGAATAGAACCACTGGTCCCTCAGAGCAGGGTCTACTTGTTGAATGGCACGCTTCCTGAGCAGTGCTTATATCTCCGCTTTCAGAGCTGAGGACTGAACCGAGTCCTTCACTGCAGTTACAACCACCCCCCCTGAAGGGGGGAGGCTTTAACTGGAACTGAAGGGTGTACCCGGTGGAGATGGTCTTGTACACCCAGATGTCGTTGGCACACTGTTGCCAGAACTGGATCTGTGGAACAGTGTAGGGGTGAGCTAATAGCTGCCTGGATGTCTCAGGGCTACTTTGGTTGGGCTCACTCACGAGGGGTCTGGCTAGCGCCACGGGGACACAACTTGCCATTCCACGCGCCGCGGTCTTGGAAAACCAGGCTGGCTGGTTGCTGATGGACCTGCGGGGGAAGTCCTGCAACCCTGAGGTTGCGCCTGTTGCTGTGGCGGTGTCCTACGTCAAGGCTGTTCCTGATGCCGCTTCGGCTGGAACTGCTTACTTGGCCACATTTTGGCCATTTGCTGTGACGCCTCCCGTGCCTTGGCGGAGCGTTGCAGCATATCTTCCACTGCCGGACCAAATGTGTGTCCGGGAGTGATTGGAGCGTCCAGCAAGGGGGCCTTATCAGGCTCCTGCACTCTCGCCTGCGAGAGCCAGAGCTTTCATCTGGCCAGCACCATGGAAGCAATGCTCCTGCCTTGTGCCCGTGCGTTCAACTGGGCCAGCCTTGCCAGCAGCTGGCTGACAGTACCCAGCTCACCTCTGAGGGCCTCAGAAGGGCACTCAGGTAATTCCCTTATCAGTGCCGCCTGGTACACCATCAGTAGACTGGCTATATTAGACAGCCTGACTGCCTCCGTGGCCGCAGAGTACCCTATTTTAAGGGGTGTTTCTGTGGGCCTGCACTGCTTGTTAGGACACGCTGGGTCTTTGGTAAGCCCAGACAGTGTCTGCGTCTTCACCAACGCGGCGAACGCAGCGTCCACAGGTGGAAAGGACGCTAGGCCGGCCTCACTGGCCCCCTGCATAGTAAAGGCCAAAGCCATGCAAGACGTCGCAGGAGCAGAGGCTGGAGCCCCCCAGGTAGACTGCACTTCCTTGATGAAGTCCGGGAATGCCGGGAGCATCCTGGACTGATGGGACTGGGCTGAAGGCGACTAGAACAGAGATCACCGGGGAAGCTCTATCTGGGGCCAATCGATGCCCAAGTGGCAGGTTGCTCTGTCAACCACAGACCACATAGGGTCATCAGTGTCCATCAGCTCAGACTCAACATCCTGGTCTGAGTGGTGGGAGGCTACCTCAGCCTCTACACTGCCCCTTTCCAGGATGTCAAAAGCATCTCTGGAGACGGCGTCAATATCCCAGTCCTTCTGCGACTGCATTGGGAGGGAACTAGCCAATGGAGGTTCAGGGGGGGCCGTTGGTTGGCTGGAGACGGGCCCAGCGGGCTGCTCTGGAGCTTGAGGTCCTGCTGTAGCCAGGGACATAAGCAGGGACTGCTGTCCCATCATGACCTCCATAAATTGGGACATTTTGGAGGTTAGCTCAGCCACCTCAGATCTATCCCTGTGTCGCCTGTGTCGCCGAGGGAACCGAGAACATCCCCTACGCTGAGGTGATCTAGAGCGCGATCTAGACTCCTGACGAGGGCGTGCCCTAGAAGGGGAGGGGCTGCTAGCCCGAGCGCATCTGGTGGGGGACCTTTGGCTAGCTGTAATCTGGGAGGCTGGGCTTGTGGAGAGCTGCAGTCGCCCTGGTGGCATCGCCGTGGATGATGGCGGGGCTGAGATGGTGTGGGAAGAGCCCGTTGAAGGGGAGTGCCCACCCACTGATTTCTTGGCTCTTTGCCTAAGGGCGCGAGTCTGGAAACCTGCGCAAGACCTGCAAAAAGCCCTATCCGCCAGCGCAGATGCGGCGTGCTCCAGCCCGAGGCATGCCACGCACTCATCATGTGGGTCACTGGCAGGCAGCTTTGCCTGACAGGACGTTCAGCGGTGAAAGCCTGACATTTTCCGCGAACACGGCACAGTGAACATCGACCGAGCTCCGATCGAAAACGTCGAGCAATGAGTGGGGAACGCCGATGCATCGAGCATTTTACCTTCAAGCATATAGAGCCGTGTGTCAAGTGTCGAAGCGTCGAGCACCAAGCCCCAAGCGCAGAAGCGCTGCACCAAGCACGGAAGCGCTACACCAAGCTTAGAAGCGCTGACACCCCGCAGAGCGAGTACCGAGCATGGAGATGCTAGCACAGGTCGCCTAAGCGTCAGCTGACCCGCAGAGCGGAGACGCTAGTGCTGGTAAGGTGTTTATATGGTGTTTATATACCTACCTACGTGCTGGGGAAAATGTGCTTGGTGGGCATCGTCTTCTTCTGATGAAAGGGATTTTTTTATTTTTTTATTATTCTGGAACGCTATAGCAAGTGCTTGGTGTACTGTAGACGGGGGCTGTAGGGCAAACCGTACAGCTACCACGCCGTGGGGAACACACAGCAGTGTAAGATAATAGCGGGCTGCAAAGCAGGCTGCAATATACGCGTGGCCAAGGCCAACGACGAGCGTCCTAAACAATGTGTATATATGCTATATATATATGTGTACACAATACACACATGTGTTTAGGACGCGCACAAGCCCAGCCTCATATTTACACACAGTATAAATAATATTTAATAAATAATAATTATAAATAATTATAATAACAGAAGAAGACGGAGACCACGAGGTTACACTACCTGACAGCAATGTCCCATACGTTGATGGTTATTTTCTAATTGAAAGGGAACCCCTTTTCACCAAAAAGACGACCACCAAGCACATACTCCCATTAGCACCTAGGTAAGTATTAACACCAAATAAGACACTGTACCAGCACCAGCGTCTCCGCTCTGCGGGTCAGCTGACGCTTAGGTATCTTGCTAGCGTCTCGACGCTCAGTACTCGCTCTGTGAGGTGTCAGCGCTTCAGCGCTCGGTGTAGCACTTCTGTGCTCGGTGCAGCGCTTCCGCTCTTGGGACTCGGTGCTCGATGTCGACACTATACGCTCGACGCTCAGCGCTTCAAAGCCACGTACACTACGCGCTCAGCGCTTCGACGCTTGGCGCTTCGATGCCACGTGCTCGATGCTCGGCGCTTCGACGCTCGGAGCTTCGACGCCACGTGCTCGACACTTGGCGCCTCAATGCTACATGCATCCTTCGACACGCATCCTTCGACAAAGGGCCAAGAAGTCAGTGGGTGGGCACTCCCCTTCACCGGGATCTTCCCACACTGTCTCAGCTCCACCGTCGTCCATTGCGACGCCACCAGGGAGACTGCAGCTCTCCACGAGCCCGGCCTCCCAGATCACAGCTGGTCAGAGGTCCCTCACCAGACGTGCTCGGGCTAGCAGCCCCTCCCCTTCTAGGGCACACCCTCGTCGGGAGTCTAGGTCGGTCCGGGTTTTACGCTGGCCTACGGCTGCAGCTCCGGATCATGCTCAGTATTCTTGGTGAGAAACGACACACAAAACAAACAGTGTTAATACACAGACAAGCAGGACACTCACAGTTTTTCGTATAAACAAGACGGGCTCCTTCTTGGTTATTTGGCTTAACCATATGCAAAGGAACAGATCACAAAGCCACACCCCCCTATTTATACCCTCTCCCATGACCCCTAGGTTAACGAGTGCATCCGCTCCTCCAATCCTCAGCTTGGGTGCTGTAGCTCCGCCCCTTTCCTAAATGGCCGACTTCCACCTACCCTTCGGAATAAATTGTCTTGCCATTTGTTTAAGGTTACTCTGTTCCTTCTTTCTAGTGCCCTCACCATCGGGAAGGAGATCTAACACCAAGCGCCATTCGATCTCTGTCACAGTCGCGCTCCAGGTCGCCTCGTCGTAGGGGACGCTCTCGTTCCCCTCGTCGAGACAGGTGGTGCTCGGACAAGTTTGAAGTGACAGAATTAACCTCCAAGATGACTCAGTTCATGGAGGTCATGATGGGACAGCAGTCTCTGCTTATGTCTCTGGCTACTGCAGTGCCTCGAGCACCAGAGGAGCCCACTGGACCTGTCTCCAGCCAACCAGTGGCCCCCCCACAACCTCTGTCGGATGTTTCCCTTCCGATACAGCCACAGCAGGACTGGGATATAGATGCCGTCTCCAGATATGCTTCTGACATCCTGGAAGGGGACAGTGTAGAGGCTGAGGTAGCCTCCCACCACTCGGACCAGGACGCTGAGTCCGAGCCGATGGACACTGACGACCCTATGTGGTCTGTGGTTGACAGAGCAACCCGCCACTTGGGTATTGATTGGTCCCAGACAGATCTTCCACGGCGATCTCTGTTTGAGTCGCCTTCGGCCCAGCCCCATCAGTCCAGGATGCTCCCAGCATTCCCGGACTTTGTTAAAGATGTGCAGTCTACTTGGGGGGCTCCGGCCTCTGCTCCTGCGACGTCTCGCAAGGCTTCGGCCTTTACTATGCAGGGGGCCAGCAAGGCTGGCCTAGCATCCTTTCCACCGGTGGACGCTGCATTCGCCGGGTTGATGAAAATGCCGACACTGTCTGGGCTTACTAAGGACCCAGCGTGTCCTAATAAACAGTGCAGGACCACAGAGAAACCCTAAAGAAAGGGTATTCTGCAGCCACGGAGGCAGTCAGACTGTCTAACGTAGCCAGTCTACTGACAGTCTACTAGACGGCACTAATTAGACACCTTCCGGAGTGCCCTTCTGCGGCCCTCAGAAGCGAGCTAGGCACGGTCAGCCAGCTGCTGGTAAGGTTAGCCCAGCTCAATGCGTGGGCTCAGGGCAGGAGCATTGCTTTAATGGTGGTGACCAGAAGACAGCTCTGGCTCTCGCAAGCGAGAGTGCAGAAGCCTGACAAGGCCCCCTTGCTGGACGCTCCGATCACTCCTGGACACACGTTTGGTCCGGCAGTAGAGGAGATGCTACAACGCTCCGTCAAGGCACGAGAGGCATCACAGCAAATGGCCAAGACGTGGCCAAGCAAACAGTTCCAGCCGAAGTGGCCCCAGCGTCATCCCTGGTGCAAGGCACTGCGACAGCAGCAGGCACAACCACGGGGTGGTAAGACCTCCCCCACAGGTCTATCAGTGCGACTTGGGGTTACAAAACCACAGCGCGTAGAATGGAGCCCTAGAGGAGGTGGCAGGTCATGTAGATATCCTTCCTCCTCACCGGAGGAAGCTGGTAGTGAATGAGGTGCAAAAGCAGGAGGAGAGGAGAGGATCAGGTATGTAAAGGCCGTTTCCCAGGCCAAGCTGGGAGAATGGATGAGATTGGAAAGTGTGGAACAACGCAAGATCGGCTGGCAAGACCTATGGACAATGGAACAGAGCAGGATCAGTTTCCTCATCAGATGAGCATATGATGTTCTCCCATCACCACATAACCTAAACCACTGGGTGGGTGAGGATCCCTCATATCCTTTATGTTCATTACCTGCAACATTAAGGCACATTTTGACAAGATGTAAGGTGGGTCTTAGCCAAGGACAGTTTACTTGGCGCCATGACCAGGTGCTGTGATGTTTGGCCTTAGCATTGGAAGACAAGCGTAACCTGACCAATATGTTGCCACCAGTTTCATCAAAGCATTACACACAATAGACAATATTCCTCTGTCCAGGAGAGCAACCACCAAGAAAAGGTGTTAAAATCAAGCCTCGCTCAGGACAACTGGAAGCTGCTAGAGACTGGAAGATGCTTGCAGATGTTGGTCAACGGCTTATTTTTTCACCTGAGATTGCCACCACTAACCTTCGACCAGACATTTTCTTGTGGTCTGGATCAGCACGCCTTGTTCATCTGATAGAGTTAACAGTGCCATGGGAAGATGCTGTGGATGAGGCGTATGAGAGGAAGAAACTTTGGTATGCTCAACTAGCTGCTGAAGCGGAACAGCGAGAATGGAGAGTCCGAGTTTATCCAGTGGAGGTGGGCTGTCGAAGATTTGTTACACACTCTACAACCCGGTTTCTCAGAGACGTCGGGTTCAGTCGCCAAGAGTTGCGTCGCACAGTGAAGAACTTATCTGAAGCAGCAGAGAGGAGGAGCAACTGGCTGTGGTTGAGACGGAAAGATTCTGGATGGGGATCTCAAGCACAATAGAAAGAAAGCAACGCTGATGTACAGGTAAGTAAGCTAGGCTGAGCTGAGTGGGGGATGGAGGGGGGTGATGCTGGGACGCCAGAATCACTGTTGAGCCCTCTTGAGGTGTCGTGGGCTAGTCAACAAAACACAGAGGATGGAAGGTGCCCACTTGAAGACTCCAGAGATGTACCCTACTTAGCTCAATCCAGATGGTTGTCATGCTGATGCGCTGGGGAGACCGCACTGTGTTGGTCCTCGGAGCCAGCATCGCAGCTGTTGTGTTTGCTGATGCGCTGGGGAGGCAAAATGAGCTGATCCCTGGAGCCAGCATTACACTTCAGCAATCAACACCAGATAGAAGGATATCTACATCTTCAGATGGAAAACAACGCAAATGGATGGAAATGCAGATGGATCACATTAGTTTACTTCAAAGCTACGTCTTAGTTGGTGCTTATCTTGGCAACAGCCAAGTTCAAATCAGCATGAAGTTCAACAACTACTCTCATGTAATAGAAATCATGTGCACAGTTTTTGCAAAGGCTTTGTTGGGTACACAAGCCGTCATCTTATATATTATAGATTATAAAATGATGACTAGTCTGTCTAGAAAAAAAATGTTTTTCTGAATAAGGTGTCTAGAAGGGTGTGGCAAAGTGGCTGGTGGAGAGGAACAGGTGTAGCAGTGATGCGATGCAGGGGTGACAGGCAGACAAAGATATCCAGTGGAAAAGTGCTTTTATTTGCAATCCAGGTCTGGTGACCGTCAAATAATAAATCCCCGGCTATACTCAACAATGTGTAAAGTGCGGGGATAACAACAACTGGGCACAGTCACGAACAAAAACCAAACACACGGTCACCAGTCCTGGATGAGTGCAGTCGTGCTGGTGCTGAGTGAAAACAACGGTACTTTGTGACGATAGTGCAGTGGTGCTCTGGACAGTGCTGACCCTACTCGACAGCTCCGGAGGTGTGCTTTAACTGTCTACAAATGAAGAACAGACAATTAACAGGACAAACACAATAACATACAACACGAATTATTTTCCACACACTGAGAGCTCCTCTCTCAATCCTTCTCTCTCTCCTATCGTTTTACCCAAACGAAGGAAAAGATCAGCGTTACCCTAGCCCCTATATGTAATCCTACATGATATCTAGGTAAACGATTGCAGCTGCCTTATTACTTGCAGCTGCCTCTCGTTTACCTTTCAAATCAATACAGTCTTACAACAGAGTCTCGCTTCTTTCCAGGCTGACCCACTTCCCTGACCTGGAAACGAACTGTCTGGCCAGCTCTTCCAGATACTTCTCCTCTCGTTCTTTAGCGCCCTGTGATGAGTCAAAGGGATTTCGGTCTGTGATTCAGCCTCCCGACAGTAGATGGCATCAAACCAACTCGGGACTTCCCTTACCAAGATCTCGTGACCATGGCAAAAGTCATCTTTTGAGGGGCGGCACCTTGGTGAGGGGCGGAAGTACGAGTATGTAAATTCCAGCCACTGGAGTCAAGTGAAGGATAAGGACACTTGTCAGTTGGGGATTGGTGTTCCACTGACTACAGAGGCGGGACATTACATACTAAAGGGAACGTACTACTGTGTTCGGGGTTGGTCCGAAAGTAAAATAGGAGGAGTAACGGGTGGAGGGAGAGACTAGTTTGGTGCAGCGGGATTTAAAAAAAAAAAAGAAAAACACTAACATTTCTTTTGTCTTTTTTTGTTTATGTATGGTTTACCACGAAGACGATTAAAGACGAGTTATCACGATCTGTTTTGGATTTCACCCCTGCACTCCTTCCCTCACACCATTTTGTTTTCTTTTGTTATTTAATTATTTTGTTGTGTATAGATAATAAAAATAAATTATTTTATTTCTGTACACATAAATTACTGTCTGGACATTCCATTTAATACACTCTCGCCTCACACGTGGTGTCAGAAGTGAAAATGGATCCAGCTACAGTGTTGGCAATGTTTAGGGAGCAGGAGGAGAAGCGAGAGGAGAGAGAGACACGGCACCAGGAACAGCTCGCCCAGTTCTTTGGACAGCTGGTGGAAAAACTATCAATATCAACATCAGAGAGAGCGGTTGCCCGGATGTTTGCAGCTCAGCCAAAACTTCAGAAGATGACCTCGGAAGATGATCCCGAGGCTTTCTTGAGTACTTTTGAGAGAGTGGCAGAGGCTGCAGAGTGGCCTAGGGAACACTGGGCCATGAAATTGGCACCCTGCCTGACAGGGGAAGCTCAGGCAGCGTATCGAGCCCTGACGGCCACGAATGCAGGGGACTATGTTAAAGTAAAAGAAGCCATTCTCTCACGCCTCGGGATCACAGAGGAAACATACCGGCACCGTTTCCGGGAATACCAGCTGTCCACGGGGATGCGGCCCCGGGTTGCGGGACAATATCATTTGGATCAGTGCACTTGGTGGCTGCAGCCAGAAGAACATACACCCCAAGAACTGGTGCAGAAAATAGTTATAGAACAGTTCGCGTCTATACTACCGCCAGGGAATCGAGAGTGGATTAAGAGGAATCGACCTACCACTCTCGAGGATGCCATCCTCCTGGCGGAGGCCTACGAAGACGCGAACAAAGGCGCCGGGTCAGACCCCACTCCTGCCCCTAAACTAACTCGGACCAACCAACCAATGAAGCCCAGAGGGGGTAACCAGACCTTCAGACCATGTAGGTCGAGGGTAGCCCCATCCTGGGCGAGAGAGAATCCCCCTAATCTGCCGGTCGCGGACTCGCAGGACAGATTAACTCCGTTGATGCCTCCTAACCAAGTGTGCTACCAATGTAATGAGCCTTAGTTTCTTAGTTTCTACCAGGGACCAATTAAAGCAACAGGAGAAAACAATTGGCGAGATTTTTCCGTTGCAATCCGATCTGTTTAACCCTAGAATCCGCCCAAGAAAAACAAAAAGAGAGCGTCGGGTGGAAAAATATGAGGGAACTCTGAGACGACAAGGGGAGGGGTCTGACACAAAAGTAAACCAATCGCTTAAACGGCAAGGAAAGGGAGTAGGTATTCAGTGTAACCGGGGCTGCGAGGTTACTGAGGTGGAAGGTCATGTAATAAAAGACACTCCTCTCTGTGTACCTAACCATTGGGACCGAGATATTGACTTGGGATATGAACAACAAAATGATCCCACGTTACAGTATGCTTGGAAACAGGTTAGATATATCGAGGGGAAGGATATGCAGGAAGGACAACCAGTGGTATTTCCGCATTTTTCTGTATCTGGGCACTTATTATATAGAATAACCCGGGCTCCCGGGACGGGACAGCTCGTAAAACAGTTATTGGTTCCTAGGCCTTTTCAGTCAGAAGTCTTGAGATTGGCGCATGACATTCCATTTTCAGGTCATTTGGGAACTGAAAAGACTCAGGAACGAATTTTGGCCCGTTTTTTTTGGCCTGGGGTTTATGGTCTTGTGCGGAAGTATGTATCGGAGTGTCCTGAATGTCAATTAGCTGCCCCTAAGTCAGTTCGCCCCGCACCTCTGGTTCCACTTCCAATTATTGGGGTACCGTTTGAAAGGATTGGTGTAGATTTAGTAGGCCCTCTGGAGGGAACAGAGTCAGGATATCGGTATATTTTAGTAGTAGTGGACTACGCAACGAGATATCCAGAAGCTGTTCCCTTACGCTCTATGAATGCAGTAGCTGTAGTGAATGAATTAGTAAAAATATTCTCTAGGGTGGGAATCCCTAAAGAAATTCTCACTGATCAGGGCACTAATTTTATGTCAGACTGTATTCAGCAACTATATAAATTATTGAAAATCCGTTCAATTAGAACCTCAGTTTTTCATCCTCAAACGGATGGGCCGCTTTGTAGATCAAGAAAAACGCAATTGGGCTAAACTGCTTCCCTACTTGCTCTTTGCAGTTCGCAAGGTACCACAATCCTCAACGGGGTTTTCCCCGTTTGAGCTCTTGTACGGTCGGCAGCCGCGGGGTATCTTGGATCTCATAAGAGAAGGCTGGGAAGAACAGTCAAAGGAGTCTAAAAATGTAGTAAAATATGTGTTGCAGTTACGCGATCGCTTAGAATTAGTCGGTCGATTGGCACATGACAATCTCAAAGCGGCACAGCAGAAGCAGCAACAAAGCTACAATAAAAATGCAAGAATTCAGAACTTTCGACCTGGAGATAAAGTGTTGTTATTGTTGCCCTCATCGGAATCTAAGTTGTTTGCTAAATGGCAGGGTCCCTTTCAGGTTATTCGAGCAATTGGTAAAGTCAATTATGAGATCTGACAGCCTGGGCGTCGGAAAGAAAGTCAAATTTATCATGTTAATCTCCTGAAACCGTGGAAAGAACGGGAAGTCCATTTTATATCTCCTGTACAGGAGGGAGAGGATTTTGGACCCTCAATTGAGTCAGAGTCAGCAATTGAGGTCCCGATGGGGGAACAATTAACTCCTGATCAGCGTGAAGAGGTAAGCAATCTAATTAATATGTTCAGTGATGTGTTTTCTAACGTGCCTGGAAGAACGCATTTGATTGAACATGCTATTATCACTCCGCCAGGTCTAAGAGTTAGACAGAGACCGTATCGCATTCCAGAGAGTCGGAGAGATTCTGTTCGAAGGGAGGTGGAGTGTATGTTGAAACTTGGGGTAATTGAACCTTCCCGAAGTGAGTGGTGTAGCCCAATAGTACCAATAGACAAGCCAGATGGGTCACTACGATTATGTATCGATTTTAGGAGGGTGAATGCTATCTCCAAGTTTGATGCATATCCCATGCCTCGAGTAGATGAACTCTTAGACAAGCTGGGGCAAGCTCGGTTTATTTCAACTCTGGATCTGACGAAAGGATATTGGCAAATTCCATTAACGAAAGCCTCTCGTGAGAAAACGGCATTTTCAACCCCAGAGGGTCTTTTTCAATTTTGTACTATGCCGTTCGGACTTCATGGAGCGCCTGCTACTTTTCAGAGACTAATGGACAGGGTTTTACAACCTCATCGAGAGTATGCAGCTGCGTATATCGATGATGTAGTCATTTATAGTTCTTCCTGGAGAGAACATTTGACTAGATTAGAAGCCGTCTTACAGTCTCTGAGGAGGGCGGGGCTCACAGCGAACATGGCAAAGTGCGCTATTGGAAAAGAAGAAACTAAATATTTAGGTTTCATAATGGGTAAGGGTAGAGTGAAACCGTTGGTTTCAAAAGTCCAGGCTTTGTTGGATTCACCGGTACCTACCACGAAAACCCAGGTGAGATCACTGTTAGGGTTGGCTGGTTATTACCGCCGCTTTATTCCACACTTTTCCACTATAGCCGCCCCTCTCACTGATCTCACTAAAAAGAACGCTCCAAATAAAATTAAGTGGAGTGCAGAGTGTCAGACAGCCTTTGAATCTATTAAAACTAATTTGAGTCAGGCCCCAGCATTAATAAGCCCGGATTTCAGCCGAGAGTTCGTCCTGCAGACAGATGCATCGCAGACTGGTCTGGGGGCGGTTCTGTCCCAGGAGAGAGATGGTATAGAACACCCGATACTATACATCAGTCGGAAGTTACTGCCCAGAGAACAGAGGTATTCGGTAGTGGAGAAAGAATGCCTGGCAGTGAAATGGGCAGTGGAATCTTTAAAATACTATCTTCTGGGACGACCTTTTGTACTCATCACAGATCACGCTTCTTTAAAGTGGTTAGACACGATGAAGGATTCAAACGCTAGGATTACGCGGTGGTACCTGGCGCTCCAACCCTTCGCCTTTCAAATAAGGTATTGTGCGGGTAAGTTACATCAGAATGCTGATTTTTTTTCCCGGGAGGGAGGGAAAAGGGAAGGGTTAGAGGTTTCCGAGTGTTCCTTCGGCTCTGGGGTGGGATATGTGATGAGTCAAAGGGATTTCGGTCTGTGATTCAGCCTCCCGACAGTAGATGGCATCAAACCAACTGGGGACTTCCCTTACCAAGATCTCGTGACCATGGCAAAAGTCATCTTTTTGAGGGGCGGCACCTTGGTGAGGGGCGGAAGTACGAGTATGTAAATTCCAGCCACTGGAGTCAAGTGAAGGATAAGGACACTTGTCAGTTGGGGATTGGTGTTCCACTGACTACAGAGGCGGGACATTACATACTAAAGGGAACGTACTACTGTGTTCGGGGTTGGTCCGAAAGTAAAATAGGAGGAGTAACGGGTGGAGGGAGAGACTAGTTTGGTGCAGCGGGATTTAAAAAAAAAACAAAAAAAACACTAACATTTCTTTTGTCTTTTTTTGTTTATGTATGGTTTACCACGAAGACGATTAAAGACGAGTTATCATGATCTGTTTTGGATTTCACCCCTGCACTCCTTCCCTCACACCATTTTGTTTTCTTTTGTTATTTAATTATTTTGTTGTGGATAGATAATAAAAATAAATTATTTTATTTCTGTACACATAAATTACTGTCTGGACATTCCATTTAATACACTCTCGCCTCACATGCCCTCACAGGTCGGGAGGAAGATTCATCACCAGAACTCATATTTCTGTCACAAAGGGCTAGTATTCTGATAGTATCCTAATACTAAGTGGGTATTTGGTATCGAGTTTTCGGAATACTGGTATCCAGAATACGGACAGATTCATTTAGAATAACCTATTTACATGGCATGGAATAGCTATTCAAATTTCCCACTATTTCGAATACAAATGGAATCCTGATAGAACAGGACAAAAAGAACAGGTGCCCAGATAGCAATATGGGTGCAGTCAATTGCACCTACCACACGCGGCAGGTGCATGACCTCATCCCCACTGTATCACCTGCTACCTTCTGGAAGGTCCTCGTAGCCAGGATACACATACAGGCAGACACTACCGATTTCTCAAACAAGGCATGACTGCGTAGGTTTGTTCTGGACAGGTCATCATGCAGCGTGTCACATAGATGAATCAGCATGTCTCGGTCAAAACGATACCTGGACACAACTTGCTCATTGCTGAGCTCCTCATATGTGTGCCGAGGCCGGTACACCCTTTCAGCATATCTTCACCTATGTCGGGGTTGCTGTTGCTGGGTGTGTCTTGCATCATTCACATCCATATGTCGACGGACACGCTACATGCTACCCACGTTTCCCATTGTTGCCTGTTTGTAGTCCATTCTGGAATGGTAGTGTACACAGAGTTAATGCAGTCCTTTTACAATCCTTATTCTGCGCGTCACAAACCTGGTTTTGTGATTGGCTGTCACAAAGACGGCTGCAGTGGGTGACATCAGACCAGAAACCAGGAACCAGGAAATAAACAACAGAGCGGTGGAGTTTGGTGCAGCTGAGTGATTGATTCATTCAGTGTTTAATAATGAAACAGACAGAAAATAAAAGGTTGTAAAGACAAAACACACAGGACACAGCACTTCCGCCAAAATAAAGAGACAAACAAAACGGACTACACAGACAAACACGGTGAGCTGATGCTGCTTTTATGCAGCTGTACCGAGACTCGATTGCTAATCAATCATTCAATTGGAGTCTCGGTACAACTGCACGTGATTTAATAAAAGTGCAATTCCCTGTGCCCACATATTATTACATTTTACCTGTACGTGAAGTGCTGTGCAATCCTCGTGCCTAAATACAAATATACATTTTAAACACTTGTGTTACACAGACCCATTTATATCCTGTGTACCAATGACTATACACCAACATTAAGACACTACACGTAACATACAACAAAAATAAATAGCCCAGGGGTGGGGCACTTTGCCACATTGGCGCATACCTTTGAATATGCCAGCATATTATTGGCCACTCCCCCCATATTGCGCGATGCATACATTTTATTTCTGCACAGCGCAGAATGAATTGTAATGCGCAAAAGGACATTTCGAATATAGCAACTTGGCACAATTTCAGCATAACGGCCATTTGCGACGCGCATACCCCTCTGCGCGGTGTGCAAACCTTTAGAATATCAGGCCCTGGGTGTCTACAAAGTCAAAAAACATCTCTTTTCATATAGTTCCTGAGTTCCCTGTCTTTTCTGTGCCTTTCTCCTGTCTCTCTCCTTTCTTCGTCACTGAGGCAATGTGCCCTACCCTTGTGTGTATTTTTGTGTTTTATGTTGTATGTAGTGTGTAAATGTTGGTGTTTATGTACTGTATAAAGTGTCTGCCTCACCTGCCTGAAAGGTGAGGAATGGTGCTTTGCCGTTGGTGAGATTGGGCACATAGCACCCAACCAACCCTCTCGGAGACAGAAGAGCCCGAATTATAATAATAATGTGCTCTACATCAAAACAATTAATCACAACTGTGACACATGCTGGAGGCATCTGTATGAGTTCATGTTTCTCCTGACTGTCAGCAAAGCAGGCATGATCCCAAGGAATACGACCCAGACTGTGAGTACTGACTAGGAAAGCAGACATGAGTCCAGAGAATATGACCCAGGCTGTGAGTACTGAGTAGGAAAGCAGGCACGAGCCCAGAGAATATGACCCAGGCTGTGAGTACTGAGTAGGAAAGCAGGCATGAGCCCAGAGACTAGGACCCAGACCTCTATAATACCCACGGCGGGTGTGCCATGTAATCTCTGTTTTTTCCATAGCTTTCCACAACCATAGCCTTAATTATGCAACTGAACAGTCCAGACTGCTTGTTTCAACCAGGTCTAATTTCAACCCAGGTTTTCTGAATCGGAATGAACTCAAATAGCATTGTTTTGTATTATTACTTTTCTGGGCTATTTGTGAGTGAAGCGAGACACTAGCCAGAACACCTACGGAATTCTTGAATCTAAGAACTGAGTCCCATTTGTTTTTAATAATGTTCTTAATAGCAGTAATAGAATCTTTTTGATGTAGTATTCCTTATTTCTAAGCCTTCATCTCGTTGCATATTCATGTGTGTGTGACTTCATCTACAGGTAGCTGATGCTTGTCTGTAAAGAAACACTCACATCTGTAAGAGTGCTGGTTTCTAAAACAGGGCGGCCATTCAGTGGAGTTGTTATCGAATAAGCTTTAACTTATCAGAATTTAGAAAAACACTTGCTTCAAAATGGCATATTTAAACCGAATAGATTTTTCTTTGCTGTCTGGGAAGCAACATACAAAACAGTGCTACAGGAACTCTCTGCTGTTCTCACTCACTGAATTAAAAACACTTTTATATTCAGGAAATGGACTGTCCCTCTCTTTACTCTGGCTTGGTTTGCTGTGCGTATTCAGTAATACACAGTATCTTTATATAATCTCTTTATAGAGATTGCAAGACAGCACTCTTAAACACTTAGAATGATACAAGGTAGCCCTGTGATATGTATAAAGTAATGATGACTCATGTTGCTACGAAAGAATGCTGTAGAATTTCATTTTACAACTAAGCCTTTCTGTTGTATCTGTTTCACAACCCTTTTCATTGGTGTCACTAGATCATTTCTGTAGGCTAAATCCAATGTTTTTTTTGTTTTTTTATTCAAAATTTCCATTTGGGGTTTATGATACAAGTAAGGAATTGTATATTAATAGTATATTAAGTCTTTGTTCACAAGACAACTCTCCAAAGAGATGTGCAAGTGTAGTTGATGCTAAGAGGTTTTAATAGGGACATGACTCCTAATAAGAATTAAAAGTTACATCTTTCTGTTGTAAGTCAATTTCTGTAATTGCTGCCTACAGCACTCAGTTGGCAAGACTGCACACATGCTATTGAGTCACTATGGTACAGCAACAAAGAATAGACTGCTACCTTTTTCCAACCCCAACTTCCCTGAAGTATTAGAGGAGCTAGTCATAATGGTCACATAGCTTACTTAACAATTTAAACACACTGCAGAGGACTTTCGGTGCAGTTTGATGTAAAACGACAATGAGTTTGGCATTTCTTAAATTGTCTTAAATGTCCCATCAATTTGTGTATTGCAGCATTAGACTTAACTTACGAGCATGAAACAGTGGCTTGTTTGCAACATATGTAGCTTTTATATGTAATGCAAATGACACAGCTCAATCCAAACTTTAACTGAGAGATAGACATGTTGCTCCACTTGAGCTCAGCCCATTTCAGATGACTCAGACATCGATTATAATTCTGTTGTTTTTTTTTTTTCCTTTTTTATTGTAATGGATTAATAAATGACCTCGATACATCTGTCCAATTGTGTGTGTGTGTTTTATTTTATTTTGTTTTATTTATTTATTTATTTATTTATTTTGTTACAATCTTATTACTTAGTTACTTCTTTGTGGTATCGCTTTGGCAAGGTTGTTTGCTGTATATAGCTGGAACAGTAGCTGGATGAGCACACCATTTTAAATTGTATTTAAAATGACACCTTGTCCCATCATCCTTTATAGACAGTCAACTAAGTACATTTGAAACATCTTAATCAAGTGACATTCTAGCTTGAAAGGTGAAAGTTCAGGCATTGGAAATGGTACTGGATTATAAAGGGCCAACGCAGTCTCACGAGAGAAATGTCAACAGATTAACGTTTCTGCATTTCTGCTTTCTAGGGGAAAAAACCTTATGTGGGTAATGTTTTCACTTTCAACCACAATGCTTCGCAGCAGCTTTTGTCGAAATTCTCTGACTAAACACAATCTACTTTGAAAGTCAATCATGTTTTTCCACCATGTCTCAGCCCCTCCACAGGCATCGGCTTCATGGACACGGTAAGTAATACATTTTTCTCATATACGTTTCAGTGTACAATTTCACAGTAGCTTCTCACTTGGGGGGGGGTTCCTTCCTAAACGTGAGAGTGAGATACAGTTGAAATGCATGAAATTCAGCCTCAGCATTTTAGTCAATAAGACACATCTAAACTCCC
Source organism: Polyodon spathula (assembly GCF_017654505.1). Classification (NCBI taxonomy): domain Eukaryota; kingdom Metazoa; phylum Chordata; class Actinopteri; order Acipenseriformes; family Polyodontidae; genus Polyodon; species Polyodon spathula. Next base: position 9,955,041 of record NC_054551.1, read on the forward strand.
TTTTTTACTTAAGACTGATATTTCCTTCATGGTGGTCTGGACACTGCCATAACTACCACTCCCCCTCTTTCAGAGAGAATACTAATGCTTTACTCTGATTTTTACAATTCTAAGCTGTGTTAATCCTTTCATCAGTCCTGTACTTGTTTCTTTTTCTTTCTATAAAAGACTTCAAACTTCAGCAACTGCAGGAGATCCTTGATAGTGTTGCTAATGAACCTGGGGATTGCCCAAAGGAGCCAGAATCTACCTCATCCCTGGATTGAGGTTTGAGACCGACTTTGTCCCAGGAGAGGTGGAAAGAATCAAGACCATATATGATTGACAACATGTTGACTTCAGAGCACATATCACATCAGCTATGCCATCATTGCAAAACACAGAAAGCTGTTGTGAGATGCAGAGAGTGTCTGCCCAGGCAATTCTACTGTATTGAGTGTGACTGCTCTACCCACAAGAACTTTGTTTTACACAACAGAGATTCAATGGTTGAGGGGTTCTTTAAGCCCCTACCTCCAACAATCACCATAAAGCAAAGCAACGATGGGAAGCATTTCTTCTGTGAACAGGGCTATTTTTTAAATTTGTATTACATTAATTACATTTAATTTTTCTATTACTGGTACTAATAGTTTATTTAATTATTGAACAAGCTTCAAAATTGAATTTGATTGTTTTGAACTATGTTGGTTGTGTATTTTTCAATGTATTTTCTTCAGATTATCAAGTATTTATCTGGAAATTATGTTCTGAAATGGTATACTTTTTTCTTTTCTAGCTCGTCTATTACCCATGCATGTACCAGCCAGGATTTGTTCTTGCTCTACTAGTAGTATCACAATTGCCACTGGAAAACAGATCATCCTTGTCAGCATTAATGGTATGTGCCTCCCTTAACAATAGCTATAGTAAAAGCATAATCTGTGATTCATTATTCCCATGTCACATCATAAGTATGTTTAGTATTCAGTTTGTTACAAACCATTTAATCAGAGAATTTGTTCGCTCAATGTTATATTTTCTGTAGGTCGCTATAATGTCTCATTGCTACTCTTGAGCTGCACATCTTGCTGCAAAGTATGGATACCAGCATAAATGATCTGCTGCCAAGTCGCTACTGGCCAGCCACTGTAAACTATGAGACTGTCTACCAAGTCGTAATTTTCAAAACATTTGAGGAGATGAAAATGACGGTTAAAGGAATGTCATGTCAAGCATTCATTAGAATGATTGAACAGCGGAAAAATTCTTTGGAAAAGTAGAAAACTACTTTTATAGTCCACTTTAAGGCATTAAAAATACAACAGCTTAGAAATGTCCTAATTCCTAAAAAAAAAAAAAGGAGATGCAATACTTTTAGTGTAATTTGATATCATACAAAATGTGATACACCTTCATTGTACTTTTTTTCACAGATATATCATTCTCCAGGTTTACTTTGTATTAAAAAATAATTTTCAAGGAAATTAATTATTTCTCAGTTTGGCAGAAATTAAAACTGTGTTTTTTTACCCTTCTTTAAAGTGGTAAAATCTGTGGTGACACCTTCCTGGAATGGACTTACAGTCGCTATGAAGTGGAGAAAATCTGCCAAGTGCAGCATTTTGTGTGCCCAGCATACACCCCTGTCATGTTGGCAGTTTCAGCAGATGGAAACCGCAAACATTTTCGGTTCAGGAAGGCAACATGGTATGTATATATATTTTTTACATGGTCTGAATGTATAGTGTATAGAAGCTATATATAGTCTATATATACTCGCTACTATATTATTATAATAGTTGTTTTAAATAATTAAAATATTAACATGCCCATTTTGTTCTTGTGTAGGACTGACGAACATGGACACTTTTCTTGTCAAAGGTTGAAGACGTGTCCACTTTTGTCAAGTAGGGCCAATATTTGCACATAATATCTGTGCAAAAGAACTATACACTGTAAATGGATGCCAGTTCTTTCTGCAGGAACATGGGGTTAGCATATATCTCCCCATGGAACATATTCAGGCCCTTCAGGAGAGTGCAGTGCCTGCAAACAGCAACCTCAAGGCCCTCCTCAGTTTGCTGCTAGATTTTCTGGAGGTGCAGCTGCCCGCTATGATGTCCCAAAGACTCCTTTGCCAGAGACCTACAAATACAAGTGGAAATCAGAGGGAATGGAATATTTAAATCAGTTAGGTCATATTTATATGATATAAACATGATAAACATGACAGTAAGTAATATAAATTACATGTTTTGTCTTCTTGTGCACATAATTGGAGAAGGTAGCCCTGGAATTTCTAGAGTTGAGCAACTTGACAGACATGAAGCCATTCCTTTCTAGAATGTAAATCTCAACACACATGCAAAATAATATAGTTATGGTGCAGTGTTCAGTAAAGTGTTAATATTTCTCTTCCTCAACCACTAAGTTTCATCTGGAGTGTAATTAGGTCCAATAAAAGCTTTTGTGTCATACTGTATATCTGTTACTGTCACAGACAGACTGTTAACTTTACAGTTGTAGCATCTCTTGTGTATTTTAAATGTTCTAGGTTCAATGGGGAGGAAGAAACAAGGATGGAACAGGTACCACCATTGGTGAGGAGGTGGAGCAAGTGAACAGCTTCCTATCCAGGATAGCTATCTGCACAAAGCACATGTCCAAAGCAGGTTGGTATTTGGAATTATAGGCCAATTTCTAACCCTATTTAATGTATTTTAGTGATTGGTAATGCTAATACTATTTCTGCTTTTCACAGCATGGGCAGACATGTTAACGTTACAAGCCATGGGGTGGAACAACAGAAAAATGCAGAACATGGACAAAGCATTATCTCAAAGATACATAAAGGTATGTTGTCTACTTATTTGCATCTGTTGATTTAGAAATTAAATTAGACCCTAAGCACATAGTATGTGTCTGTTAATTGAGATATTCATCCATCATATTATTTTTTTTTATGTTTAATTACACTGCACACTTGTATTTCTACTTTTTTTTTTATCAGATAATACAGCAGATTAGGGATGAAACTGACAGTCTTGAAAACATGAAGACAGAATTGGGATACACTGATGTGCTGCAACAATGGGTCACAGATGTGCAGCAGTGGGCTGTTTGTGGTAAACATTTACTCATGTGGCTCTACAGTTTTCTCTCTCTCTCTCTCTCTCTCTCTCTCTCTCTCTCTCTCTCTCATTTAAAATATTCTTGATTAAAAATTGTTCACATCCTGTAAATCTCAACAGCAACAGCTGAAGACAATGAGGCAGAACACGATAGAAGGGCTGTTTGTAAGCATAAAACAAAGAACCCATCATCACTATTGTCAGACTGGTATGTTAAAAAGATGTTGGTATATTTTTGATATCAAAAGTTATCAAAATGTATTACATTTTCTCATGGCTGATTTTGTAATTTTACAGACAGCAACAAGCGACGACACAGAATCAGACAAAAGATTCTTGACGAGAAGAGAAAGTTCTTGGAATCCATTGCAGAATACAATGACCTTGTCCTGGACAAAATTGATTCCCTCGATGAAATTTTGGCAGCGGAAAGTCATGCCTGGCCATAGGAATTGCATGGCAGTGGTATGTTAAACATTTAAAAGTAATTATTTTGAATGCATAATTATTGCTGTTTGCACTATGCATATCTGTAGATCTGCGCATGTGTGTAAAATTAATCAATGTTTTGCAAAGACCACTGTTGGCCTCTATACTAAGAAAAGGGTCTTCGACAAAGTCATGCTCTTAAGAGGACTGCATGAGGAAGAAGTCATTCTGGTGAGAGACATGAAGCACAACAGGGAGTACTTAAGGAAATCCTCCGGAACTTTGAGAGACCTTGCATCACAGCTGTCAGATGACTTAAGCAGACACAGTAAGTTCATATTCACATGGATATACATTTGAAATAGAATGTTCTGCAGGGACTTAAATCTTCTGGTTTTCTCATGCATAAACATTTCTGGTAGAAAATACATGTTGTAGTTCCTTTCAACAATGAAGTAGTTTAACTTTGCAATAATTCTTGCTGACATTTTTAAAGATAACAGCCTCCTCACATTCCAGTAATTATAATTACAATATAATTTGCTAGGTACATCTTTTTTTTTTTTTTATCTGCGATGCGTGCCTATGGGGTGCCCTTGGGAACAGAGTTACTATTATACACATTACATACTGTGCTGGTTAAAAAGGGTAGAACAAGGGGCCTGGTCTCCTCACTATTATCTATTCATCTATTGTTGGTGATGAAATATCTTGGGATACTGATTGGAATATTTGAAAGTGTGCATCCAGGAACCCTAATCACCAGCGTATTAATTTTAATTTTCTTCACAGGACATATTTAACCCCTTTTAAAATTTAAAAAGGGGGAAGACTTTGTATTGTTGTTTTTTTTTTTTGTTACAAAAAAAAAAAAAAAAAAACTATTTAGCAATGACTTCTATTGAATAATGTCCATCTCATATCTTTGTCACTAATCCAGAAACTTATTTATTTGTCTCTGAAAGACTGCCCTTTGGGACTTGCTGAGGAGGGATACGGTGGACTACATTTTGTCGTACAGAGGAGAATCAGTAAGCTCAAATCCCACCAGGACAATGTCAGAGACAAATACAGTCACATTATAGGCCCGGATGCCACTATTCTGGATGAGGGCATCGAGAATGAAGATTTTGAGAGCAGCCAATATGACAGTACAGGAGAAGATGAAGAGGAAACATAGCAGAACTGACTGTGATTGACTTGGCTGGGTGTTTACTTTAAATAAAAAAAAAAACTTTAAGTGCATCTGATCCTTATCCTCGAGTGAAATTTCTGAATGTTCAGTATGCATGTATGAATGTTTTGTATGTCTATGCATGTAGATAGATAGATAGATGTGTGTATACTTATGTACATAGTAATAATCATCATCAACATAGCATCGACGGAGACCGAAGGAATCCTTTGACATCCTTTTGTCCTCGCCCTCGAACAATAAAATCAGTATTCATTATGAAATGGATATTTTATCGTGTGCATGTATACATAGATAGATAGGTGTGTGTTTGTGTGTAGACATAGATGTGTAATCGCCATTTTCCTGACAGGCACCGGAAGAAGGAATCATCTGACATCAACCACCACAGAACCCAAGTTTGCAATCAGTGGGTGGTTTAAGATTAATCTGTTTCCAGATCTATGACAGTCTGGCAGAGGGCAACAGGAGGAATACCTGGATGAAATATGATTGATCAATTGAATTCTTGATGCACAACATAGGTGGTTAAAACAAACTAAAATAGAAAAAATAAAAACAACGTAATGGTTATATCTGTCAATGGTAGAAGCTGTGAGTCACACTTCAGATTTTTATTGGCCCTAAGACTACTGTAAATTGGCCTAGCTAAGGACTAAGTGACTTAATCTCAATAATAATCACAATAGTATTAACAGTAAAAATAAGAAATCCCACATTGGTGGTTACCTGTAATTTATTGGTGGGTAAATTAGGTTGGTCAAAGTACTGTACACTGGGTAATACAAGGCGTAAAGGTAAATGATGTGCCTTCAACTCAATGATATGATTAAGTTGTTCACAGTGCTTAAGACTTATAATTGTGTTATGTACACACACACACATATGTATACACTTTTATTATATATATATATATAGATATATATATATATATATATATATATATTATATATATATATATATACAGTGGCTCTCAAAAGTATTCACCCCCCTTGGACTTTTCCACATTTTATTGTGTTACAACATGGAATCAAAATGGATTTAATTAGGAGTTTTTGCCACTGATCAACACAAAAAAAGTCCATAATGTCAAAGTGAAAAATAAAATCTACAAATTGTTCTAAATTAATTACAAATACAAAACAGAAAATAATTGATTGCATAAGTATTCACCCCCTTTGCTATGACACAACTAAATAAGCTCTGGTGCTGCTAATTGTCTTTAGAAGTCACATAATTAGTTGAAGGGAGTCCACCTGTGTGCAATTAAGGTGTTTCACATGATTTCAGGTTAAATACACCTGTCTCTGGGAGGTCCCACAGTTGGTTAATACATTTCCTAACAAAAACTACATCATGAAGATGAAGGAACATTCAAAGCAAATCCAGAATATGGTTATTCAAAAGCACCAATCGGGTAGGATATAAGAACGTTTCCAAGGCATTGAATATCCCCCGGAGCACAGTAAAGTCCATTATATAGAAATTGAGAGAATATGGCACAACTTTGAATCTGTCTAGAACAAGCCATACTCAAAAACTGAGCATCCAGACTAGAAGGGCACTAGTCAGGGAGGCCACCAAGAGGCCTATGGCAACTCTAAAGGAGTTACAGTCTTCCATGGCTGAGCTGGGAGACACTGTGCATACGGCAACAATAGCCCGGGTGCTTCACAAAACTGGACTTTATAGGAGAGTGGCAAAAAGAAAGCCATTGTTAAAAAAAACTCACATCAAATCTTGGCCAGAGTTTGCCAGAATGCATATGGGAGACTGAGACCAAGTGGAAGAAGATTCTATGGTCTGATGAGACCAAGTGTAGCAAAGTGGCTGGTGGCGGGGAATAGGTGTAGCGGTGATGCGATGCAGGAGTGACAGGCAGACAACGATATCCAGTGAAAAAGTGCTTTTATTTGTAATCCAGGTCTGGTGACTGTTAAATAATAAATCCCCGGATATACACAACAATGTGTAAAGAGCGGGGATAACAACAACTGGGCACAGTCCCGAACAAAACCCAAACACACGGTCACCAGTCCTGGGTGAGTTCAGTCGTGCTGGTGCTGAGTGAAAACAACGGTACTTCATGACGATAGTGCAGTGGTTCTCCGGGCAGCGCTGACCCTACTCGATAGCTCCGGAGGTGTGCTTTAACTGTCTACAAGTGAAGAACAGACAATTAACAGGACAAACACAATAACACACAACACTAATTAATTTCCACACACTGAGAGCTCCTCTCTCAATCCTTCACTCTCCGATCGTTTTACCCAAACGAAGGAAAAGATCAGCGTTACCCTGGCCCCTATATGTAATCCTGCATGATATCTAGGTAAACGGTTGCAGCTGCCTTATTACTTGCAGCTGCCTCTCGTTTACCTTTCAAATCAATACGGTCTTACAACAAAGTCTCGCTTCTTTCCAGGCTGACCCACTTCCCTGACCTGGAAACGAACTGTCAGCCAGCCCTTCCAGATACTTCTCCTCTCGTTCTTTAGTGCCCTCACAGGTCGGGAGGAAGATTCATCACCAGAACTCATGTTTCTGTCACACCAAGATAGAACTTTTTGGCTTCAATGCCAAGTGCTATATTTGGTGCAAGCATAACACCACACATCATCCTGAGAACATCATCCCTACCATGAAGCATGGTGGTGGCAGCATCATGCTATGGGGATGCTTCTCTGCGTCAGGGCCTGGAAAGCTCGTGAAGATAGAGGGTAAAATGGATGCAGCAAAGTACAGGGAAAGTCTGCAAGAGACCTGGGACTTGGGAGAAGATTACTCTTCCAGCAGGACAATGACCCCAAACTTACAGCCAAAGCCACACTGGAGTGGCTTAAAAACAAAAAGGTCAATGTCCTGGAGTGGCCCAGTCAAAGCCCGGACCACAATTCAATTGAGAATATGTGGAAAGAGTTGAAAATTGCTGTTTGCAACAAAGGTCCCCATCCAACTTGACGGAGCTTGAGCAATTTTGCAAAGAATGGCAAAAATTGCAGTGTCTAGATGTGCAAAGCTGGTAGAGACTTATCCAAATAGACTCATGGCTGTAATTGCTGCCAAAGGTGCCTCTACCAAATATTGACTCAAGGAGGTGAATACTGATGCAATCAATTATTTTCTAGTTTGTTTTTGTAATGAATTTAGAATAATTTGTAGATTTTATTTTTCACTTTGACATTATGGAATTTTTTGTGTTGATCAATGACAAAAACTCCTAATTAAATCAATTTTGATTCCATGTTGTAACACAATAAAAATGTGGAAAAGTCCAAGGGGGGAGAATACTTTTTAGAGATTGTGTACTAGAGCTAGGAAAGAAGATCTCATTCCCAACTGCCCTTTAACAAATAATTACTTTTGTGCCATCAGGAGTTCACTGAGCATTGTCGAAGAAAATAATGCAGGATAGAATAAGCATATGTGACTACTTAGGTGATTATACAGCAGTGTGGTCCTTATACAGAAACATACTTGTGAGACCTTCAATAACATTGTTAATGCTTATAAGTGGTAATCAAATGGTTATCATCACTATTTTAAATATTAGTTTATATTCAAACTGAAATTTGTTCTTGAGTTTTCAATTTGTTTGTGAAGTTAGGACTTAACTGTGAATGAGAATCGAAGGCAATATTATTTTATGGCAAAAAGACTGGATTGAGCTTAATCGAGAATTGAATCGATACATACTGATTTAAAAGTGAATCGACTGGAAAGCAGTTAGTGTGCATAATCATCCAGGTATGGAACCAAGTAAGCAGAGATAGGAGAAATTCATTTTCAAGAATTACCATGAAGAATAGGGATCTCTTAGCTCCTGAGTGGCGCATCCGGTAAAGGTGCGCTATGCCACTGCCGACCATGCACAGGAGTTCCCAGCGAAGCAGCCGGCAACCCCAGGCGATGCAGAGTAGCCGGCAAAACCAGACGATGGGGAGCAGCCGGCAACCCCAGGCAATGCAGAGTAGCCGGCAAAACCAGACGATGGGGAGCAGCCGGCAACCCCAGGCTATGCAGAGTAGCCGGCAAAACCAGACGATTGGGAGCAGCCGGCAACCCCAGGCTATGCAGAGTAGCCGGCAAAACCAGACGATGGGGAGCAGCTGGTAACCCCAGACGAGGCGAATCAGCCGGCAACCCTAGGCAATGTGGAGCAGCAGGCAACCCCAGTCGATGCCAGGTGGGCACCCTTGGGCGAAGCGAGGCGGGCATTCTTGGGCGAAGTGAGGCGGGCATCCCCGAGCGATGAACTGAAGGCATCGTTGGGTGGTGATGTGCAGGCATCCCCGAGCAATGACGTGAAGGCATCATTGGGCAGTGACATGAAGGCACCCCGGGCAGTGACGTAAAGGCATCCCCAGGCAATGTCAAACCCAGCTGCAGCTCCTCCCACGGCATTGGAGGCGGAACCAGCAGGTATCCACCTTCTGCTGGTGGAGGTGGCCGAGGCAGAGGCAGCTCCTGCTGCTCTGCTCTTGGCGTTGGAGGTGGCGGAAGCAGAGGCAGTTCCTGCTGTTCTGCTCCTGCTGGTGGAAGAGGTGGAGTGGGAGCAGCGTGCAGTCTCCTGGAGACAAAGGTGGGAGCAGCGTGTAGTCTCCTGGTGATGGAGGTGGGAGCAGCAGGTAGTCTCCCCCTGTTGCAGGTAACTGGTGCTGCTCTCCCTCACTTGCAGGGGACTGGTGCGGCTCTCCCTCACTTGCAGGGGACTTGTGTGGCTATCCCTCTCACTCTGGAGACAGCAATGGGAGCTCTCCCTCTGGCTCTGGATGTGAAACCAGCATGCATTCTCCCTCTGCTGGTGGAGGTGAGAAGGCACCCCCAAATGATCCATCATTAGTCAATGGGTGGTCTCGTGGATCCACTCCCACAGCCTGACGGTGTCTTCTGCCATTCTTTTTTTTTTTTAACAAAAACTGCGGTTACTGCTCTGGTCTGCATCTAGGAGGCACTGGTAATCCCACAATGACACCACGAGTCACAAAGATGGCTATAGTGGGTGATGTCAGACCAGAACCAATAACCAACACAGAATAAACAGAGAGACATGAAGTTTGGTGAAGCTGGGCGCTTGGTTGCGCTCAGCATTTAATGATTAAACAAACAGAAAATAAAAGGTTGAAAGACGAACAAAACACAGGACACGGCACTTTAGCCAAAATAAAGAGACAAACAAACGTACTAACACTAAACAGACAGACAAACGAGTGGACGAACAGACAAACACGGCAAGCTGAAATTATTATATCTATTACTATTACCTCCGTCTCCAATCCTGTTCTCCACTCATTGAACACACAACCCGAGTGAGTGAAAACATGCTGCTTTTATGCAGCTGTACCGAGACTCGATTGCTAATCAATCATTCAATTGGAGTCTCGGTACAACTGCACGTGAATTAATAAAAAGTGCAATTCCCCGTACTCACATATTACATTTTACCTGTACGTGAAGTGCTGTGCAATCCTTGTGCCTAAATACAAATATACATTTTAAACACTTGTGCATATAACCCATATTATATTCCGTGTACTAATGACTATACACCAACATTAAGATGCAACACACAACATACAACATAGAAATACACAGTAGCAGGGCAAAATTGTCACAGTCATGCATACCTGTTGTGTTTGTCTCAAACCTTATTTCTGAGAAGTATTTGATCAAATCTATGCTGGCTCTTGTTGTATCATGACTCTTGTTCTTAAGGTGATTAACTTAATGGCTCTATGGCAGTGGTTCTCAATCGTGGTCCTGGGACCTCCCTGTGTCTGTTGGTTTTTGTTCCAATTGATCTTTAAATACTTGATTGAACCCTCTATTGAATTGTTAGTTCAATTAAGGGTTTAATTAAGTAAGAATGCAGTCTCCAAAAGCCAAAATGTGCTATTTATGATTATTTCATATGACAGTGCTCTAAGTGTCTTGGATATCTCATAAGAAACAATCCCTGAATGCCATTTTTAATGGTGCTGTCCCAAGCAAGATTTTTCTGGAGGCCATATCTCTGGTTTTGGTGGTCCCATATACTTGAAATTTGTACCAGGGTCCCTCCTTTGGGCCCCAAACCATCCTCGAGGCCCCTGAGTCTCCAGTTTAAAAAAATCCCAAATTTGGTCCAATTCACCCCTGAAGATGGATGAAAAGGCTAAGATCCCTCATAGCTATCTGCTGTGAAAAACAAATTTTTTGTCAAATTCTGGAATCCAGATTTTTTTGGGTCCCCTCAATAGAGGGACTCCAGAAATGGTGCTGAGAAGTGGAATGGGGGTTCTAGGCCCCAGGGTCCCTGAGATATGGTCATAATGAAGTTGGGTTTTGCCAATTTTTGAGTGGACGTGTCTGAAAATGAGGTATTTGGATCAGGGTTTTTTTGTGCTCCCCTCAGTACAGGGGCCATATACATGGCTGAGAGGTGGAATGGAGTTTCTAGACCCTGGGGTCCCTGTGTATTTCTGTGTTGTATGTTGTGTGTTGTGTGTTAATGTTGGTGTATAGTCATTGGTACACAGGATATAATATGGGCTATGCACACAAATTTTTAAAATGTATATTTGTATTTAGGCACGAGGATTGCACAGCACTTAAGTGCAGGTAAAATGTAGTAATATGCGAGCATGGGGAATTGCACTTTATTAATTCACGTGCAGTTGTACCGGACTCAAATTGAATGATTGCTTAGCAATCGAGTCTCAGTACAGCTGTATAAAAGCAGCATGTTTTGACTCACTCAGGGTTGTGTGTTCGGTGAGTGAAGAACGGGATTGGAGACAGAGGTAATAATAATAGTTAAGCAAATCATAATTTCATTCACCATGTTTGTATGTTTGTCTGCTGTTTGGTAGTGTCTGTTTCGTTTAGTGTTCATTCGTTTTGTTTGTCTGTTTATTTTGGCCTCACGTGCCGTGTGCTGTTTTTGTTACAACCTTTTTATTTACTGTTTGTTCATTTGTTAAATGGATTGTTAAATTCACCAAAGCTTTACCTCTCTATGTTTATTTTGTGTCGGTTTCTGTTTCTGGTCTTATGTCACCCATTGCATCCGTCTTTGTGACAGGAGGTTATAGGTCATTCTATCTCAAAGTTATTCCCACAAATGTGTAATTTTTACACATAAACGTAAATACAACCCGGAAGCGGCTGGGTCACTGGGGCATAAAAAAACTACCCCACATTATTCCTCATGGCCCGAACTGGTCACATAACAAATTTGGGGGGGGTCATAGGACTTACGGTTCCAAAGCTATGGCGCCGCAAAAACACAATATTGGGCAGATTTGCCTGCTCAGTGGCTCAGTAGAGTCCTTTGTGGAAGGGCTAGAAATCCAGTTCTTACATGTTGTGCATTTTCACATGTTTCGCATGGACCAAATTTGCATAATTGCTCCATCTGTTGTCTTTCGATCCCCCATGACAATCGTGTATTTTATGTCTCCAAGACTACAAATCCAATTTTCACATATGTTGTGTAGGTTCACTCGAAGCTCATATGTGTGCATTTTCACATGTTTTGCATGAACCAAATTTGCATAATCGCTCCAACTGTTCCGTGACCGTTTCCGGTCCCCAAATACCATTTTTAAATGGTCCCCATATATCAAAATTTGCCATTAGGGAACCATCATTTTGTGGCATTTTGGGACCACTGATGACCTTCGAGTACTGTTTGCGGGACCATTTCCGGTCCCCAAGTACCTGGCATTAGGGGATCATTTCCAGTCTAAGTGGGATACAATGTCTCCAATGAAGACTGTGAGAAAAAGGGGCGCAATGACTAATGACTAATGCAAATATTGTCATTAAGGGACCATTAACGGTCCGTTGCAACAGTGGCTTTTGGGGACCATTTGTTTTTGGCAATAACTCTGGAGCCAAACCTTACCTGGACCTGAGACAGAGCATTCTGGGTAGCTCTGGGTCGGGTTGATATTAACCATTTAATTTCAGGTAGTTCTGAGAGGGCTAATTTTTTGGGGGCCGCGGCTTTGACTTCGGGACATTTTGGCCCTGATTGCTTTAAGAGCAGACACGTGATTACTGAAAATGAATATCTGCATGAGGGGGAGTTCTGAAAAGTAACAACTGGCAATGATACAAACCTAAATTTTGTTTAAAACATTTTAAAGAAAGTACTAATCAAGGAAATTGTTAAATGTATTTTTTCAATTATTCTTATTAATTAAAAGTGCATTTGGAAAACAAACCAACATACACAGGGGGTTTCCACAGGACCAGGTTTGAGAAGTACTGGTCTAGCTAATCTTACACAAAAGGGGTGTTGCCTGCAGCTGCAAATGAACATGTAAAAGTGATGATGTGGCTATACCTTTTCAGGGGTAAAGCTGGATTTCATGAAACTTACTAACAGTTCCTTCAGTTTTGAGAAAATTGATCCTTTGACGCTTTATAAGACAATTGTAACTGCCTTCAGACTCCAACACCAGTACGTGCATCTGCTTCACCCCCAAAGTCAAATTTTAATAAATGAGATGACAATGAATCTACCGAAGCAAGACTAAGGCGACTAGCAATCTCAAAAGCACTGGTATTTAAGAATCTTACCATTATGAATCCAATTTGTAGGTCGAAACCGTACAAATTTTTTTTTGTGCTGTTAAGTAGGGCAGCTTTTTTATATATGCTCAGTGATTTTGGAAAAAGTTAATTGCCATAGTAAATCACTGCATTTGAGTAGACTCATGAAATTTGAAAATAATTTCAAGCTCCTTTGTTAAAAAATAAACAATAACCCTGCAGTAATTTTTGTTGAAATGTCATCGCATAGATATCAAAATCTGACAAATCTGACGGTAATCTCACAGTCGGGTTTCAGTCATGTCATGGTTGTAATGACAATTTTTAGACGCTACAATAGTAGAAACTGATTTAAAAAAAAATTTCATTCATAACTATAACATGATCAAAACAAGACACAAGATTACCATCATATTCGTCAGATTGTGACATCTGTATAATGACACCGGTGCCTGTTGGGAAAATAAAGTATTGATTGTTTTCGGTAAAAGCCAAAAGTACCCTTTAATCTCCCTTTATTCTACATTATCAAAGACATTAATAATCTTTGTCTTTATAATCATATCATATAGCTGACACGGTCATCAGTCCTGAGTGCATGCAGTAGTGCTTGTAGTGGGTGATACAGTTTATATTTGTGACAAAGGTGCAGTGTTGTCCGGTTTCATGCTGGCCCCTGGTGACAGCTCCAGAACTGTGTTAACTGTCTGGTTATGTACAAGACAAGACAAGACAATTACAAACAAACAAAAACACTCACGATTTCTGGCAACAATACACTTTTACTGTCCTTCTGGCAAACCAATGCGAAGGAACAGATTACGATTCACCGTCCCCCTTATATGATGTCACGCGTGACCCCTTGGTAAATGAATGCAGCTGCCTTTACAATCTGTGGTTGAATCATTGTTTCCCTTCCAGGTCAATATGTTCTTGCAACAGAGTCTCACCTTTTCCTGACTTCCCGACCAGGGGAAAGAACTGTCAAGCCAGACTGTCCAAAGAAGTCCTTGCTTAGCACCCTCACAGGTCGGGAGGGAGATTTATAACCAAGGTTCACTGTATTTCTGTCACAGGTCCTTTAGACAATATATATGGAATGTATTCAGTTGCAAAGCCCAGTATATTTTCATGCATACTGGGCAGAGCAGGAATAACCTTTGAATATAAGAGACACTTTTTAAACCATTTTTTTCTTCTCAAAAGCAGCCTGCATCTTAAATAAGAGAACAGTATAGTCATGTAATAAAATCGGCAACAACAGACGTGACTACCCGAGCAAACAAGCAGCAAAGTGACTTACCGCCGAGAAAAGACGAAACAAAACTTTACTGCCTGGATGACTGCTATCAGAAGAGCTAGGGATTTCCAATTCAAAGAAAGAGAAGAAAGTTTCGAAGTGTACCTGGATAGGTGTGAGCAGTACTTCTGTGCTAACGAAATCACAGATGAAGGTAAAAAGGCGGCAGTTTTTCTAATGGTGGTGGGCCGAAAGACACACGGCATGCTTACCGACCTTATGTTTCCAGATAAACCTAACAATTTGATGCGTTAAAGACTGTGCTGAAGGGGTTTTATATGCCAAAGAAGAACTTTATCGCCGAGCAATAATGTTTTCATATACAGAACCAATTGGAAGGAGAAACTGTAGCTGAGTTTCTGGCCCAGCTAAAGAATCGGTAAATTGCCATTTTGGGACATTTCTGGAGGAAGCTCTATGAGACAGGCTGGTTTGTGGACTCTGAAGTGCCGAACTAACAGACAGGTTGCTGAATGCTGCTCTACAAAGGCCTTTGTATACGAAAGCACGAAGAAAAGTGCAAAGCAGTCTTCTCAAAGGCCAACTGTGTCTACAAACGCTATCAAGGGAAAGACGCGGCGATGGTGAAGAGGAGCCCTTGTTTTCGTTGTTCAAGAAAGAGCCATGCTCCAGATTCCTGCTATTTCAAGGATTTACAGTGTCAGAGTTAGGGAAAACCAGGACACACACAGTGGGCTTGCCGTTCAACTGCACTCAAGAAGAAAGCAGAGACTGCTGGAGAACGTTGCAAGACACGGGCCACTGGCGGGGCTCGCTACCTCGCAAACCGGCCAGTGGTACCCTGCATTAAGCGCAGATTCTGAGAATAGTAACTGTGAGTCTGATGGCGATGTTTAATTGTGCACTGTAAATTCTAGCATTGTTTTTGAAAAAACGTACTATGTAAATGTAAATGTTAATGATGTAATCTTGAGACTGGACATAGACACAGGAGCTGATGTAACCCTGATTTCAGAAAAAGTGTACAAACTAAAGTTTCCTAAGGTTAAGCTCCAGCCAATTGATTGTGTGTTAAAGACATATAAAAATAAAATGCTTGATGTGTAAATGAAAGGTAAGTGTAACATACTGAGAAGAAATCTTTGATTTGGCTCTTGTAGTTACTAAGGGACATGGCCCTGCATTGTTGGACAGAGATTGGCTCAGCAAGCTGAAACTAGACTGGAGAAAGATACTTGGAGTTCCTGATGCAGTTGGAGCTCTGTGTAATATGTACCAGTCTGTTTTCAGCCCTGAAATTGGTTGTGTGACCGGAGTTAAGGCTAGTCTGAGGGTCGCTAAAGACGCCACGCCAAAATTCTATAAAGCAAGACTGGTACCTTATGCTTTGAAACCAGCTGTAGAAAGCCAGTTAAAGAGCTGGAAAAACAATGTATAATCTCAAAGGTTGGCTTTAGTGAATGGGCTGCTCCTTTAGTATGTATGCCAAAACAGGACGGTAGTGCACGCATCTGCAGGGATTACAAGGTTACCATAAATCCATGGTTACAGGTGGACCAATAACAATTCCGAGAACCAGAGATCTGTTTGCAAAATTGGCAGGGGGAACTAAATTCACAAATTTAGACCTCTCCCAAGCTTACCAGGAGGGAGAGCTGATTGAACACTCAAAGAAATACTTAACAATAAACACACTGCTGGGATTGTTAAGGTATAACCAACTATTGTATGGAGTAGCTAACACCCCCGCTGTTGTTCAGCGAATTATGGACCAGATCTTGCATGGTCTGGAAGGGCTCATCTGTTATATGGATGACATACTGATAACAGGGAAAAATGACAAGGAACACCTGGTGCAGTCTAGGCTAGAAAGTCACAGCATACGGCTTAAAGAAGCCAAATGTAGTTTCTTCCAGGATTCAGTAAAATATTTTGGGCATGAAATAATTAAGCAGGGAAATGTCCATAACTGAAAAAACACAAGCTATTGTTGGAGCACCTGTTCCCAAGAATGTGGCAGAACTGAAATCATTCCTGGGCCTTCTAAATTACTATGGGAAGTTTATTCCGAATTTGTCCACACTGATTAGTCCTGTGACTGAAATGTAAAATGGAAATTGTCTGAGAGTTGTGATCAGGCATTCTTTGAAGCTAAAACCAAACTAACTTCTAAAGTGTTAGTGCATTATGACCCGAAGTTGCCAATAGTGCTGGCATGCGATGCATCTCCTGTAGGAATTGGAGCAGTTATTTCACACATGTGTAGGGATGGCTCAGAGCGCCCCATAGCGTTTTCCTCACGTACACTGACTAAAGCAGAGAGAAACTACTCACAAATTGAGAAAGAGGCATTGGGTATAATTTTCGGAATTATGCAATCAAAGAATATTTGTGGGGAAGAAAGTTTACGCTCGTGACGGAACATAAGCCTTTAGTTATGATTCTGGGTCCTAAAACAGGAGTACCATCATTGGTGGCTGCCTGTATGGAAAGGTGGACATTGTTGCAATCTACTTAACAGTATGACATCAGGTACAAATGTTCTGAAGACACTGCTAATGCAGACGCATTGTCCAGGTTGCCGTTAGATGTAGAAAACTTTCCACAGCCAAATCCAATATATCGAGTCTCGTTCGCAGATGAGCTGCCAATTACAGCTAAAGAGATAGCAGCAGAGACAGATAAAGATCATGTGTTGATTAAAGTGAGGTACTATACACTCACAGGCTGGCCAAATAGATGAGGATGGTTTTACGCCTTACGTAAATCAGAAAACAGAGCTAACTATAGAGAACGGCTGTGTTTTGTGGGGTTTTCAAGTGGTAATTCCGCAAACTTGCAATCAAGAATGTTAATAGAATTACACAAACAGCACCAAGGCATTGTAAAAATGAAAATGTTAGCACGTAGTTTGTTTTAGTGGCCAAGCTTAGATGCTGCCATAAATGTAAGGAATGTGAAATGTGCCTTGCCACCCATGGAAGTGGGCTAGTAAACTGTGGTAAAGGAAACATATTGATTACGCAGAGAAAGACAAACACTCTTTTCTGGTGGTTATCGAAGCGTATTCTAGATGGCCTGAAGTAGTGCTTGTACCAAATGTCACTTCAGCAAAACAATTGAGATATTAAGGGAGTTATGTGCTGCATACGGGTTGCCGGAGGAGATCATCTCTGACAATGGGCCTTCTGAGGCGTTTCAACAATTCCTCAGGCTAAACAATATTAGACATACTTGATTGGCTCCGTACCATCCACCTTCCAACGGTGCTGCAGAATGATTGGTGCAGACATTTAAACAAGCTTTTGAGAAAACTAACAAACCCGGCTTGTCGGTACAGCATAGAGTTACAAATTTTCTGTTAACTTACAGATCGACTCCAAAGTCGACAACAATGAAAACTCCAGCAGAGCTGTTTTTAAAGCGACAGCTTCGCACGCATTTCTCATTGCTGAGACCGGACACATCACAACACCTGCAGCTTCAACAACAAAAACGAATGCAGTGGCGGAATGCAAATTCTAGATCTACACTCAGGTCTCTTGAATGTGTAATTTAAAAAAAGAAAAAAAAGATGAAAATAATGAAGGGGGTTTTCTGTTAAGGAGATGTATGTTATATATTACTGCAAGTGCAGAGCGTGTTCACATGCACAGCACCCACAAAATAGTTGCAATGTATATTAACACGTGTAAGGCCGTGTGCTAGTTAACTGTGGAAAGGTGGTGGGTGATTCTAAAATTATGGTGGGAAATTTGGGCTTTGTCTTAAATTCAAGGACGTCTTAAATTCGAAGGAATACGGTTCTGTATTAAAAGAAAAATGCATAAGATGAACAATTCAAGCATGTGTCATTATAATTTATTTCTATCTACACATGCAAGCATACACATACACATATTTGAAATTCATTGGTGTTTCGTGACTTTATACTGGCCATGTTTGTGATTCATTTCCACAGCGCTGGAGGGCCTACAACTCAAAGAATGAGTCTCCAGTGTTGGACGTGACCACCACCTCCACTGGTAGCACTGGCATGAACCTGGTGGTGAGGCAGGGGATTCTGAAGGACGGAGACATTTACACCTTCAGTCTACATATCACTGATCCTGTCATGGAGAATGAGGGCTTTGCTTCCATTTACATGCGGCCTAACTTGCCCCCTACTGGCGGATCCTGTGCGGTCTCCTCCAGTGACACAGCAAACGCATTGACCCCTAAAGTGCAGTTCACCTGTACAGGTAAAGTATTTTTTATGGTTTATAACCTCATATTGCTTCAAGTTTTGAGGAGCGTGTGTCCTCATTGATGAAACAGTGTCAGCAGACTAATTCAAAAGGGAAAAAAAAGGTGTGTAAAACAAACATGATTCTGGGGCAGATTTTCTACGTTGCTTTTTTCTTTGATTGCAATGGTGAAACAGAATGTTTGGATCTCCTAACATAGACACATAAGAATACAGTAGTTGTACAATTCTATGGTTATGGAAGGAATGAACTCCAGTAACAAATCAGTAAAGGCAGACTAGTAAAAATGAGACAGAGTTTTGATTATCCTAAAAACTCCTTTAAACCTAGTGAAGAACTCTCAAACCAACAACATGTGTAAAACTATATTTGTGTAGCTCTGTGTATATTTGTCAGTATGGGGATGGGAGCGACAGTGTGCTCCGGACCTTGACCTTGCTGTAATCAAGAATTCTAGACCTTCACTAAAATAATTGAGTACCCCTGCTCTATATTAACTTAATTGATCTATTTGTTCAATTGGTCTTTTACAACTGATGATTTAAAACATGCACTTGATGTGCACTATCTATAAAACATGTTGATGCCTGGAGTCTCATTTGTCCAGTAATCAAATAATTAGACCAGTTAAGAAACTGGATTGAAAGCCAGAAGACACTGCGGCCCCCAGGACCCCTGTTCTACAGTGTCCTCTCTCATCCCTGGGTTTCTTGTATTGTTAACCAGAATGAATGAAACATGATAACAGTAACTGGAGAGAAACCATAAATGGCAAATTCAAAGAAAGGCTTCCAGCCCACTCTAGTAATTGAACATGATTGCACTTATTAATTGTCATTTTCTAATCTCAGTGAATAGCTACCAATCTTCAGCTGTAGGAGAAACGTAGAGCCAAGTGCCCTTTATTCTCTGCAGCTCCACTGCTTTTTTTTAAATCTTTTTATTTTATATTCTGCAACAATAAGCACTTGTTTCTCTTGTTTCAGGCATCAGTTGAGCCTCCTGCAGCACAGGCTGAGAGGTAGTCATTAGAAATCGATGACTATCTTGACTCCTCAACCATTGGCAGCTCATTTCTGACTTTTAATGGAATATTAATGGAGGTAATGTATGTTCTATTCCTGCCATGACCTTTTTTTTTTTTTTTTTTTTTTTGCTTTCTCTGAATTCTGGTTCTTCTATTTGGTCCTCTATCCTTCTCCCCTCCAAAACACTTTATTATAAATTGCATTTCAAGCCACAGTTTGGTTTTTACTAACCTGCAAAATGTATATTTTTTAGACTTATTCTAAAGAGATTGATTCAGATACATCTGCTGCTGCTTCAGAGGTGAAGATCTAAGCATGGCCTTACGACCATGCTGGGGGGCTCTGCAGCTGAATCACTAGCCCGTCGTTCTAGCAATTAATTTCAATTAGCAGACTACCTGCAAGAATAGCAGGAGATGGGGGCACCATGACAACATTCCTTGTCAGGTTTTGGTGTTTTGGTGTTCATTTCTTTGGGTTTTTATCTTTTTTTTTTTTTTTTTTTTTTTTTTGCCTTCCAGGCTTGCAGAAATCAAACACCCAAGAGAGTGCCAAACTGGCTGGTCCTCCTGCACGATCCCTCCATCATGACCAACAACCAGCCCAAGCTGAAGAGAGGCCAGGGCAGCAATCAACAACCAGCCAAAGCTGAAGAGAGGCCAGGGCAGCAATCAACAACCTGCCCAAGCTGAAGAGAGGCCACTGTGGGGGGATTCAATGGTGTAAAATAGAATGAAGTGAAATGACAAGTGCCTCTTTTGACAGATGAGGAGCTGGCTGACTTGTAAGTTAATAACAGCAGAAACTTCATATCAAAGTTTAAATACTTACATCATATTGGTGTATTTTATTATTGAGGGTAAAAGAATAAAAAAAGCAAGCCCAAGCACTTTATCCACAGCATTTAGCTATCTACAGCAACATTACTAGTAACAAAGCACACTATTGTACAGTGGTCCTGATATGATACCGCAAAGGGTCAAAGCAATGTGATGCTGTTGTTATATAAAAATGTTGTCACTGTAGACCCCGCCTAATGGTTCCATTGTGCATAATGAACTGTTGCATTGCCATTGAAGATCATTTTAGTAAGGGAGACCCACTATCTTGTATGTCTTCCCGATTTGGTAGAAATCTAAGATGAACAGGATTTTGAAAGGCACTTTATAGTAAAGCCAAAGAAACAACAACATCAAAATCAAGTCCACAGCTAATGCAGTAAATGGTACCTTTTTCATAAAGACAATTCATTACTTGAGCTAAAGAATATGACATTTGTATTTATTTGTTGTAGTTTTATTTTACTTTTTGAAATATTCATTGCAGCATTTTAATATGTATGCTGTATACTTCACATTGAAAGATCTTGTCTGTTTCCTGACCCAGGTCTTGCTGGAGGCTTTGTACTTTGCTCTGATTTCAAAGCGGATTCACCCAGAGGAGAGGGACACCCTGGGTGAAAAGCCCCAGGTGTTGCATGTTTCAGAGAGGATTCAGCAAGTCCGAGCACCTCAGGGCTTAGCACTGACCCAGGCCAAGGAGGAGGCCAAGAAAGTCAAACAGCTGCACACAATGTTGTTTTCATAAATCTTTTTGGGAGAATTTTTTTAATACATAACTTTAAACACACTTGACCATTAAAAAAAAATGTTATACATAACTTTAAACACAATTGGACCGTTTTTCTTTATTTTTATACATAACTTTAAACATACCGGTACCATTTATTTCATTTTTGTACATAACTTTAAACAGAGTCCAATGTTTGTATCGATAATAATTTAATACAACACCGGCAAGAAAACAATCGAAACAATAACTGAATTACTCCTGTTGACGAAACAGGAGTTTGATAATAAATTAAGACTATCTGGGGATATACTGTAAGAAAATAACTGCACTTCTGTTACATACCTGCATATGTGGGTCACATCACATTGTTAATGGAGAACCATTTATCCAACTGTGATAACACTGGGCTGTGACATACCTTTATTGAGAGCATCTGGTTTTGCAGATATGAGAGGGTATGTCCAACTTATAGTACATTTTAAGTGTACGGGAAGTGGATACAGACAGCTCTAATATATTTCTAGTTACTATGTGTGATGTATGAAGTAACAAATATGTAAATAAGGCTAGTCAGTGTTTGGAAATACTCTGTGCCACTCAGTGAGGGAGCTCCTGGAAGCTGGGGTGGCCCTAACTCTCCTGCCCCTTGCATACTCCCATATGGGTTATTTGGCAAGCCTCAATAGGCAGGGGTTCAATCTTTTTTTGAAACCTAGAAGTAAATAAGTGAGATGTTGAGTACTGTTATGTGAAGACGGAGGCAATTTAGTCGAATGGATGACCCTCTCGAAGAGGAATGTAATCACAGCTGCAGTACGAAGTGTTAGTGAGTTTAAGTTCAGCCCATTGTCCAGTCCATAATTGTTCCCAGAACTACAACCAGACAACTCCTGAAGGACCCCAGTGAATCAGTGGCAATACTACAAGCTCTGATCCTTTTCTGCCCTGTTTTATTTTGACTTTCTCTTTCCGGGTGTTCTCCTCTTCCCTTCTTCCTCTTCTTTTTCGTAGCATGTCCAATTTATGCTGTCTGAGAATGAGCTGTGCTGTTTTTCAGAATACTGCCTTAAAAGGTACTGCCTTAAAACTACTTAAAGACTTTATCACTAAGATATAAGCACTTTGTTGGGTGTTGCACAGAAAAGAAACCTGCCCCTTGTCCACAAACAAAGAAATGTGGAATCGTGGACGCTGTCTACTTCACCTATTTTTTAAAGGATGCTTTGACAAACTTATTTCAGTTTCCTTTTTTCTGGTCACATGAAATATTAAAAGAAGTTAACAGACTGAGGTGCAAGCCATCAGCTTTATTTAGGTGACCCAGGAAGGCAGTATGAAATAGTCAAAGCATTGATTATGTTTTTAAAAATTGATTTTTTAACTATTGTTTGTAAAATAAATCTATGACCAGACCTCTTCAACTGAAGAGGTCCAATTTTGTACAGTTTTGTATGGTAGATTTTTTGGAATTAAGACATTAGCAGCGTACCAATACAGTGAACATTGCAAATTGCTGTTATGCCTAGTAAAGATGTGTTCTGGGTTTAACCTTAACTGCACGCATCATTTTGGATGTGGTTGCTTTAAAAGCTCTGGTGTAAAATAATTTCAAAGCCCTTTTAAAAATATAAAAAAGGCTTGCTAAAGGCTTTATAGTTACAGTTGTTAATTCATTTCTGTTGCTTTACCAGCAAGCAAGATGGTACAGTTGGAAGTGGTTGCTAAGCAATAAAGATAATTATATATTACTGATTTAATTAAAATGCTGTTTTCATATTATATGTTGTACCTAGCACTTTATTTCTAAAATGATGCGGTTTATGAAAAGAAAATGTTATTAAAGATGAATGTAGCTGCACTGCAGGAAAACATAATAGTGAGACACTCAGCTTTACATGTTTAAAAGATGCTCTTCAGTATATCAGTTCACTGCACATTGACTCAGGGAACCAGAGCAGGATTTATATGTAATTCGGCAAGAACCTGGTGCACTTCAAAAGTCATTTGTTGTATGTGACCTGGCTAAACCGAACAGGGTTCATTTATAGGGCATTGTTCGAAGGAATTAAAACTTTTATACTAGGTTCTAAAATCTATTTCCTTATTACTAGCTGAGAGGTTTTAAATTAAGGAGCTAATTACCAAGAAACACTACCATGAGGTCTGATAAAACATCTGCGTGTTAAGGGTGCACAGCTAGGACTTTCAGGTTACATTGTGCTCCATCTGTAAAACAATGAACAACTTGGCTATTTTATATTTTATTAACGTTCAAAGTATTTGCAGTTTCTGGCCTTGAAACACTTATTCATTGTTTTTAAGTTAACATATTCTAGTTAATGTAAATATGTACATAATTGTGAGTCCCAATTTGTAAATATATTATTTTTATCTTATGTTGGCTATATTGTCACAGCGCTGAGTTTTGAGTATGACTGAAATGTGTACATAGTAAAAACAAACTTATTTTCATAAATATATCTTAAGGATCAATATGTATCGGTGACAGTGATCAATTACAGTGGCAATATCCCTTTTCCATGCAGACTGATCAGGGTCCCAGCATGTCACATGAAATACTTGATGATCTCCAATGATCACAGATCAACACTTGGCTCCATATTCAAAACACTCCACTATCTACAATTAACTTGAAAGGGATGCCGTTTCTTATTTGAATACAAATGTGTGTATTTAAGTGACAAATTAATATTTTAAATGTATAGAACAACCTTTGTATGCCAATAACTTACACTTGTCCTCAAAAGCTTTATTTGTTTATCCTGTTGGAAGTGAAAAATTAATTTGTTTGACTTGGCATGAATGGCGGTCCCTTCCAGCCTTGTAGGTACTTTGATGTTTCAGTTAGACAGCACTAGCATTTTGTGTCTTGTACTTTTACATTCCACTATCACTGTACTGAGCATCAACAGAAACTTATCACTTATATTTATTTGAGCATCAAAAGAAACGTATCACATAACTGAGCATCAAAAGAAACGTATCACTT
The DNA here is from genome assembly GCF_017654505.1 of Polyodon spathula. NCBI lineage: Eukaryota > Metazoa > Chordata > Actinopteri > Acipenseriformes > Polyodontidae > Polyodon > Polyodon spathula. Next base: position 9,979,437 of record NC_054551.1, read on the forward strand.
ATATTTGGATAAAATTCACTAAATGAAACACTCGAAACAATCGAAAAATGAAACACTCTGTTTTAGGTGATTAAGTGCAAACGCTTCAGCCATAGTCACTTAACCGTGTCACAGTCAAGGATGATCGAATAATTAAAAATAAATCAAAAACATTTCATCAGTCCATCATTTATATACTTTTTTTTTTTCAAAAATAAATGTGTTATAATAGTGATAAATTTCTTTTGATGCTCAGTATATAAAACCACCAAGTTACTGTTACCAGTAGTTATTATTGCAGTTATTTCTAATGCCTTGTTCCTGACACAATCAAATGAAGATTTGATGGCGAAGTTTTGAGATGGTTCCTGTTTGATCATTTAAGAAAAACGTCAGTTGTTTAGTAGCACCACAAGACAAATAAATAAATAAATAAAAAACAAATTGTAAGGACTGAAAGAAAGACCGAGCTCCAGATTTTCCCTTTATCCAATTTGTCAATGTAAACATTCTTTATGAGTTTTGATTATTAAATCACTCCTTTGTATACCAAAGTCTTGCTTAGCCTATTTTCTTCAAAAGAAGAATATCAAATGGTCATCTGTTTAAAAAGTATAAATAACTGTTAGTTTGAAGCTTGGTAGTAAATAGTCCAGTGGTGGGGGTTGCCCAGTCAGATTGTATGCAAGTATTTTGTTCTTTTGTCCTGTGAAATTGAAATTTTTTAAGTTCTTTTGGGAGAGAATAAAAATTAATGTATCTTATATAAACCCTTTTAGAGAGAAAGAGATATCTTCTTTTTCCTTCCACAGGAGCAAATCTGAAATGCTAGGAACTTGTTTGAAGGTCAGCTTGTAACCACCAGTGTTTTGTATGTTAGTGCTCACTCACTCACTTTTGACAGGTCTGTCCATTTCACTTTGTTTATTTTTTACAATTCATGCAGTATCATTGGAGGGGGTAACAAATCAGTCACACGATACGGGTAGAACGCAAGCAAATTTTTCCTCCATTTACAATTTTAAATGTTTTCGTTTCCTAGTATTCCGACAAGTCTTCCAATATAAGTTTAGCACCACTCGACCCACTTCTTTTTTATTTGTACTTAAACAAACTGGATATTTCTAATGTCAATTCATGCCAGCCAGTGTTTTTCTCCAGAAGTTACAGATCAGGGGTGAGCCACAATCCAGCAGGTTTTATAGGGAACCCTTGAATCATCACTTTCTAAAGACTTGGAACACATTTCATTTTGACTGGTAAGCACGTAATTTGTTCAATTAAGTAACTGAGATAATTTGAACACATTAATTTGCTAAACTGATCAACAACCTGCATGCTTTAGAAACTGATGATTGTGCCTTACCTATAAAACTTCTTGGATTGTGATATTCCAGGACCACTCCTGCTTTGGACATCAAAAAAAAAAGACCATTGAGACTACTGCAAAATATCTGAATAACTCAGTAAAAACTCCAATACACCTTTACCTTTATAATGCACAATGCATGTCATTAGAAAGACAATTAAAAATCTGTCAGGTGACAGACAGCCCACTCATTCATTCCACACATATTTGCAGACATTATTTATAAAAAAAAAAAAAAAAAAAATTATATCTATATATATATATATATATATATATACTCTTATATATTATAATATAATATATATATTTATATAATAACATTTTTATAAAAATTTTCAATCATCAGCAGTTGTTTTCAACAAAGACCCCCCCCCAGCTTGCATTTTTATGCACTAAATGCAACATCTTGCAACAGATATTAAAATAACATAACACTGTGAACGTTCACTGTGACAAATGTAAATTTATAACATTAATGGTCCATTTTAAAATCTATTAAAAATCATTTTTTATCCCAATGGAGGGTTTCTCATGATGTTGTGAGTACACAGTACAAAATTTTTTGTAGTTAAAAAAACCTCAAATAATTAAATAAGCAAGTATTCCGATCACAAAACACCATTTAAACAGTGAGCCGGAATAGCTTTAGTTTACGTTTTTTGCAAAAAATTCTTTTATATAGTATTATATATATATATATATATATATATATATATATATATATATATATATATATATATATATATATATATATATATATATATATATATATATAGACACACACACACACAGCAAAATAAGCAAGCTTGCTATGCTCAGGCGCATCAAACAAAGTCAGTGAAGTCATCCACCGTGGAGACGAGGTGCTTCCGCTGCCCCGGCTCCGAGGCCCCGGCCTGCTGGTGGGAGCTCTTGTTCTGCATCGGGGTGTGGGCCTGGTTCAGGGAGATCCCGGAGGTCTGGCGTGATTGCATCTCCTGTTGGGCCTAAACAACCAAAGAACGTCTTTAGGTTCAACTTTAAATGAATGCTCGTGAAATCCAGAGACTAAAGGACACTTGGCAATCCAACACCAGGACTTCTACAGCACCCCGTAACTTCCCACTCACAGGTTTCACCTCATTTTAGGAGTAGGAAATAAAACTAAAAAGCAGACAAATGATTTGGCAAATGCCTGAAACACTGAAGGCAACACAGTTCATGTTGTAATCACAACTGGAACAGCACAGCGCTGGTTCACTTGCGTGCAGGTCATGTTTTAATGCTGAACAAACTTTTCATGAACACACAGGTCAGATCCTTACCCGTGTCCGCAGCTTCTTGATGTGTCGCAGTCTTGCGAGCCACTTTGAGGCATAGGCATCGCATGGGTTTGATTTGTACTGATGAACCAGGGAAGCCATCTGAGAAAAAAAAAAAAAGTGCTGTAATGAGGCTGAATTCATAAAATACAACGCAGCACATGATATGAAACATTTAGAACAGCAATACTTTCAAATTCAGTGTCCAGCTTTGGAACTCTTTGACTATCCCCGTGCAGTCGTAGTATTTTAAGGATTGTCAGGTCTCTCTCTTTCACAGAAACTCATGGAGAAGAGTGAATGACAAAAAGGTATGGATGAAAACATGACATGTTTGAAAACCAGATGTGAAGAGCATTATTAGAAGTAGAAATGCTGGAAAAATATATCTTTATTCTTGCACAACAGCTTCATTCTTAATTTGTGTCAACTGGTTAGGAAGAAAGCAGTAATGTTTAACAATGAATACATCCATCTAAAAAAACAAAAAAACATTTGCATTTGGTACTGAAAACAGTTTGGTTAATGATGACAATCCAGATTGAATTCCCCCACTGTGCTAGTGACTTTGCTGAAAGAACTTGTCATACTCACATTAGCATGCAGGGCCATCTGTCGTACCAGCAGAGCTAAGTTTTTGTCTGACACGATCTTAGCCACACTTATGTCAACGAGTCCTTCTAAATCTGAAAACGGGGAAAAAAATGATTCAACATCATGTGAGCCAACGATTAAGCATGCAAACAGCATGTTTTTTTTTCTTACGTTTTTATGTCACACCGATTAAAGTGTTCAAATGAACTAGGGAGCTGATCCAATTTGAATGAAAATGCCTCAGACTACAAAGCACTCATAACGTCTCAAAGTTACAAGACAGGGCTAGTTCTTTCAATTTCAGTCAAACATGGAATAAAGTTAAAAATGCCAAATCTTTTCACCTTTACGACACTGAAGAGTAACAAGATTGCTCTCATAATCCAAAGGCTTGATTATAACTTCAACAAAGTTAAACTGACCCTGTGTGAAAAAAATAAAATGCATGAACATTTAAGTACCAATGATAAACACATTTCCCTGACATTGGTGACATCTATAATTACACAGGGAAGTCATGAAAGAAAAGGGGATGATCTGAAATCTGACCTGGGTTCAATTCAAATGCTATTGCTAACAATTATTTATGCTGCAATAATTGCAATTCTCATTATAATTATAAAAAAGTAAAAGTAAAATAGCTCCACAAATCAACATATTTACTCTGTTTATTTCACCAAGCAGTAAATCACAGGTACAAATACACAAACACACTATTGTAATGTTTTTTCAAACAAATGGGGTCACTAAAAGTGGTTGAAACACAAGAATGTTCGCTCAATGTAAAACACAGCATGGAACTGTAAGTGATTAATCTTGGAAAGGTGTGTAATTGAGCTGTAAGTAATCAATTATATGATAATTACAATTACACAGGTGTGCCATGGTTCAACTACAATTACATTGCAACTGCAAGGAATTATAAATTATGCAATAATACATTGGAATTTCATCTATTTGAATGTAGATTTGCTGTAGAATCGTTGAAGGTGTCATCTCTGATGACCCGTCCACAATCTTAAACAAATGGACAAGAACAAATATCTTGCCTGGGAGTATTCTTCCTGTGGAATGCAGTCAAGCCATCACTTATATGGTCATCAGAAAACAAATGTTTTTTGCCACCTGTCTGTGTGATGGTTCCCTAGTTTGAGTATGTGAAAATGCTTGTGACTCTTCAGACAGATTGTTTAGAACTCAGAACAGTAACTAACACTATGATGTAACACTGAGGGTTTGTACACCACCTGCCCCTCCATCGTAATTCCAGGCCCACCCAAAATGTTATACCTGGCTACACCACGGTTTGCTACAGCACAAAGAACCAAGAATCACTCATACCTTGATTGTTCCGAGTTTGTATTCCTCTCCCGCGTCGCTGTAAACTACGATGACAAAATCATTCCCGATGTGCCTCTTCTTGTTGCAGCAGCCCTTATCGGACTCTCGGTTTGGCATCAGGGTGGCGATGTGAAATATGGCTGCAAAACGAAACAAATCATAATAACGATGTCAGCATTTTCCACCGTTTGGTCTGCAGCATGATGTGTGCACACAAGTAAGGACGAGATCTCTAAGCAACTCAAATGTTGAGTTTCTACTTCCTGGGATTGTACAAGTGTATCTGACAGTTGTATTGAGTATGGGTGACTAAGTTGGGTTATTTTATTCATAAAGCACAATAAATTTGAGAAAACAAGTTTAGAGACTTTAGTTAGCTTCTGAGCCTGCTCTGAACCAACAGTTTGATGCACTGTTTGATCCAAGACAAACCACGACCTGTTAATGTTTTGCAGGATCAGGCATGTTGATCTTTTACTTGCCATTCTATTTAAGGATGTTACAGAATTTTTTAGAACCACCTCACTGATATCTCATATCCAGTACGCAATAACTTTCGTTATTAAATAATCTTTTATAGAACAGTCGTCACCGCTTAAATGGGATACACCTCTAGGAGACAATTCTTCCCTATGCTGCATATGTCATTTAGCTAGAATACAGTATTTTCAAATGAATGGAGAGAGTATGTGATTACATGGGCTTGCGTAAACCACGTTGAACTCCTGAGTCTCAGGCAGGTGGCAAAAACAAATGTTGGCTTATAAACATCGCAGGTACCTCGCCTTGAGGTAAGACAGGATTTCATTCTTTTTAATTTCATGTTTCATTTTGTTAAGAATAGCACAAAAAAAACAACTGACTCCCACTTTAAATGATGTATTTATCATTTAATCATAATATGATGTTATTCCATTCTGTTTATCATTTATAAACAAAAAAGGTGTCTCAAATATCGTTTAACTAGGACAGCCACTTATTCGAGATATTTTTACTTCTCCCAAGGCGTGTATCTTTATTTAAGAAAGCTCTCCTTGCGTCCCGTTACCAGGCCTTACCCTGCATGATGTCATCGCGCCAGCAGTATGTGCTCCCCATCCTTACCCTACATGATATCATTATGCCAGCAGTATGTAAGCTCCCTATCCTTACTCTGCATGATGTCATCGTGCCAGCAGTATGTGAACTCCCCATCATCACCATACTGGTCCAGACCGCCAAGGAATATCTGATCAGGATCACAGTCTTTTAGATGGATCAACTTGCCAAGCCCGGTCAGAAACTGGGCATACCTGTAGGATCCATACTCATTTGATAGGATGGCGACTTCATTATTGATCTGTAAGTAAAAAACAGAGAGAACAGTATGCATAATAAATAGTATGTAATCAATTGTAAAACTGACTGGCCTTTTAAAAACATCCCAAGCAAAATAGCTGCACTTAAAAACAAGGCAGTAGAGACACCGACCTGCCCTTCTCCAACATACACGACTCCAATCTTGTGGGTGTCATAAGGAGGCATTTGATCCAGAACTTTAACAGTCCTGTCCACGAGCTGAAAAAAAAAAAAACCACAACACCACTACATCAATACATTGTAAAGTGCTCAAGCTAATATCTACATTGAACAATGAATTGAAATAAATGTATAATTCTGTCAAGTATTACTATTAAGAAAACCACACTGAAGTTAACAGGCACACCTGCAAACAAAATGCAGAGAATGTTTTACTTAATTTTTTTTAAGATACCTTGATATTACTCGTCTCACCTGGGACTTGGGCAGCAGTAAAGGTTTGTTGGATTCATTTCCAAAGAAAGGCGAATGGTAGAGCTGAAGAAACACAAAGCTGGAAAAGCAAAGTTTAGCAGTTGAATTACACAGCACTACAACAACCACTCAACATTACAGAGTAAAATCAAGCCAAGTCACACGCCTGCAGTTGTCTAGAATGCATACTCGCCTTCGTTCTGGCAATGCTCATTTATCCTGACACTGCACACAATAGATTCACTTCCTGTGCAACGGGGCAGAGCCCTGACCCTTGCAGTCACTTTGTTGCACAGGAATTAGATACAGTGTGCAGTAGCTTCATCAGAGTGAACAATGCTACATACCAAAATCTACTTCTAACACACAAATTGTGTTAAGAATGTGAAATGTACTAGAATGTCAAATAGCTTTAATTCAATTCTAAAATCAATTTGGGCAGAAAACAAATAGAAAAGGCTTTATAAAAAAGTTTGAGAGTAGCCACTAATTGACCACGGTGAAATCACCAATCCACACTTGGGAGATCTGTCTATCTATGATGACCGGGATACAGTATTTGTCAAACGACTCACTCAAATCTTTCAGTGGTTGAGTCCTGATCATCACATTGTAATTCCTAAAGTTTGTCCAGCAGCTCAGACAAGCCTCACACACAGGTTTTGCATTTGATCTCAAATGCTGTGAACGTTTCATTTTAAAAACAGGTTACAACAGGTTATAAATAGAGATTGAAAATACAGTAACCGACTTACCAGAACAGGGATACACTGATAGAATGAGCTTTACAGACTCACCTATCTGCTGTTCACTATTTTACTTGTCAGCACATTTCAGTGAAGAAAAAAAAAAACTCCACTGATGTTAAGGCTAAATGCACACCACAAGGATAAATAAATAAATAAATAAATAAAAAAATAAACAATAAAACATTAGATTGAAATGAACGAATTAATTTCCCAAATGCTTAAACCCTCTAGCCTCTGTTTTCAACCATGAAACAAGCAAGCTGAAACACGGACTTGTCTTATATACCAAAATACTTTTTATAATGTTATTTTATTACAAATAAAATCGCTAAATAAAAAATATACATCCGTAACACTTAATTTGTTTAATGGTGTAGAAAAAAAAAGTGTGTGGGCACTTAAGCTTTTGCAAGTAAAAGAGGGGGCTAATACAAAAAAGGGCAAAAAAAAAGTCAAGACTGGACGCTATTAAAAAAAAAATGCACATATGGTATGTCAAAATGGGATCATTGCATTATAGGACTGTCTTTACAAATACATTTAAAACAAAGTCTTTCAAAACAAAAAGAGAAAGTAAGTATTGGACATGGAGTTGTGAATTAAATCACGTATTTTATAATGCAACGTAAAGCACTACATTTTAAAAATCTAGAAATAAAAAATACACTGTTCAAAGTGATGCAAAAAAACCGTCTCATTGAAAACTTCAGCTGTCTAGGCACATTACATCCAAATCTACCAGAGTTTTTTTTTCTTAGAATGTATATTTCAAACTTGTTAATATGTTTAACACATGCATGTCAAGCATGGCTGAGAAATGGAAAATTAAGCCATATGCTTGGGCTCCAATGCACAAAACACTGCCTCCAATACCGTACCTAGGACTGATCCCAGACATCTTCTCAGAGTTGGAAGCAGCTCCTCTGTGGTAGGAATCGTGATCCATCTTCCTCTCCCAATGCGACGGGGTGGACCCTGAGATTGTGTGTCCGCGGGGTCTGTGGCCGCCTGGGGAGACGAGATTCGGCTGTGGAGCTGGAAACTCCAACCTGGATCTGGGCATGGCCCCGGCACTAGCAGCTGCACCTGCCCCGGCACCACCACCAAAACCAGCACCAGCACCTCCTCCTCCTCCTCCTCCTGCTGATGCTTCCAACTGGCTATTTACATCAGTGGGCCCCGGTTCTGCTTCAATGCTGAGTTTGCCTGCAGCGGTTTCTTCCTTGTTCACAGCATCTTTGAAGGCCTCCTGCAGAGTCTGAAGCTCCAGGGAAGAGCTGGATTTGTTGATGGTTTGGGAAGGCTGGAAAGAAAGATCCTCCTCCTCCTCCTCCTCCTCCTCCATGGGGTCCCCAGCAGATTGAAAGATTCCTTTCTCAATAGGGATGACACCCCCTCCGACATATTCCAGAGGAGTGCTTTTATCATCTTCCTGGCTCGAGCTGGATGAAGACTACAGAAACATTAATTAAAAGCGATATATCTACATTTTCTAAACATTTAGTTTTTGCTATTGTATCGTGTGCATCTGGTAGGATTCCCAATTGTTGTTTTTGTTTTCAACCTAATAATTGAATCTGGTAAGACTCCTCAAGGCTCAAGACTCCTGCAGGCATGTTATCCCTACACTGTACACACAAGTCTATATGAAAAAGCATGGTGCACTGTTTCTGAATATGGGAGTAAGACTCACTTACTCTGCTGTAGGCTTCCTGGGGATTGTTGAATTTGTCTCCCATAAAAATGGGCTCTGGTTGCACTGCTTCAAACTCCTCGCGGTCCTGGATACCTGTCGGTGAAGCTCTCTCCTTTGGCCGAGCGCCCAGCATGTTCCCTTCCTCCAGAACCACCACCGAATCTGCCAAGAGATACCCAACTTCAAACAGGAGAACTACTGGCGTTATACCAGCCACAGCTTCCTACAATCAAAAAGCTGTCTGATTGCTTATATAAGAGAACAGAAACGAGTGTTAAATCAGTGGGATGATAAATCTTGACTTGAAAAGAGAACCTCTGAATGCTGAGGAATGAGGCTGAAGTTAAATGAACCTTCTGTGTTCATTGCTAAAAATAGACTTCAAGCAAACCCTCTCCTACCAGTAATCAAGCATGCTGTGATGAGACTAGTTAGAATGGAAAGGAGTTCACAAGGCTTGAAAAAACTGGGCTAACGATGGCAGAGTGTCATAAATAGGCGGCATTTACAACCATACATCAAAGGCTGCTGTAAACCAAAATGCTTTGCCTTTTAAATGAATGCAGAGCTATGAACACCAGATCTAACCACTGGCAGGCAATGATTTTATGAAACCTTGTAGATTTTACCCCTAATGGACAAATAGAAGTACCAAACTACATTGGGTTAAATTAATTACATTTCAATCGATTACTTTGTGACACAGTGGCAAACTAACCCCCCCCCCCCCCCCCCCCCCCCCCCCAGTTTTCTTATTCTATCAGAGTGAAAATGAAGATTAGGGTTTCTCTCAAAATAGTTTCTAGTGGATTAATTCAAAAAGACACACAGCCCTCCACACAGGAGTCAGCGAGATTAAAGACAAGCAATTTAAGTAAGCTGCAAGTTCCATCTAAAAAAAAAAAAAAAAACCCACACACAACAACGTGCTGGTCTGGAGATAATCTCCATGTCAAAAACTGTTCCTTTGCAAATGTGCCTTATATCTTACATTGAAAGAATATCATTAACAATGGCACTGTGGGTTTAGCCACCAAGCATTTGAAAGCGGTAAGAGAAACAGAAGTGATTATGATGATTTCCAACTAAAACACTTCTAAATCTGAGCCTGTTGATCCAACTCTCACAACATTACAACAATTGGTAAAGCACGGGGCAATTTAAAAACAGTTCCTCATTAGAAAATCTGGGGGGAAGGGGGGGTTCTACAATTTTTCTACAAAAATTGCTTACAAACAGTTTCATAACCAGTAATTTGAGAAGTCAAGCATAGTGAATAGCACTGAATTTGAAGATGTACTTATTTAATTAGGTTTTGTTGACCAATGTATAGCAGCATCTTTAATTTATAAAATGTTATTTTACACAATACACTCTACTTGGAGCATTTCAGCTGGCAAGAACCCAATCCTAGAAGACAGTAGTTACTGACGCAGCCTGTAATGAGAAGTCAGAACATACGCTTCCTATTCTTATGAAGAACAGATTAGGCACCTGCAAGATCAGTTTTGACTTGGACATTTCTCATGATGGTCATGATGGTCTCGTGCTTTGGAATTAATGATATCAAGGCAGACAATCTGGAAACGAGGAGGTGAGGGTTAAAGTAATGAAGGATGCAGAGGTGCCATGAATCATGGGTGTTTCATTCTCTTTTTTCTCTCTCTCTATGCCAGTGATACTTGGTTTCTTGTGAATGCAGCATTGAAAAGACTGAACAAAAAGAACAAAATGTTAAAACACAAAAAATACACCCAAAGAGCTATAAAAATTTTTTTTAAAAAGGAGCTGGAGTTACAAATCCAAAAAAAAAACAAAACAAACAAACAAACTAAAACATGGCTAAAAGGACAAATACACTGATCTTGTTTTCCTCCAACAAAACGGGGCACACAAATAGTTAATTCTGCTCGAGTATAAAACCCTGGTTAACAGGTGACTCTTGACATCCCACACAATGGGGCGGGACACGTATGTTTGTAAATGATCTGGCATTTACTACTTGAGACAGATTTTTTACACTATTTTCTAACAATGACCTTGTTTCTTCACGTTACGACTCCTTTATGTTTGGGTTTTAGTTTTTAGTGGATTTTTATATTCTACAGGAATAGCTAGGTCAGATTCAGAATTCTCTTAAGATTTCTTCAGGCAGGTGGGGAGACAAAGCAAACCAAGTCAAAAGCAAAACAAAGAATTCTAGTAGGTCTTGGATACTGCAATACGGCAGCACCATTTCCAGTGTGCCTGGAGAGAAAGGAAGTTTTGCCCTGGATCAAAACATTTGAATGCAACACAGTATTGTACACAATCCACATGTTTGGAGTTTTTTTGCATATTAGTTTGTTTAGCCAGTATGCAGCCATCATAACAATTAATGAGATGTTTTGTACAACTCATTTACAACTATTAATGGTCAATTTAAAATGAATCCAAATCAATGCACCCTTTCAATTTAAAAACAAGCTTTAAATATAACAGATACACTAAGCTTTCAGCTATCACAAGATACTGCATACCTGCCACAAACAGTTCTTTCACGCTACAAGATGCAATCCTGTATTACTTTTTAAAACTGTGCGAAAACCATAGGATGCAGATGGTAATCTAGTTTAAAAAAAAAAATGTAATTGTGCATTTTTCTATTATGCGAGTCATTTTACACCTATCTTATGCAGGTCAGACTGTCATTCAGGCCAGTGTTATAAATTGTTAGATCAGGGGATCCATGAGAAGTCAGCAGGGTCTGACTGCACCTGGTTGTCTCACCTGTGTTCGAACGCTGCAGTGCAGACGTTTTCTGTGTCACATAGGCCTGGCTTGAACTTGGCTCTAAGTTTGATTTCAAGACTTCAGATGCCCTGGGCTTCTTGGTCCGTTCCACAGACATCAGGATATTAGAAAGCTCCTGCAGGGGCATGCTTCCGTTCTCTGATGAAAAGGGGCTTGGAGGGTTCTCCAGGCACATCAACCAACTTGTGTTACCTGTTGGGGTGGAGGGGAGGGAGTGCCATGACTTTTAATGAAATGTTCAGGATGTTTTGTAACCACTTGAAAGACAAAATACAACTGCATGTAATCATCTGTGTAAGGCATCACAACCACTCCAACTTTACAAAGAGGATCAAGATTTTTTTTTTTTTTTTTTTTTTTTTTTTTTTACATCTCCTTACCAGAGGGTCTGCGGATGAAGATCTCTGCCCAGCCCTGGGTGAGCAGTGGCGCATACTCCCCCAGGCTTGGCTTCTCCTTCTGGAGAGAGGGCTCCAGCTTGAAGTTTGCCGAGTTCTCAGAAACCTGAATGGACTGGGAAGGGGGGTCGTAGAATTCACTGTCGGGGGGGGACACCAGTGGACTCAAGCTCTGAGCAGTGCCAGCACGAAGGGCGTGCCCACCTGAAATCACAGCGGGCATTTATAAGTTCTGTATATTAACTTTGTGTATAAAATAAATGTTTGGGGTTAAATGTGGTCTATATACTAAATCAAATGACTATCCCAGTGCTACATGGTGTTTTTAAAATTGCATGAAGGTGTACTAATTTGTTCTTTACACATTCAGAATCCAGACACATACTGAACAGCTTGTATGCGATCCATGGTCAGAGGTAGTCTACAGTGCATCTGTATGCAATTTCACCAGCAATTAAACAGGAATGTCAAGCTTTCACTGCCGGTGGATACAATAACCTTACAGTGTGTTATTTTACAATAATCAGCACCGTGCCTACTGACATCACACTAATGAAGTCGATCAATCTGCTGCACATTATGCTTTATTATCATTATTGTTAATTAATCATTTAGCAGATACTTTTATCCAAAGCGACTTTTATCCACGGAGACAAAAGGGAGAATTATGCATCGACAACTGCTGCAGAGTCACTTACAACAGGACCTCAGTTTTACATCTCATCCGAAGGACGGAGCACAAGGAGGTTCATTGACTTGCTCATGGCTGATCTGGGAACTGCCTGGCATCAAGCCCCTTTCTTTAACCACTAGACCAAAAGAATGAGGAGAAGCGTGTTACCTGACATGGATCGCACTCTGATGCGGGCCGCCTTGCCGATTTGCTGGCCTGCCTGGGATTCCAGTTTAGCAGGGGCTTCTTTGGTTTGTCTCGTGTGAAGAGAAGGGTCAGATCTGAAATACAAGAGAAACATTTGCGAAGTCTGAGGTTGGGTGAAAGAGGCCGACAAATGCATTTGTCAAGACACTGACCCCCAGGAAAGCCTCCAGCTCAAGTGGAAGCTCTGCGGTTGATGATACATGAAAATAAAATCCTGGGAAGGTGTTGTGCATGCAAAAAGAAGAGCTCTGTAATTCATGCCACACACTGAGAGCTTGTCCAGTACCCTGCCCTGGTAGGACCACTCCTTTATGTATTTACTTGACAGTTTTTAACATTTATGACATATCAGAAGATGTATTGCACCCAGATTTAGCTAGAAGCCAATTTTCTTTGGCAGTCGGTGAGGGTTCAGTCTCTCTTTTTTTTGTGTTTTTTTAGCTTTATCAGGTAGACTGCTATTCACTATGGGCGAAGTTGAAGACCATCCTTTTTTTTTTTTTTTTTTTTTTTTTTAATTTGAAAACATCTGCCAGGGACAGGACGCACTATAGGTGATGTTAAGCCAGCAAATTGAGTTCTGGGTAATAGGGTAAATTAGAATGCCCAAATTCTGTTTTCTTCTGATTTCACTTTATCTTGGATTTCCTCTTTTTTATTGCTACAATCAAGCTCAATTTTTAAATTGATAAAAGAAAAAAAAACAAAAAAAAAAAAAAACAACAGCACAAGAACAGCATTTGCATAAAATGACTAACAGGACAGCGGCAGAGTTTATTTTCCAAATGGAGAAGCTCAAGCTGGGGTCCACACTGATTCTGTTTTCATTGAGTAAAGTGAAGTGGAGCAGTGCCACTCTAAATGGAATCGGCGTTACCTTGTCATTTCTCCCAAACTCTGACGTTCTGTCAAATCAAGGCCGAGCAGGGATCGGGTCCTAGCTCCACTGCTGGTTGTTATGGTAACCAGCTTGTTTCCAACCAGCCAGGTCATGCTTCTTCCTCCAGTCAGCAAGAACTCAGCAACAGGGGATCTGTAAAAAAAAAATATATATATAGATATATTAGATAGATAGATAGATAGATATGCACTGTATAAAATCACGTCTCTTGGTATCCTGATTCAGTCTGCAGCAGAGACTGGAGGAAATACCCCGTACACACAACACATTAGAAAAACAGTGAGCCATGTAGAACTGATTAATCCATTACTTGATGCTTTTGCAAAACCACTGCAATGGTGAAAACGATCAACTGGACTCCATTACTGCTACAATGTGTGTCTTACCTCTTGGGCAGGGCGGAGAAGTTGGAGAAGACGTATCTCGCCATCATGTCCAGACAGGTCTCTGTCAGCTCCAGATGGACGGTCCTCAAGCCATCGTCAGCCTCAGCCACAGAGCTCTCGTCTGCAGAACCCAGGCTGCTGGTGGTCATGGAAGTCTGCATCCTAATGCAACAGATAATCAGCTCACTGCGGAGGACCACCCTGCACCACAAGACAGAGCTAGCAACTGCAGCGTACAAGATGGGACTTGGCATCTATTTACCTCTCTGTCACTTGCAGGGGCTTGTATCAGTAAAGAAATGTATCTTCAACTCAAAATCACTTTTCCAAATGAAATGGTCTCTCAGCCCCACTCTGGATTCACATTAGAAAGCAACCATGCTCCCTTGCTTCTCCAGTTGAGTTGAGTGGCATTTCATAAAAACAGTAGATTTCTGTGAGATGCAACCAGAGACATGGAATCATTTATATAACTCATCTGTTCAAAGTTTAATCACAATTGCATTACAAAAAAAAATGTATAACACATCTACAGTAGGTGGATTTAATCTGTTTATTTATATATATATATATATATATATATATATATATATATATATATATATATATATATATATATATATATATATATATATATTATATATATATTATATTTGTCTTCTCGTATCGAATTCCTAAGAGAAAATTGTGAAACGCAATTTTTTTTTCTTTTCACAAATACAAAATACCAAGTCACATCTTGTACCTTTTTGCTTCAGACATCATTATCTCAAGCATGCAGTGAGAACTGGTGCAAATTATTAGCGATTTCCAAACATATTGTGTTAAACAGGTATAACCCTGGAGTCTAATTGCCACCAGCCTTTAAAATGGGCTGCTGGTCAGCCCCAAAAGGTTAGTTTTGCATTGGCAGCCATTTTAAAATCTAGTTTCAATATTTTTAAAAAGTACTGACCACTCTTGGGAGATTGTGTACTGTCCTGTCTTTCCAACCCCCCCCCCCCCCCCCCCCCCCCCCCCCCCCATTCTAACCATGCATCAAATGCAGTTAACCAGCTGTGGTAGATTAAACAAAAAAAAAAAATTACCTTTAAACCGTCAGTTTTCTGATTTTGAGGCATTTACCAGAACTGTTATGCTTATACGCCCGTGTATATTCTTAGCATTAAGGCAGTGTGCTATTAAGAGGTACCTTTTTAGCACATATGTTTTGGGTACCTCTTAATAGCACACTGCCTTAATGCTAAGAATATACACGGGCGTATAAGCATAACAGTTCTGGTAAATGCCTCAAAATCAGAAAACTGACGGGATTAGCAGATGAAGACAACAGGACACAATGCTGATGAAAACTAACAAAACTTACATACAGGAAAGATTAGGTTAGCCCAAAAGCACTGCTCTGCTGCCCTCTCCTGGCTTTACATAAAATTGCAGATATCCATCCTAACCACAGAAAGGGGAACATTATTGCTATCTTAACCAGCCTTATTAAGCATAAACTAATCAATATTTTTAAATGCAATGTGTCCATTTTATCATACAAAGAAACATTTGCACCATTTGCATTTGTCTGTTTTGTCGTCTGGTAAAGATCTGTAAAGATCCAGTGGTTCCTTTAGAACAACATAAAATGATCTTTATCCACTATAAGCTATAAATCAAATGATGATAAATTCAATAATTTGAATTAGCCCATTCCTGTGGAAGGAGGCACAACCTAGGAAACCTTCCATGTATGCAGTGAAGAGATCATATAAAACCAGGTCACCAAGAGAACGGTTCTGGGAAACATGTAATTTTCATGACCCATCAGTAAATAAAGTATTAAAAAAAATAATAATTGTTTTATCATAGTTTTAGCTGTAAACAATCTTTTCAAAACACATTTAAAAAAACTGCATTCTTTTTGTATATTTCATTTTGGATGAAAATACAAATAAATCTGTATAGGTACCAAAACATTTTTATAAAAACCATGCAGCAATGATGCAAGTACAGTAATCCATGGCATATTTGACTGCGATGGGACCCGTGGGAGTAAGTGTGGATATGTAATGTCAGATGAATGAATCCTGTTTTAAATACTATTATACACAGCTGTAACAATTACTATATTCACACAATTATTGTTTTGAGATTCAGCTTTTAATTGGGGGATTCCCCTAAATCCTTGGTTTAGAAAAACACAGGATACTAACGCTTGTGACAGAATAGCCACCTGCCATGTGGGTGTGTGCATTCGCTGCTGCCGAGTAACGCTGCTGAAGAGATTGATCATGGCGGATACGCGATGGATTACTGTATTTGTCGAGTATTTCCCCAAGACAGTTCCTTTAACAATGTCACTCTTAAGAGTCACCTCTGAGTTATTTGTAAAATATTAGAACACTTCTAAAATGAGGACAACTACAAGCGGCATGCAAGTCTCCCAGCATGCAAACCAATCACCCCATCCCACTGAATGACATCTCCCATGGAAGGAGCTTGAGTAGATTCCAGGGCCTCTACCTGCGCACGGCGTGCTCGGATACGCTGATGCTGCGGGAGCGGAAGGCATCGATACCAGAGAGATCTTTCAGCTCTTTAACTGGGGAGGAGTTATTGAAGCCTGGCTTTGCGAATTTTGCAGTCCGCAGACTAGCAGGAAAAGGGTCACAGGGCACCCAACCCCCACCAACAAGAAAGTGTCAAGACACGCACATAGGTTACAGGGCCAATGCAGCAGGGATGGTGCAGTTCAGAAGGTCAAGGGAGTGGAGTGATCCCCCCCCACCCAAAGAAAAAGAGTGAGGTAAAGGAAACAAACAAAATTAGCACAATGCAACAAGAGGAAAAATTAAATAAAAAAAATATATCTTCAAAAGCATTTCAAAACAACTCTGAAACATGACAAATGACAAAGTTGATCACTAGATTTTTTTTTTTTAAATTAATATTACAGAACAAATGAACATAGCAAAACAGAATGAAGATCCGATTTAATGGGTCAGAAAAAGAAAAAGCTAAAATCTTCAGACTGGAATAGAGCATTAAAAGTCTTCTAGAATGAATAATACTTCATCATACCACTGGCACACAACATATTTATTCTTTGCTTTAGCATATTTGATACCTTGCTAAGCAATATAACATGGGGCCATTCAAAGGGTCTTCACCCCAAAGTACAATCAGCTAAAAAAAGACTTGTGAAAGGAATTGAATAATCATGTAAAATGTATTATTGTTGCTGTTAATCATTATTAGTGCAGTATCATGGAAAAGAAACATTTCGGTTGCTCATTTCACTCCATTTTCTCATTCAAATGCAGCTCCTATGGTTTTCTGGCTAATAAAAATAATGAACTGATGTGAGCCACAGACGGGGTTGAGTAACCCCCTTGGGCCACTTGAGTCCATATGACCAACTTGTTACATTAGCAGCCAAGGTATAAAGCTAGCAATAAACTTAAATCACCACAATAATTTAAGTCCTGCAAAATGTAGTGTGTAAAATTATACACAGTTTCTGGGGCCCTGAAAAAAAAGGTGAGGGAACAACTTATACTGGTGCAGTTATGAACTTCTACTTCAATGAATGACACTTACTTCAGCAAGTAAAGGTACCAAAGCGAGTTTGCATAAAATACTGCCATTTTTAAACTTTCTGAAATTAAATTGCAAATGTAAAACAGATGCACATATATTGCAAAAAGTTGTTAATTGGTAATTTCACAATGAATGTATTTATTCTTCTAAATTGTACTTTGGAGCAAAAGACCTTGAGAAATGTGGTCCATTAAAGAATGAAGGACCTCCACTGTACAACTCCACCCATTTCAACATGGTTTACTTTTTACATGAAAAATATCAACTGTAGTCCAATCCAATATTCCAACCTTGTAAATTAAAAAGTACATAATTAGAATATAAAAGGTTGCATGAAATTAACTTGAATGAGAGCAATTTATAAAGGAAAATGAAACTATTAGATAATTACAATTCAAACAGATTGCACAAAATGATTGAACTCCAGAAAGGCAGGTGTTGGGTTTGGTTAAACATTCTTGTTATGATGTTTGATTGACCGGTGGAAAAATGAAGTAGTATACCGTTTCTGATTCGCAAATTTCTTCAGGGAAAGGATTACCAATTTGAAAAAAATAAAACCCCAACAATTCTGATTTTGAAATGTTTGTGAATTGGGAAAAGGAGTGGCAGTGCTATAACTACACTAGTCATTTAATATTAAAAGCAACAGTCCCCTGTCCGGCATGGTAAAATATAACTGTAAACCAGTACAACAACTTGGTCCAATAGATTATATTTGGTGTAACTTAACTTTAGAGATTCATCAATGACAGATGTCATTTTTCTTTGCAGTATTTATTATTATTTTTTTTTTTTTTTAGGAAACCTTTAAATATTAAAATGGTGCACATATACATATAAGTAACAATAACTAATATTTCATATTGAAAAAGTCTTATGGAAAGATAATACCCACTGACCTCAGTATGATGTGCACACTGCCAAAGAAAAGGCTTTTCCAGGAAGGCAGACTAGCCCAGTACAAGCCTTCTTAAGTGAATCCTCTATTACACAATGGTGTTGCTTAAAGCACTGTGTTGAGTATTTATGTATTTAAATCATCATGTTGAGCATGACGATTCTAATATTCAGGAGATCAGTTAGAAATTAGAGCAAGCTAGTTAAAGCACTGAAAGGATCATTATTTGGTTAATTTTGGGGGCGATTCTGGTAACAGCAATTGAAGAGCAGGTGTTTTACAGATTACTCCGTATTGGGAGAAACCATTGCTTTTTTGTTTGATTATTTTTAAGATTTTCAGTTTCACACTTAATTATTGTATTTTCATGAATGCAAATTTTGCGATTAATTGAACATTCTGCATAATCATTGCAGTACTATTGCATAACCTTCACCCAAATAGCAGGCTGGTCTTGGGTCACGTGAAATGGCAAGAACCTTCTAACCTAACAAACACACACACACACACACACACACACACACACTCACACCTCAATCCAGTTAAATAAACAGAGATATCTGCAGCTACAGATCAGCCTTATAACCTTTACTTAGTGATCTTACTGCCGTGTATAGGAGCAGAAGGAAACCGAACCAGGAAGCGGGCTTGATAATACAACTTCTAAAGCATCTGAAATGCATGAAAGTCTGTATAAATCTGACCATCTTACTTTTAAAACATAGAGCAGGTATTTCAAATCAACTGTTTCAGATCTGTATACAGGTCCAAACAATATAACTCCACTTAACACTGCAGGTCACTCTCACAGTACAGGAAAGATTACTCAACTAGAACAGTTTATCAATGTACTGCATCTGCACCTATTTATTTATTTATTTTCAAAATTGCACCGAAAATATTTAAAATGAGTTACTCAAGGTCTCGTCTTTGTTACTTGGTGCAGAAAAGAGTTACGAACTTAACTATTACAATCTACAGACATCAGGTCACCCACTGTGTAATAACAGTGAATGCATGTACAGTAAACTGTTGGTGCCTATCCCTTGCCAGATATCTGAGTGTGAAATGTAATAAATATACAAGTGTTGTCTGTATAACGAATTAAAAAAAAACAAAACACAAACAAACATCCACACAACACACACACACAGCAGCCTTCTGCTACTAGATACTTTATTTAATTGCAAGATGATCAGGGGGAAAAAAAAAAAATCATTAATGTCCTAATCTGACAAACAGAACAGGGGTGTCAAACTCACTTCCTGGAGGGCCCCAGTGTCTTCCGTTCCACCTGAGCTCTCTAATTGGTCCGATTATAATGTGCATTTTTTAAATGTGTAAAAAGACCTTAAAATATTAAAAATATATATCCAATTGAACAAACAATTTGATCACTGACGTTAATTGAGAGTTTAAATTGGAGTGAAAACCAGACCCTGTGGCCCTTGAAGACTGGAGTTTGACACCCCTGCTCTAGAAGCTAGTTTCTCTGACCCACAGGACAGGGCTCAGCTATTCCATACCTCTTGGGCCTCTCATTGAGACTGGTGCTGCGTGCTCGGAAGCTGCTCTGTTCCTGGCTTTCATCAAATGGAAGAAGAGCATTGGATCTCAAACCCTTAATAATAACAAGACTAGATCACTATAACAATAAATACAATAACTATGTAGCTTATTTCATTTTGCTTCTTAACAGAATGGTCAGTTTTCCATGGAATACGGAATTTCTTATTATTTTCTTTAAAATACAGATTCAAAAATCCTCACCTTTGTGATGTACTGCACAAAGTCCTTCCGAAATGTGAGACGACATCGGATGAACCACATGGCAATTACATGATGGGCCAAAGACACTATATACTGGTTAAACCTTGAAACAAAAAAAACATTGCAAAGTACATTGTTAGTGGTTAACTGCCATGATCCGAATTACACCATTAAACAAAGAGGTAATACTCAAAAAACAATGTCTGAGCTATTGGTTTAAGCCCCTGGATTTCAGACTTTAATAACTGCAGGTGGCACAAGCTAAAGAGGAGAATCGAGTGCTTACTTGGAAGGGTTGGTGTACGGCAAGGACAGAGCAAACACGCTCACGTACTGTTCAGCCACAAAGTTTGCATACAGGTGTGGAAGCCTGACCAAAGCTGAGGAGAGAACAGGACATGAACATTAAAACAGCAATAAGAATTAAGTGCCATAATACAAAAAACTTGCTGCAAAAATATTTTCCATCCACCACCTTACAAAAGAAATCCCCTTCACCAGTACTCATTCTATATTTGCATTCATAAAACATGCCGGTAGGAAAGAAGTTGATCGCGTAAGCACAGTAATGCGAAGTAAGGAAAAGTAATGCGGGGCAACAGTTTGATTAAATACATATATACATCCGATCTACACTGAACAAAAATATAAACGCAACATGCAACAATTTCAAAGATTTTACCGAGTTACAGTTCATATAAGGAAATCGGTCAAAAGAAATAAATTAATTAGGCCCTAATCTATGGATTTCACATGACTGGAAATAAAAAGGTAGGGGTGTGGATCAGAAAACCAGTCAGTATCTAGTGTGACCACCATTTGCCTCATGCAGCACGACACATCTCCTTTGCATAGAGTTGATCAGTCTGTTGATTGTGGCCTGTGGAATATTGTCCCACTCCTCTTCAATGGCTGTGCGAAGTTGCTGGATATCGGCGGGAACTGCAACACGCTGTCGTACACGTCAATCCAGAGCATCCCAAACATGCTCAATGGGCGACATGTCTGGTGAGTATGCAGGCCATGGAAGAACTGGGACATTTTCAGCTTCCAGGAATTGTGTACACATCCTTGCGACATGGGGCCGTGCATTATCATGCTGAAACATGAGGTGATGGCAGCGGATGAATTGCACGACAATGGGCCTCAGGATCTCATCACGGTATTGCTGTGAATTCAAATTGCCATTGATAGAATGCAATTGTGTTTGTTGTCCGTAGCTTATGCATGCCCATATCATAACCCCACCGCCACCATGGGGCACTCTGTTCACAACGTTGATATCAGCAAACCGTTCGCCCACACGACGCCATACACGCTGTCTGCCATCTGCCCGGTACAGTTATAACTGGGATTCATCCGTGAAGAGCACGCTTCTCCAGCGTGCCAGTGGCCATCGAAGGTAAGCATTTGTCCACTGAAATCGGCTGAGACGCCGAACTGCAGTCAGGTCAGGACCCTGGTGAGGATGACGAGCACGCAGATGAGCTTCCCCGAGACGGTTTCTGACAGTTTGTGCAGAAATTCTTCAGTTGTGCAAACCCAGTTTCATCAGCTGTCCAGGTGGCTTGTCTCGGACAATCCCGCAGGTGAAGAAGCCGGATGAGGAGGTCCTGGGCTGGTGTGGTTACACGTGGTCTACGGTTCTGCCAAATTCTTTAATACGACGTTGGAGGCGGCATTCAATTCTCTGGCAACAGCTCTGGTGGACATTCTTACAGTCAGCATGCCAATTGCACGCTCCCTCAAAACTTGAGACATCTGTGGCATTGTGTTGAGTGACAAAACTGCACATTTTAGAGTGGCCTTATATTGTCCCCAGCACAAGGTGCACCTGTGTAATGATCATGCTGTTTAATCAGCAGCTTGATATGCCACACCTGTCAGTTGGACGGATTATCTTGGCAAAGGAGAAATGCTCACTAAAAGGGATGTAAACAAATTTGTGCACAAAATTTGAGAGAAATAAGCTTTTTGTGCGTATGGAAAATTTCTGGAATCTTTTACTTCAACTCATGAAACATGGGACCAACACTTTACATGTTGCGTTTATATTTTTGTTCAGTGTACTTACCAATATAATAAATTAATTTTACATTTATTGTTTAATATATCCGATCAATTTATTTCCTAGCTTGATCCACTTATTTCCCAGATTAAGCTCGTAGACATTAGAAACAATGAAGCCTCCCTTTTAAATTCTAGAGCTTGATCAACTTATTTCCTAGGACAACGGCACCACATGACAGTGTTTTTTTTTTTTTTTTTTCTAGTACCAAAATACCTACTTGATAGAAATTCTAACATAGGAGAGGCCATAGCAACAGTGGCAGAAATGTGAGTGAGTTTCACAATCAAGGCAGGAAGCAGTTTGACCATAACATCTGGCATCTCGATGGTGCACATTGAGAGTGCTACAATACACTGCCTGCCGCACCGGCAAATCAAACACTGAACCAGCTCCCTCTGAAACAAACAAGCACATTGAAATTGCATCATCCTCACAATGACTTGAACCAAGGGCGACCAACTCCAGTCCGAGGGCCGCAGGGTCTTCCGGTTTTCATTCCAACTGAACATCATTGATCGAATTAGTTGCTCAATTTTACATACTTAACATTTTTCAAGGCCTTTTACAATTGATAATTTTTAAAAAATGCACTTAATTCAAGATACCTATGAAGCATTGTGAGGCATGGAGAGAAGTGTTAGAATGTGTCCAATTAAGTAATTGAAAGTTTGACACCTCTGGCATAAACAGTTTACTGATTTCACCAATACATTTTGTATTTTGCCATTAGTTCTAAATTAAAAATGTGGTTATGGGTGAAGAGCATTGGATGCAGTTTGTTCTACCTGTCTGCCCTGCTCCAGGTACTTATGGAAGGAGGATAAAGCCGCCAGCACCGGAACCACACTCAGCTGAGCATCAGCTCGGGGAAAACTATCCGTGATTTTGCGTGACCGCTCCGAAACCAGCCGATCTGTGAACTGAAATTCAAAACAAACACCATTAAAAATTACAGGCAAAGCGACATATGCCCAGGGGCCAGTTCCACAATCACTACCACAGCAGGTAGACATCTACCAAATCCAGTTAATTAATCTGAAGAAAAGAAAACATGTACCATTTAATCCTTCAGAATAGCGGCGCTAACTCCTATATAGAACACTGTACCTATGAGAGGTGAGAGCAGGTAGCCACAAGTGGGTGAAAATCAGCTTGTATCTTACAGTACACTCATTTTGTATTGTATATACAGTATTTGCATACAGTATAGCCAATCCTAATGCTATAACATTTTCCATGCAATACACATTTTAGATGTGTGCATCGCATCATTATCAGTAACTAATACAAATTAGAAAACTATACCACTACTGTTTTGTGAAACAGACAGCAAGAAGATAGTAGCTATATTAGCTAGTAGCCTGCCAAGTGCTTTAAGTGCTTTGTGAAATTAACTCAAGCATTTTTAACATGGGGGATATATTGAGTTTGCACAACAGCAAAAATAACTGTGGCCTACTGCATCTGGGCTGGTGTGTGGCACAGATGCATTTTTGGGATTTACAGCATTCAGGCCGATCACTTGATAAATATGTACCTGTACGTAAACCTTGAACACAGTAGATAAACTGGCCACTTTTCAAATATATAGATTATTTTAATAAGCAAAGCATCTAATACACGGGTGGTCAAAGTCGGTCATTCCACTCCTGGTCTTTGTTCCAACCCTGTTCTAAATTGTTGAATTGAACCATTTAAACCTCCAGCCAGACCTTGAAGTAGTCCATTATCCCATTTTGCCTGTTAACACTAGAACCGCCGGATTTTCTTTTTTTTTTTTTAACCTAGAACCGCCACGTGGGTCACCTAGACCCATACATTTTTAAACTGCTTTGTTATGAAAATGAAAGACAAACTATAGAACACAACTGAAAAGTTGTATTCATGAACATCACATCTAACATTTGCATTGCAGAAACACCTTATTTAAATGGAAAATTAAACATAAAATGCTTTTTTTTTTTTTTTTTTTTTTTTTTTTTTTACAATGAGCACATATACAGCACGACTACAAACAGTGAAAAACTATAATAAAATACACACTTCAAAAGAAACTGGTATGTACAGGTGTAAACGGGTATATGTACACACAAAACTATAAAACCGAAATCACTGTTTCTAATACTATATAAAAATAAAATATAACACTACCTCTGCTATGACGACTGCATTGTACTCAATGGACGAGCGTACGCCTCTGCCAGCTGACTGTGCCTGAATCCAGGAGCTGTGTTGTAAACACAGACGCAGTTACATTGAACACTATTGTGTAAACTGGTACATACAAACCTGCAAAACTGATTTTTTTTTTTTTAAAGCAATATATAAAAAAGAATATATAAAATACGTTTCATGTTAGGCACATAAGTTTTTATCCTACCTGTCATTTCAGTTTGCTGCGTGCATCTGAGTGCAGCTTGCCGTATTCCAATCAATTAAATATTATATTTGTGGAACAAAATGAAGGATTGCTGTCTCCCAGGTACATTGAGAAATAAGCAATTAGGCTTTCACTGAGCTGGCATCTTGACAAATCCACTATCATAACAATCTGTGTCTCGTCGTCAGTCTACAAACAAAGGCTTGAAAATTATAATTTTTTTTTTTTTTTTTTTTTAAAACACGTGCTAGGAGGAGAGGGCGTGTCTTGTTTGTTGTATTTACAAAAATGATAGAATATCTTACGTTATATTAAATAAGATAAAATAAAAAAAACACATCTATTGCAATGCATGGGTCACACTGACCCACGTGGCGGTTCTAGGTAGAACTGTTTATAACTTTATAAATGTTTGAGATTCTGGTTATCAAACGCCGTCAGGATATTTAATTCATATATTTAGGAAAAGTAAAAAACGGATACATATATACAACTTACAAACTGAAGAATAATTAACATTTTAAATGCAAAATGGGTTACAATGACCCACATGGCAGTTCTAGTGTTAAACGTGGAGTGGAATGGACCTCCAGCACTGTGATTGGCCATCCATGATCTAATATGTGCTGTGGCAGCCCAAACATTATCACATTTGTTATTCAATATATACACTTAAAAATAAATGCAAACCATCACATTACCATAGCACACAGAATAGTGCCCAGTTGGTCAATGTTACATGGAGAAGACAAGATAAGAACTTTGTACTGCAGAGACTCTGGCAGCTTATCAAGAACCAGCTTCACAACCTTCCAGTCGGTCTCCTGTGTAAAGAAAGAAACATCAGCTTCCGGGACTGGAGAAAAAACTGCCAGCCACGGGGTACATATAGAGTATGCGCTCACCACCAATGTGAATGTATACTGTTATTCTCAGGAAAAGCAGCAGGGACAAGCACCAAGAACAAACAATGAACACATTCATTTTTTTACAACAAACCACAGAGCATTAAATGCTACTTATTGCTATATCCACACTGTGCGTTGCAGTCTTCGTTACTCACCAGTTTCAAACACTGCAACAATAGCCCAAAAGCCAACGAGAAGGGGAGGTAGCCCATGCGAATTAAGGATGAGGTCTGGTTGCTTGGAGTAGGACTACCAGCAGGGGGAGACACTGTTCCTGGCGGTTTCTTTTCATTTGTTCTCTTCTCCTGCTCACTAGCAAAGAAAGAGGAGACAGTCAGATTACAGTCTCATGTACAGGCCCAAAAACTTCTCGACAATCAAAAAAGATTCACTGGGAATAAGTGTCAATCACTCACTGGGCATCACCACCACCCCACTGTAGTACAACAAACACAAAACAATCATCTATAACTTAACATACAGTAGTGCTCCATTTTAAACTCTCTGTCAAAATGTTTGCCACTTACATTTTTGTATTTCTAAATGCAAAACATGTTTAACCCAGCTGAACCTCACATCAGTGTTCACTGAACCAGTAACAAGTACCCATACTTAAACACTCACCCCAAATCACAGAGGCAGTATGGGCTAAACCTCACCACACCATCCTTATTAGGAACCCCTAAACGATGGAGGGAGTCAGCACGCAGGAGCAAGAGGAAATCAAAAACCTTAAGACAATGGAAAGTGAAGAAAAAAAAGCCCAGGGTTTCAGAAACGGCAGCTGTTGGAAAGTTTCATAACTGTTGTATCTGTGCAGAAGCAGCCCTGTCAAATCCCAATCTCTTACAAAGCTGACTACAAATGAAATTGTATGATTTAAAAATAAATAAATAATAAAAAAAAAAAAAAAAAAAAAATGCAGATGGGACTCCAGTATGCCCATATACAGTGCCTATAGAAAGTCTACAACCCCTTGAACTTTTTTCACATTTTGTTGTGTCAGTGTCTCAGACTTTCATGCATTTAAATGAGGATTTTTTTCCCCACTTATCTACACACCATACTCCACACTGTTAAGGGGAAAAAAGTTTTTATTGAGAAAAAAAGTATATATATAAAAATACGAAACTGAAAGATCATAACTGGATAAGTCTCCACCCCCCTGAGCACCTTTAGCAGCAATTACAGCTGTGAGTCTGTTGGGATAGGTCTCTACCAACTTTGCACACCTACATTTGGCAATATTTGACCATTCTTCTTTACAAAACTGTTCAA
Organism: Polyodon spathula; assembly: GCF_017654505.1. Lineage (NCBI taxonomy): Eukaryota > Metazoa > Chordata > Actinopteri > Acipenseriformes > Polyodontidae > Polyodon > Polyodon spathula. The sequence continues at coordinate 10,006,493 of NC_054551.1, forward strand.
GCTCTGTCAAGTTCCTTGGGGAGCATTGATGGACAGCATTATTCAAGTCACACAAATTTTCGATTGGATTTAGGTCGAGGCTTGACTGGGCCACTCAAGGACTTCACCTTTTTGTTCCTTTGTCACCCCGGTGTCGCTTTGGCTGTGTGCTTTGGGTCGTTGTCATGTTGAAAGGTGAACTTCCGTCCCAGTTTCAGCTTTCTTGCAGAGGGCTGCAGGTTTTCCTCAAGGACTTCTCTGTACTTGGCTCCATTCATTTTCCCTTCTATCGTGACAAGTGCCCCAGTCCCTGACAATGAGAAACATCCCCATAACATGATGCTGCCACCACCACACTTCACAGTAAGGATGGTGTTCTTTGGGTGATGTGCTGTGTTGGGGTTGCGCCAAACATAACACTTTGCATTTAGGCCAAAAAGTTCCATTTTAGTTTCATCAGACCACAACACTTTTTGCCACATGGCTACAGAATGTCCTGAGTTTTTTTTTTTTTGCATACTTCAAAACAGGATTCAAGGTGGGCTTTCTTAAGTAATGGCTTCCTTCTTGCCACCCTACCATACAGGCCAGATTTGTGGAGTGCTTGGGAAATTGTTGTTACATGAACACTTTGACTAGTCTTGGCCATAACAGCCTGTACCTCTTGCAAAGTTGCCATTGGCCTCTTGGTAGCCTCTCTGATCAGTCTCCTTCTTGCTCGGTCATCCAGTTTGGATGGATGGCCCTAGGCAGGGTCTTGGTGGTGCCATACACCTTCCACTTCTTAATAATCGTCTTGACCGTGCTCCAAGGGATATTCAAGACCTTTGATATTTGTTTATACCCATCCCCTGATCTGTTCATTTCAACAACTTTGTCCCAGAGTTCTTTTGCAAGCGCCTTGGTGCTCATGGTTGAGTCTGTGCTTTGAAATGCACTACCCAGCAGAGGGAACCTACAGGAACGGCTGAATTTATCCTGAAATCATGTGAGTCACTACAATTTAACACAGGTGGAGGCCACTTAACTTGGTGTGTGATTTTGTAGGCAATTGGTTACACCCGAGCTAATTTAGGATTGCTCTTACAAGGAGGGTGGACACTTACCCAACCAAGCTATTTCAGTTTTTATTAATTAATTTTCTACACATATCTAGAATATTTTTTTCACTTGGAAGTTGTGGGATAGTATATGTAGATAAATGAAAAAAAAAACTATTTTAATGCATTTTACTTCCGGGCTATAAGGCAACAAAAGGTGACTATTGAAAGGGGGTGTAAACTTTCTATAGGCGCAGTACACTGTACAATATTTTAAATAATCTTTCACAATCAGTTGCTATTTTACTACAACTTGCGAGAAGTTTTTTCAATGGGCTCATCCAGTTAATATTTCCCATATCCCATGGTCGTGCGATATAGGATGTGTTCATTAACACCAGCAACAGCGCAAGCTGTCAAACCGAACGGAATTCCAACGGTAGCTGCTGTCTTCTCACTTCTCAGCCAGAAAAAATAAATAAATAATTGTTTACCAGATGGGCATTAAATTCTCATTTATCATACACTACCCCATGCATTATTCTCTACATAACACAGTATTTACACAGAGACTTATAAACCTGGCAACACCTGTAGGCGAATGCTGCTGGCAATGGCTGAGGAGTACTTGTTCTTGTAGTGTAGCTGGATGTGGCTGATCAGTAGCTCGTAGACTCTGCTGGCATGGCTGGCTGGCAAGGTGTACAGTTTGGTCTGGAAAGCAGGAGAAGACTTTTAGCAAGACAATAAACTGTAAGAGGCAGCTACACCTCCACTACTGACCCACTGCAAAGGAAACAATGATCTACAATGACCACTCAATCTCATGTTGAGACTGAGAAGTGCAAGTGTTCTGTGGGGCTCTTTAAAGAATCTTGAACAATAGATCTCCTTCCATAGTGGGAGCTGGGATAAACAGTAACCCCAAGTCATTGCATCTTTCATGGATACAATGCAATGACAGTACTGAAAACACAGCAAACATAATGGCACACAATCCTTTTCTCATGTTTTGAATAGGTATAGTCCTCATGTTAAGGACATTAAAATACAGATATAAATGGGCAACCTGTAATATCTCCAGAAGTCCAAGGACTGCAGTCTTTACATCTTCCATTGGAGACTCAGAAGCAACCTCCCCATCTACTGCCTCAGCAGCAACAGGGTAAAACAACGGCCGGTTCACCACCTAGAGCAATCCCAGATGAAGACACATATTACTTGAGATCACACTCACTTTTTTGTATGTTGCTACTTCACAAAAACAAAACAAAATTATATATATATTTATTAGTACAAAGCATGACAATGGCATTTTACCCTACCTTCTCTATAATGTCCAGGAGGCTGTTGAAATGATGAGTGTTGCAGTCCTCAGCCAGGTCAACCAGCAGCTGTGTGGCCAGCCTGCGAACATGAAGGTGCTTGTCATCAGCAATCTGACTGAGCTGGGGAATCACCACCGACTCAATCAGCTCCTCCTGAAACACAAAGGACAGGCTGGGCAGGTGAAGCATTCTTCACACATGGTAGTCTAACTGGCTGTACATTATATAGATTTTAAAAGCAGATGATGAGACTTCTCGCAAGAGTACTGACCTCATATAACTGTCGGTTAATGCTGAGCACAAACGACAGGATGTCAAGAACTTTGATTCTAATGTTACTCCTGGTCTCATTCCTAGATCCGTGAAAGAAAGAAAGTCATTAATGCTATCGTGCCACAGCTTGAGAAGGCCTACAGCAAGAATGGACTGGTAAGCCCAATGGTTAGGATCTTCATGTGCAAGAGAACTAGATAGCATGGCTTCCAATACAAGTTGTAGCAAACAAGTCAAATGGGGTTAGTAAATGAATATAACAAACAGGCTTTATTTAAACTGCCCACTTAGGTTACACAGCAAGGTTTTTTCAAGACAGATAAATAGGAGATTTAAAAAAAATAAAAAACAACAAGCATGGTTTAGATCGTTTTGGCTTTTATTATTTTAAGCAGTTTTACAATAATGGGAAGATCAGCTTGAAGGTTTGAAATGCGAAAAAATCTACCAGTTGCTAATAAGAACAAACAAGATAAGAAAATGGATGAAAATTGATTTGAAAGCCCCGATTATCATCAATTCTTTAACTTCTTAGATTTACATTGATTAAATGTCTTCTGTTGTACCAAGGTTTTCACAGTGTATGATTGAACATTATTTAACTTGAAAAATAATTTATATGTCCTTGTATTGCATACTTTACCTGAAGAACTTTTCCATCAGCCTCTGTAGGTTCTGAATCCAGCCATCTTTCGCTGGGTGAATGGAATGAGCTTGGAATGACAACAGCGTCAAGACAGAGGCTTCCTGTAAAACAAACAGCCAGCTGTACTAGCCATTGCATTACCACTCCTGTAACAAATAATTCCCTGCATCTATTATTAAACTGCATCCTCTAAAGCCTTGTTCCAACCCAGTAGCGTTGAAGAAAGGCCTCTTTAAAATGAAATAAAACTGGCAAAAATGCTTATGTCCCCCAAATAAAGTTATACAAGTTGACATTTACAATTTAAAAATAAAAAAAAAAAAAAATAGGTAATTGGTCTTTTATCCAAACATTTTTCAAATTAGACTGAAGAACCTTTGTTATGGAAAACTGCAAAAGCAATTCATCTTACAGGTCTTGTATCTGAACATGTTTCTATCAGCCCAAAGAACCTCTCGTGGGAGCCGTGGTAACCGTTCTGTTCATACAGCTCCTCTACTGTGGACAGCAGCTCGTGTGCAATGGACTTCAGTTCAGGATTACCTAAAGTCTAAAAAGAAAACAGTTGAAGAAAATGAGGTCCATTCTTTTTACTTTCACTGTGCCAAGCTTATCGTCGCCCTCTATGAAATCAGTTCAGGCATGAAAATGTAAAAAATAAAAATTACAAACCAAAAAAGAAAAAAAAAAAAAAACCTCTAACATCAGAAACAAGGGGGAGAATACTAGGGCAGATCGTGTGTTTCTAGGCATGTCCTGGGTGCTCGGTTCATCTCACCTGAATTTGCTGAAGTAACTTTTCAATGATGTTGAGAAGAATGTCCCACGTGACATCCTGCAGCTCCTTCCCATACTTCTTTATCAATCTTGTGACCGAGAGGACTATTTCAAAGGATACCACAGCATTGGTACAAGTCATGGCCTGAAAGGTATACCGCAAGACAACATATTCATCCAGGGCTTCAGAGAAACAAATCTCAGGGCAGAATACTGCACAGCAGCCAGCATTTAGCATATAAAGCCGACAGTTAATTAGCAGCTACAGTTTAGCATGGAAAACTACAACGCCGTACGTAATTCACTACGTTAACATGACATTAATCAGCAGGTTTCATTCTACGTTTTGAAGTCACATTAGGGAGATGCATAACCTTTCGCCACAGCTGTATATTAATGATCTGAAGTACAGGTAACACTACAGATTTAAATTGGAAATCTCAATGGTCTGGATGGGAGAGGCATTAGGACTTGCCTTATAGAACGATGGCAGCACAGATGTCGATGTGTTCTTCAGAGTTGAAAGCCGGTGAGCCCCCCACAGTGCCATACCTACGAAGAACACAGCCCCCCGCAAAACAGCTGCATCTTCCATGTAGGCTCTGAAAACCAGCAAAACAATTCAGCTCACCGCCAGTCTGCTCAATTGCAAAACATCTACAAAAGGAGGTGTGCCAAAATGTCACCACCCCTTGCCCTTTGCTTAAAATACAATACACTGCGATCAATTTTAAAATTGTGTTTCACATTCCTAAGGTTACAAAACTGGATGCTAAGTTATAATCAAAGGAACATACCTAACACACAGACATAAATAAAAAACATGTGGGTAGTGCTTAAATAAAGATTACAGCTATGCAGGTTTTTTATTATTATTATGCGATCACTTTAGGAATCATACAATTAAATAGTGGCTGTTCAGAAGTTTCTTGTGTACACCCCTGCTTTGTTTGAGATGGCCCCATATTCACATTTTTGCTTAGAACATAGAGAGCTCAGGTTACAGACATCACTAGGAACTTTGAAATTCAACCCTGCACTGCAAGTTCTGTCCCCCTACAACACTGGCTTCATACCTCTCTTCCATGACGTGGCACATGGTATAGATCGCACTGTGTCCTAAATGAGTGCCCAGGACTTTACGCATCAGCTGTACAATAAAAACAAGCAACATCATTAACATTACAGCTGAGGCTTTACAATACAGTTCAAGTGCATCTATAGCAGGAGTTTCCAATCCTGGTCCTGGACAGCTGGTGTCCCTCCTGGTTTTTGTTCCAACTGTAAAATAAATTACTTAATTGGACCAACTGAATGCTTATTAGAAGCTTAATTGATCCAAGTAAGTAACTTAGGGTACACCTGGAACAAAAAATCGGGAGGGACACCAGGCTTCCAGGACTAGGATTCGAGATCCCTGATCTATAGGGAACATGTTTTACTGACAAGCAGAGATACCTACTGTAACAAACAAATCAGCAATACTGTTGTACAGAACTTTAGACCACTGATTTCAGGTTATGATGACTGTTTGGTTTCTCCTTAGCAAGTGATCTAGTGGTCTAATCATGAGCAAAAGCAAAACTTTTTTCCATTTATTTTTTAAATCACGTTGTAAAACTGCAAGGGTTACTGAGCTGTGTGTGATTTGAATGCAATTACTTCAATGAAGGTCTGTTGTGTTACTCAGTAAAATAAATACACAGGAACACTTTCTTTGAATGTGAATTACATTTACCATGAAATCTCTAAATGCATTCTTAAAGCTTTTTATTCCAAATTGAAAAATTTGTAAATTTAAGGTTTTCACATATGGGCTTGCTTAAAATTGTAATTAGTGTTTTGTTTTTATTATTATTATTATTATTATTATTATTATTATTATTAAGGAAAAAATGTCCTTTTGACAATACCCCGAAGCAAGATCCTGAGCTTCCTGGATAAGAAACTTAAAACAACAAGACTAGGATGTGCCGAGACAACTCAATTCACAGCGACAATCACTGTGCTTTCAATGTTAATTCAAAGTAGAACAAAAAAAAGTATTGGGTTTTTTATGAAACCTCACCTTCCAACAGGATTCACAAAACTCCTTGACATTCACTGTGCGGCACAGAGTGATGATAAAAACAAGCAGGGAGTCAGAGGGGAGGCAGTTGTAACAAACCACAGCATCCAGCACTTGCAGAGAAACCTAAAGAACACAGTAGCAAGGGTGTCAAACTGAGGTCCTGGAGGGCCGCAGTGTCTTCTGGCTTTCGTTTCACCCGAATTGATTAATTGGACACATTTAACACTTCTCTCCAGGCCTCAAAATGTTTCATAGGTTGTGCATCTTGAATCAAGAGCATTTTTAAAATCAACTGTAAAAGACCTTGACAAATTTCAAACAAGTTTAAGTTGAAATGAAAACCAGAAGAATGGCAACCATTGTGGCTCAACAGTACCAAACTCAAAACTTTACAAGAGAGAGATGATTACCTCTATATCTGTTGAAGCTGTAGTCTGGTTGCACATGAGGCATATCTTACTGTAAAGAAAAGACAGACACACCACGTGTTAAGGACACCTCGCTGATTCGGCTGCCAGGCCTAAGGTACACTAGTTTTTGAGCGTTTAAATCTCTGAATGAAAAAAAAAAAAAAAGGACTAAGGAAAATATCTTACTGGACCATCTGTGAAACATTCTGATCCAAGTAGCAGCTGTTGAATTTGACAAGGTTGACAAGAACCCGGAGGAATTCTGCAGTCAAACCAGTGTCCATCCACAGAAGCACAAAGCCAGCTGCAAGTCGAATAAACAATCACTTGGATGCAGCTTTAACTTTAATATTGTTTTAATGATCAGATGACCTCCGTTCCTGTTTAAGATAATCACCTCTTTTCAAACAATAAACCTCATCAACAATTGTTACCAAGCACCGCACTAGTATTTGTGGCTTTAACTACAAAATGCAATGCTGCCTATATGAAATAGCTGTGCAGAAAGAATGTTCTGTACCATTCCTTCCCAAATACCACAGCTAGACACATACCAATGTCTTCCTCCAAGTATGTGATGTCCTTGCCATTCTCTGTTAGAGCTTTGAAGACCTCAAGTCTTTCGTGAAGGTGTTCATTGGAGGGATAGTCCTTAACGATCTTAAAGAAATAAGCTCTAAGAGGCCCCAGCCTTTCACCCTGTAGACATGGACGGAGGGCGACAAAACAGTCCATGTTGCAGAAGTTTAAAGATAAATGGCTTAAAACTTTTTTTTTTTTTTTTTTTTTTTTATTATTAACACCAGGGGTGGAAAAAAAGAGTCCCATTGCATAGCAGTCTGATCCACTCCTGGTTTTATTATACATTAAATAAGATGCATTGACATATGACACCTCAATCAAGCACTTACTATGCCCTGGAATGGTTGAAACTGCTATGCAACAGGAGTATTATTTCTATCCCTGCTTATTTGTATTTGTACTTTTTTTTTTTTTTTTTTTAATCGTGTTTTAAAACATCAAGGGTTACTGAGCTGTGCATGGTTTGAATGCACCATGATTACTGTGTGTAAAAGTAAAACTCCTATGAACCTTGAAAGCAACATAATCACTCAAAACATAATTGCTCAAAACCAATGACTGTAGTAAGATTTCAGTAAGCTAGTTACTGGAACACCATTCTCTTACCTGGCCCTGGATGATAGCTTTGAGTAGCTGAAGCACTGCATGTCTGGCTTCTACCGGTTGATCAGGGTGCAGCAAATCCTCCACTGCTTTCCAAACAGTCACCACCGCATTCTGCAAAAAAGGAAACGTGAACTGGCATTTATTTACTGAAAAGTGCATTTGTATTTGCATCACATTTTGTTTTTATAATGGAGTAAATTACCACTAATGCAGAAATCAGAAATTAATTTACTGTCTAATTCTGCATCAGTACAATCATAGAGTAACATATGTGTCTTACAGTATATTACCTCAAATAGTCTTTTTATTTAGTGTTAAACCCTGTCCCCTACCACCACACCACACACACAAAATCCTATTTAAGTAGCAGAGAAAAGACTACTATACCATCATAAAATAAAAGCAAAACATCCATGACAAAAGGAGAACAAACCTACCTCTTCAAATTTCTTGGATTTTGCAAGCTCACATACATGGTTAATGACCCGGATTCTGCTATGCAGCCCACATTCGGGATTCAGCTCCTAGACACAAGAAATGAGAAGAATCCAGATACCACTCATAGTGCTAACATGGACACAAAAACATTGGTTTTCCAAAAATATATCGTAATATTATTATTTGAGCAATGTTTTCAAGCCTGTTTTCATAACTATTATGATTTTGTTTCCTGAAAACTTGAAATGCGAGCCAACTAGCTGTAGTCTTACGATCAGGGAATGCCTGCCTGTTGTATCATGAAATATTTCCTGAAATGCTAGGATAACACTTGGGTAAGATGATACTAATGTGATGCAAGCTAAATCTGGTCTAAACTAAAATATCTCTAATAACTGTATGCACTTTAATGCATTCAAGAAACATTACCAGCTAATTCCCCTGCTTTCAACACATTAGCCCAGAACCAAAAGCAGGAAACATTATCTTCATTGAAAAAAATTAAAAAGGGTTATCTTGCACTCTATTAAAAAGTACAAAAAAATTCAAATTCTCTTAGAAGGTGCACACCAGTTATAAGAAGGGAGAAAACTTAATCTGACAATTAACCCAATGCAGCACTGGGCCGCTGCACCTCCTTTATGCTGCTAAAGTAGTCAAACACAACAACTGCAGTGCAGCTACAGTTCCAGCATATGAAACAATGCAGCTGTGCTCTCCTCTATGCTGGTCATTACCTATGAGTCCCCCATACTGTACATCAGTGGTTCACAGGCCTGGGTCCTGGGGATCCACTGTGTCTGCTGGTTTTCATTCCAACTGAGCTCTCAGTTACTTAATGAGACCCTTATCTGAACTGATCATTTGCTTCATTAGACCTTTTTACTTGTTTTCAGCTCTTCAACAGTTGCAGAGTTCAAGTTGCATATAAAATGTTAATAAAATATTAGCCAACCTTAAATCTGCAACTGCTTAAAAGCTGCAAACAAGTAAAAAGGTCCAAGCAGACACAGGACCAGGATTGGGAACCACTGGTGTAGAGAAAGCTTTTCCAGGTCAATAACTTAATATATGGCATGCTGTTCCATCCTACTTTTACTGAAACAATGGGAAGGGTAAATGCCAGGAGCACAGAAGGTACACAGAGTAGTGGAGGCAATCACTTCTAAAAGTCATCTGCTTTCATTGAATAATAAAAATGAAAAGGGGCACAGAATACCATATGACAGGAACAAACCGTTTTCAGTGCACAGGACGAAATGTGCCCACAGGATAAGATGAACTGAAATTCTGACACGTTCATAGCTGCCATTGTTTCTCATTTGTTATACACAATTTAGAATGTATTATAAATAATAGAGATAGAGGGTTTGGCAACGTGGAAAGCACTGTCATTTGCTCTTCACATAACTCGTTACCAGTGGACGGATGTAAAAAGACAAGTTCAAGAATAAAACAGAAAGCAAGCACCTTCAGGGTGTCCACAGTTATGATGAACTCAGAGGGTCTGCTCTCCGCTTGCCTGGTACTGATGCGTGGCTGTCTCAGCCCAAACAGGCCCTTCATCTTGTCTGTCAGAGATTCCTTACTCTGCTGCTGCTGCTGCTGCTGCTGCTGCTGCTGCTTCTTCATACTGGGGGTTGTGGGGTCAAACAGGCTGGTGGCTTCCTGATAGGCACAAAGCACATATTGCAAGAACTGTGAGCATTCTGCAAACACAGGCTGATTGTTCTACAGTCTGTTTACAAAGTGCTTTAAAATGAAGATGACCTACTGAAAATGTAACAACTACACCACTATAAGGGGAGATGTGGAAATTGTATTTATATAGGGCAATGACTGACTGTCACAATGGATCACAATGCTTAAAGATCTAATACTTCTACCTGGTTACCATACACATAAACGTATCCAGATTGATGCTTTTACTGTATGAGTGACCAAGCTAAACGCATTTGTTATTAGGGGCAGTCTGATTAGCTCAATCTTACTCTTTTGGGGGCAACAGCTATGATTTTAAGATCAACCCACACTAACCTGACTGAATTTGTACATTTACAGAGATAAGCAGAGTAGTTTGGGGTTTACAAAACTGGCTTGACTTTAACTTTATGAAATATTTCTTATTCCATGGCGTTTACTGACGATTGAGAGGCAGACACGATTTGTTCAATAAAATATGTTTGCAGAGAAACAAATAATTAAATATAGGATCATTCAACCAGCATGAAATGTGTGTATTAACTGGTACATGTCTCCCTTAACTCAATTTGAAAACAAACAAGCTAAAAAAAATGTAATCTACGTAATTAAAATGAAAACTAAATTAATTTAAAAAAAAAGATATTTAGTAACTGCAAAAAGAAAACGTACCTGTTCTTCGGTAGCAATGTTGATGGTCTGATTAAACCGCTGATAACGTACTAGTTGTCAATGCATTTCTAACGTTAAAATGCTGTTCTGCAGCCGATTCAACTCCCCTCACCCACCCTCTCTGAAACTCTTGCAGGAAGTCACCTTCGCTGGACACAAAGTATTTCCTAAATACCACACCTTCTTTCCTAGCATTCTGGGAAATGACGTTTTTAATTTTATAGGCAGACTGTAAACAGAAACAGAGGTAGACCTGCTGTGGCTGACACGTGTCGTGTTATTACATTTTTTCTTTCTAAAATTGTTTTGCTTTTGTTTATAAAGTGGATTATTTTAAACTCAGTTTATGCATGTATTGTGAACGTATAGGGGAAGCTACATTTGAGGCCTTGAGACTAATGTTATGATAACGCCAGGGTACTTGTTTCATAAGATGGTGTTTTAATTGTAGATTTTGCACCGGTGAGTAGGCTTGTAAAGGTCTTTGCATTTCAGCAGTTATGTAATTCATTCAAATACATATACTTTTTTGTATCTGTTAAAATGATTTCGTCCCCTTACTTTCTGCAGAAGGGTCAAAGAATGTTAACTAGAAATACGACTAAAGCGGTCAGAACAAACATATCTGCGCCAAGTGCCAAACAACAGACAGCGGCAGTTTTAAAACAAAAAGCACAACAAATAGTCAAAGCAGAGTGCGACCAAGATGTAAACAGATCCGAGATTTTGGGCAAGCGACATTACCTTTCTACAAAACTTAAAACTGCAGGTAAGTAATAACTCGTTATGGTATATCATATAGTGTACTCTCTGTTGGCTGTTTGTGAAAAGTGGTGTGTGCAACTCAGTAAGTTGAAACACCGTGCAGTTGAATGGGTTTTATAGTTTGAAAACCGTTTACTGTTCGTTTTCATGTGGAAAAGGTTAGGGCTAGCCGATAGTAAAATATGTTTTTCAACAGTTTAAGAGGCGTTCTGGCTGGAAATACACATTTTTTATCCACACAAGAATGTAAAAAAAAAAAAAAAAAACAATTTTAAAAAACTGCCAAAAAGGGGAGCTGTGAAAGCTAATAAGGGATTGGAAAATATAATTGACAGCCTATTGATTTAAATAATTGTTCACTGTAAGGCAATTTCATGTGCAAAACCCTTAACTGAGTGATAACCATTTCATCTGACAACAATGCCTACTGACAGCATGTCTGAAGGAATGTATGCCAGACACAACAGTCTGTCTTTGTATCTCTCTTTATCATTGTATAGGAATCATAACCCTGTTGCTCGTGTGCTGTATGTCTAGTTTCTCAGGCACATCAAACTCAGGCCTGCCCAACAGAAGAAACTGGCAACATTCAAGTGAAGACCAGGAGAAAGAGCATCAAGGTTGAGTATGATTCCACAGCAGGAACCGACCCAAAAAAAATCCTGTGGGAACCCCAGGACTGGATCAAGCAGCTGAACAACATCCGGGAGATGAGGAAGAACAAGGATGCACCAGTGGACCTGATGGGAGCTGGGAAATGTTTCGACCCCAGAGCAGCTCCTCCGGTACAGCTGCATTGTTAAAAGGGAGGTGCTGGACCCAGTCTCATTGTGTGTGTACTGCACTGTAGACCTAGTCTCATTGTGCGTGTACTGCACTGTAGACCCAGTCTAATTGTGCGTGCACTGTACTGTAGACCCAGTCTCATTGTGCGTGCACTGCACTGTAGACCCAGTCTCATTGTGCGTGCACTGCACTGTAGACCCAGTCTCATTGTGCGTGCACTGCACTGTAGACCCAGTCTCATTGTGCGTGCACTGCACTGTAGACCCAGTCTCATTGTGCGTGCACTGCACTGTAGACCCAGTCTCATTGTGCGTGCACTGCACTGTAGACCCAGTCTCATTGTGTGTGCACTGCACTGTAGACCCAGTCTCATTGTGTGTGCACTGCACTGTAGACCCAGTCTCATTGTGCGTGCACTGCACTGTAGACCCAGTCTCATTGTGCGTGCACTGCACTGTAGACCCAGTCTCATTGTGCGTGCACTGCACTGTAGACCCAGTCTCATTGTGTGTGCACTGCACTGTAGACCCAGTCTCATTGTGTGTGCACTGCACTGTTGGATTTGAGTGTCGTTGTGCACCACTGGCCTTGTTTTCACAAGCTGTGCAACACACGCTGGTCCTGAAATCGAACATGCACTTAATGTATATTTCTAGGAAATTACATTTTATAGTCTTATTTCTGAAAATCCTGTGGGATCAGTGTTACAATTCCACATATAAATGAGGAAAACTTTCAGACAAAATAAATGTTTATTGTAACATTATTTACTTACATATTTAGTTGTAAATCTTTCAGAAGGCTGGGCTTGGCTCAGCGCCTCCTAATTATTATATTTTTTTTTTTTTCTTATATCGGGTGGGTCTTGCAATAATGTACATCAGTGGTTCTCCAACTTTTTCTACCTGTGACTCTTTAAAGTTGGTTTCCTGTGTCACCGCCCCCACCCCTTGTGGAACAAAAAACAAAACAAAACAACTTATATATATTTATATACACATGTAGATTTATACCGCAAAACTGGAAATGCATGAAAAAAACTATATTATGACCGTTGATGTGATAAGTCTCTGATATGACACAACTCCTTTGAAAGATTCACTCCAATTGAGCAATTTACTGAGCATATGAACAGCAAAAAAAAGCCATTCAATATGAACTGTATAGAACTAGTAAAGAAGGAACTAATCGAGCAATAAACTGTCATTTTTTGAAACCCATTTATTTTCTTGCTGCTAATTTCTACAGAAAAGTTGCCTTTGCCTTGGAAATAAAATTTGGTTAGACAGTCTTTGTCTTTGTCAAAGTCTCTGAAAACACCCCAAGAAGTTAATGCAGTAGTGAAGGGGAGTCATTGGATTACTGTGTAGTGTGCACAAAGACAAGTAGTGAAGGTTAGATTTGACTGGCGAGATTCAGATTAAGAACTTCTGTACATTTTTCTGAATAGTACATTTCCACCCAATTAAAGGTACTTTCTCCATGTGCTTTTTAATGTATTTCATCACGTATGTTAGTGTTTACCTTACAAGCCCATCTTGAGGATATGTCAAACTTTATGGGTGTTTCTGTTTACATTTGGTTTTGCTTCCTTTTGGATTTAAACTACGCAGCCACTGCATGTGCAAACCAAAGCAGCCTGCTTTCTCATGTCCTCCAGAAAGAACTACTGTATGTAGAAATCATTCATTCAGGAATAAAATGGAACATTATTGTGGGACTATTATTTATTTTTTAATTATAAGAAATGATCCAATGTTGTGTAAAACTGTCACTGATTTTCCAGGTTATCCGATACCAGGTTCTGATATCGCTGTTGCTGTCCAGCCAGACCAAGGATGAGGTGACAGCTGCAGCCATGACGAAACTTCAAGCTCATGGGCTGTCTGTGGAAAATATTGTGCAAACTGATGACAAGACTTTAGGGGAGCTGATCTATCCTGTTGGGTTTTGGAAGGTAATGATACTGCCTGGCAAAGGCCAGTGTTTGTGTTTGGAGCACTAACCCCACCAAATCATGTGTATTATGATGTGCAGTCAAGGTCCCTATTTTACTTGCTTATTGTGCTTTAGAAATATCAAAGATAACATTAAACTTGATTATTAAAGGCATGATTCATTACAGAGCAAAGTGAAGTACATGAAGCAGTGCTCAGAGATACTCCAGGAACAGTACAATGGAGATATTCCTGACAATGTGACTGACCTTGTGAAGCTGCCTGGAATTGGACCCAAGATGGCTCATCTCACCATGAACATTGCCTGGAACACCGTGTCTGGGATTGGTACGGTGTAGTTGCAAATGAACGTACTGAACATTGTTCAAATATATCAGTGCAGCCTATGGATAGCAATGCAATAAATGGCAACACGAACACAGACTATATATTCAGAATAGAAATAGTTCTACATGTATACAGACTGTGTATGAAATAAATGCCTTTACTAAATCATAGAGGATGGATTTATATTATTTATTTTTGTTATTTCTTGAACTCACACCTGTTATTCATTTACCAGGAAATGCAGTATGTATAGTATGGACTGTACCTTAGCTGTATGTATCACTGTACGGGATTCATGCTAAGAATGTAAAGTTTTTAAAGTTACGCATGCTATAAAGTTAACACCATAGCAGCATCCAGTACATAGAGAGCTCTGTTAATAGTATGAAAAGCTAGTGGAGGACGAATCGGGATTTCTGCAGCTAAACTGATTGTTGGGGCACTAATAGTAGAGTTTATAATGCGCTGTAACAGTTTTTGTTGGTAAATAATCCTGTTCCAGGGCTCCCGAGTGGCACATCCAGCTCCATGTGGATGTGCCCTATAGCCTGGGGATCGCAGGTTCAAGTCCAGGCTATGTCACAGCCGACTGACTGGGAGTTCCTAAAGGGCAGCGCACAATTGGCCGAGCACTGCCCGGGTAGGGAGGGCTTAGGTCGGCAGCAGCGACGCCTGTTGCCAATATGGCGCCTGTGGTTCTGCAGTGGAGCCTCCAGATCTGTGTTTTGCCTCCAGCACTATAGGTCTGGGGGCGTCGCTGTGGATCCGTAGTGTGTAAAATGATGGATTGGCAGGAGCACGTTTCGGAGGACGCATGCTCCAGCCTCTGTTCCCCGAGTTGGCGGAGGGTTGCGAGTGGTGAGCCAAGGAAACAGTTAATAATTGGGCATGCCAAATTGGGGAGAAAAAACGGGGTAAAAAATTGTCGATGACTAAATTTATATAAAAAAAGAAAAAAAATGTTAAAATAAATACATAAATAATCCTGTTCCTTTTCTCCCAGGAGTCGACACCCATGTCCATAGGATCGCGAACCGGCTGAGGTGGATGAAGAGAGAAACGAAGACCCCGGAGGAGACAAGAGTGGGGCTGGAGGACTGGCTGCCCAGGTAGTTGCAGTATAATGCAGCTGAGTGGGGGCTGTTAAACAGATCAGAGTCCAAATATACCAAACCCTTCTTGCACAACTACCACATCTCAGGCAAAATGAAACTAGTTCATTCTAACACATACAAAAAAGAAGTGCCTGCAATTGAAGACATTCTTTAGTCCCTAGTGCACATGCAGAAGAGGGGAAAAAAACAAATATTTAATTCTTGATCCTGGAATAACATCCAAAAGAAAAAATATAGCATGATCAATTACATGTGTAAAATGGATTAACCAATATGTTCTCCAGGGAATGCCTTCCTAGAGAATCTGACCTTTTTTTTTTTTTTTTTTTTTTTTATTAGTACTAGTTGCCTGTGCAGTGGTTTAATTTGTGGCTGTGTGATCTCTTTAGTGGTGTTTAAAAAATATATATACATATTGTAATATTTTCTGCCATTGTCTCCCCAGGGACCTGTGGAGTGAAATCAACTGGTTACTGGTTGGTTTTGGTCAGCAGGTCTGCCAGCCAGTGTACCCTCGGTGTTCAGACTGTCTCAACCGGGACATCTGCCCCTCGGCAAACCTAAAAAAAACAAAGCTCAAGACTCCTTCAAATGCCAACAAGGGTCGATAATGCAGGCCCCTTGTTGCTTTTAGGACTGGAATTGCCCTTCCTTTGGTTAGTGCATAGCCATTACAATGTTCACTTTAAATGTATATTTTGGCCTTATACAGTATGTGTGATTTATACAGTATTGTACACTGTAATAGTTTTTCTTACTGTTATTTCTTGAAATTAAATATTAAAACAACCTTTAAATTGTATTGAAAATGTTCCTACATTTAAGTTAAATACCCCAATTAAAGGACAGGAAATGTGAAAATTATTGTTGTTTAAGTAAAAGGAAAATATGAAATGCGGTGTGGGAGGCCTTTGAATGACACAGTCAGGTTTGTCAAAATAAAAAAGGCGCAACCATGTTCATTTACAAACGAGCACAAAACAAAAAGATTTATTGTCCCTTTAAGACACACTATTTACAAATAGGTCATAAGAGGAGTGCACATAATACGATATGGTCCTTCAAATACCACCGTCCTGTGCTTGGCCAGTTGTAATCTCTGCTATCCTGCTTAGTGTAACAAGCAAAAGGACACAGTAAAGTTTAGACCTTCATTCCGCACGTAGGTGCTTTCACTCCTCTGTAGCTGGAACACTGTCCTGACCAGTGCAGAGGCTACCCTTTTTGTATACCTTAGCTCCACCCCCCAAACCCATTACCTAGAATTGGAACACATGGTACATCTGTTCCCCTCTACCAGCCTCCTAGCAAGCCGACACCTACAGAATGTTAATCCTGCAGTTGCCAGAGCCTGTGGGATGGACAGATGCCTCCCGTTCCCTTTGCCGGTCGGAGGTGAACTTTTCAGTGCAGGGAATTCATCTACCTTGTCACAGGGTATTATTGTGTGGAGTGTAATTATAGCACCTTATTTAATAGGTCACTATAGAGTATAGTGAGTAATCACAAAGAAAAAAATACCTCATCATGTTGAAATAAGGCTGACATAACAAAGTATACCATGTTGTCTCAAGATGTATACATCGCTACATTTCTTCTTGCCTGTTTAATTCCATAGAGGAATACAGTTCCAAGTCCTTGAATCAGAAGTCTGTGCACATGTGCAGTGAGCATCACTGCCCTTCAGGGGCTTGTTTTCTATAAAATAGGGACTCTCTTTTGTATAGCAACGTATAATTATACTAGTTGTTTTTTAATTGTACTTACTGTAAATTTGGTATATAAAGAGTCTTTACATTTAAAAAAATGACTGTAATTTTCTTATTACACTGTAATATTGTACAAGGGTTAAGTACCCTAAGTAGGTACAGATCTGCATGAGAATGTTTTCAGCCACCACAGAAAGGTGTATGGTTGCCATTACCAGCCTCGTTTCAAGTTGCTGTTTTCCGGTGCAGTGTCTGCAGAGACCTCCTGGATGGAGGTTAGTCCATTAATTGTATTACCCATATCCACCTCACTGTAGTCCTTCAAATAGGCCTGTTTTTAAAGTGCTATAAAGACTTGTGTTTGAAATTGCAGCTGTGTGTCGGTAGTTGCAGGAATTTTCTAGTTTGCGTAATTAGGATAAAGAGAAGTTAGTTATTTCACAGAGTATGGCTTAATATATAAAGTACAATACAATTTCTGGAAAAGAAAATGTATAACCCTAAATGATTGTGTGAAGTTGCTTTTTTTATTTACAAATTTGCAGCACTTAATTGTCACATCATATGTTTAAATATACTTTATCCCAAACAAGTTAAGAATAATCAGCAGCGTGCACTGTAACTATTGGGGTGGTCCAGATACCAAAAGAAAGTTAGCCCTGTATTACAAACAGGTTCTATAGTATGACACAATGTAACTCTGCTTCCCAATTATAGAAAGCTGACTCCACAAAAAATGTCTTGTCCACTCAAACGAAAGCTCATTATTCCTACTTTGAAGTAAATGTTTATTATTAACAATGTACTGTACAATAGGCAGGATTTGTCATACAATCGAACTGTCTTCTTCGACAGAAGCCAGGAAATCTGAGGTGCATAGAAGAATACAGCATTGTGTGACCTTTTGTTTTTACACATATTGGTTTAAAGGTTAAATGAAATACACAGGTACAGATTGACATGCTTAGTCTGTGCACTGGTTGCAATTTACAGTGGTACGTTTTATATTGGTGTAGATACAATAGCTACTGTGCAAGGCCCTGTAAGCTCAATAACAGGCGCTCTCCATAAAAGATGTCCATTAAAAATAAACCCTGTTAACCTTCATAATACCTGAATGTGGTACCGGTAGCTAGGGACTCCGGAACAAAAAAATTGGGGGTTAATTTGGTGAAATAATATTTAATAACTATGAAACTATTTCATAAAGACTGTACTGTCAAATCACTGCATACAGCTAGTTTCTTCTTAGTATCAAACACAATCTGGAAAATAACACAAAGGCAGCTCCATTTCTGTGTATATGAAGTCAGTAAAAATATGTTGCATAATACCTGCGAAGGCTAGAGCTAAACTGTTCAGTCAAACGTTGTGTCAACACCCTTTCCTTTTCTATGGCAGTGAAGACAGTAGCACTACTTTGGTAATGCAATAGTTCCATATGCAGAGTAGAACTGGAGCAACTGCAATGGCATTAGCCACTAATGCAGTGGTTCCAAACTGGTCACATTTTCATAATTTGTATGGTATGATTCAATACAATTGCACCAATGTATCAGTAGCAGCATGGTACCATATCAGGACCACAGTTCAATACTTGTTCCAGTTCCTCTACTGCTGGAAACACTGGTCTGCTAGTGTTTCTCCAGGAAGGACGTCTCTCGCACACACACAGGTCCTGGTGTCAGTGTGTCTGTTCTAGTGAGTTTGACAACAGCATGTCAAACAGTCAAATAATTCACATATTCCAAATGCCACAATGTCTATGGTAGTGTGGCTGCATTCACAGTGGGTATGGACTTCAACTGCTCGATGGTTCATTTATGTGGCTTCTGAATAATTCAGTAAATACAAGTTCATGCTGCTTAAGGACTGGTCGAGTGACCTGTAGTGGTTTTAAATGCACTTTTTACTGTATATTATATATACACACAACATGAATGCTTTGCAGAAACAAGTACAGTACACTGCTTAAACTGAATCAAAAGCTAGTTATCCCCCCATAATTCATGCACCGATTTGAACAATGTACACTATTAACGTAATGCATAGGGGCCTTGTGGCAGAAAGGAACATTGTGACCCTAATTACAAGATAACACCAAATACTTGAGTATAATACAGACACATTGCACAAAGTTTCCTAGAACAACTTGAACAGTGAAACCTGTTTATTGCTCATTATAAATTGAATCTGCTTTCCCAGGATACTGAAACTAAAACAAACAAACAAACAAACAAACAAAAAAAAAACCAATAAAAGATCACTTGATGTACTATTCGTGTGATGCAAGCTTGTGGGTTTCATAATTCATATTTAGCACAGGAACACTGGAAAAACCATAGCAATAGTAATTCTAGAGCACAGAGGTGATGGAAAAAAGAAATATACATTTCAGCACTTTACTCATCAAAACAGGGGGCATTTTTCTGTTCAATGAAAATATCACATACCACAGCAGTCTGAATATGAGATGATTCTCTTGTGCACATTCTGACGTCAGGTTGCAATAAGATCCATGAGCTACAGAGAGAGGTGCTCACTTGTTAATGTTTTAAACTAAACAATATAGTGTAAATAGAACAGATTTGACAGGATGTGCTAACATGTTAACACCAACATCAATGACATTTTAACAAATTAATATTGCTCAACATTTACTTGTTTATTACATGCACTTGTACATTTAAATGCCTTTTATGGAAAGCCAACAAAAAGTAATAGAAGATTGCTCATCCAGGAATGGGCCAATGTTACATGGCTACAGTTTAGTCAACGTGTAAGACTTGAATGTGTGGAAAGAATGCAAAGAGATTCTGGAATATCTTGGAATAAAAACATGAAATCCACAATGGAGCAGGAGTATTTTACATGGCAGAGCCTGGGAACTTAACATATCAAGGGTTTTTTAAAATTGCTTTTTTAGAATATTAGCCACAATAGTTAGGCAACAAGCTCAGATGTGTTGTCTGATTAAAGTAGAAATGACATTTGAAACAGCTATGCAATATATTTTCATTCTTGAACACCAATGTGAGATCTGGTCAGTTTAACACTTACATAAAAACAAACCCTAATACCTCTAGTATGTCCAGTCGCCTGTCAGCATGGCCTCTGTGAAACAAAAGCCAAAAGTCCTTGAAGCACATTATGGTTTGCTTTATATGCTTTTTCTCAAAAAATCTGAAACTCCAAATATGCAGTTTTGCCCTATTACCATGAATGGGGCAAATTTATGTAGACTTGAGTAATATAAAATGCTTCCTTATTATAACTACTAAAGTACATACTAGTTTAACAAACACATACCGACATTATATAATACAAAGATTACAATCTTAGCTTACAGGAAAATACTTTTTTTTTCTTTTCAATTAACTTAAACACTGGTTCCTAGTGGTTCACTTCCCCTTCAGCTATGAAACCTTGAGCATCCCATGAGAAAACATACATCATAAGTTATGTGGCTACAGTCTTTTTTCAACACAATCCAAATGCTTCACTTCTGCGCAAGACAGACAAATAATCTCTCTGCATAGTTCAATCTTTTATGAAAAAACTAAAATGAAAAAAAAAAACACATTTACTGTACAGTACATCCACTACTTGTTTAAATAGTTCAGTTAAAGAAAGTAACAAATCAATCTTTTTTTAATTCAATCACAAAGCATGTTAATGTACTTGTTATATGGTTTCTTGACGTTGTCCCGCAAGAAACCAAAATCTTTCAGTGTCCTTTTCTCCCAGAGGTTTGTAAACACAACTTTTGTGGTTGCTGATGTTATTGTTATTTTTAAATAGTGAAAAAGCTGAATTATTATTATTATTTTAAAAGTTGCTGAAAATTTCATGCTTCTTATTCCAGTCCATCTGGGGGGCCCTTTTCTTTGCTCGTTTTGCATGTGCCTTCTCCTTAGCTTCAGCCGCAGTGGGGCTCAGGCTGAGACCACTCTCTGCAAAAGGGTCCTGCTGGGCAACTTCTTCTTTAATCTGTGCTCAAGAGTAAAAACAATTTATGTTTTTAAAGATTATCCAATGGGGTAATAACCAAGGCTTACTGTTTATTCATTAACAATTAGGCAACTTGTTCCTTGGTATCTCCTTGGACTCCTCATATAACTTAAAAAATACGTCTCAGGTGGGATTTTAAAACCTTCTGCAGAGAGTGAACCTACAGTGTTAAAGCAGGAGGAATGGGCTTCTCCTAATTCAAAGTAAAAAAAACTGCAAAGAATATAAAGGAATTGTGCTGCTGCTATGCTTGGTTAGGGTTTGGTTGTTGCCCCTTTAAATCCAGCTGATGGCTTTTTTGATGAGGCATCCCATTTACAGCTGTTAATGGGTGCTTTTGGTTGAAGGTAATTAAAAAAGGCAGCAAAATGTATTTATTTTCTTAATTTATTTTTTGGGTTTGTGTAGTTTTAAGTAAAGCAACCCAAGATTAGTGTTAATCGTGATTTGTCAAACCATATGTTAAATGTTTAATAAGCACAAAATTAAATCATTTTATGAAAATCCTTCAAATTTGTACAATTTCACGCCTGTGATTTTCAGGTTCTTCAAGAGCACACTGGGTTCTTCTCGGTTGGGCAGCCCTGACCTACTGTGCACTCAGTTTCCAAAGTTTTCACATTCTCTTTTCATGAGCGCTGAAATCCTTCTGAGTGGTTCGGAGTCATGCGGCTCCAATATTGGGATTTAAAACAGGGAGCTTTGAGCAACCCTTGCTGTTTATCCATTGTTTCAGCTTCCTGATAGCAGGGAAATCATGTGTGACTTTGAACGCAACACTGTTGGCTCAACTACACTGTACTATACTATACTATACTGACAGGAAGCACAGAGAATGATTAAACAAGCTCAAAGCCAGAGACAAGTATCTATTATGAATAAACAGAAATATCAGAAGTAGTAACATTTTTGACACATAAAAAGGGAATATTTCCTTACAAACGGTTTCTTAAAACATGAAGCAAATCTGAAGAGGGTCAATACTGAGACTTTATCTTACCCTATCCTTCACCAGGCAACCGTTAAATACCTTTTTACAATTAAAAATGCACCTTAAATACCTGCCACAAAAGGAGAAAAACAAGCCTTCGCCTGCAAAACATACATGCTAGCAATTTGTGTTTCTAAGCAATGCATATTAATAAAACAGCCAAACCTGCACCAGATATATCAAAGAAGCAAGCAGAGAACCCAGTAAGAGAGAGTCAGATAGAAGAAGCCATGAGGGTTAAAAGTGACAAAGGAAGTATTAAAATTAGGGACCTATTGGTTCCAAATTGCGCAGAGCCTGTGGCAGCAAAGTGTGCAGACCCAGTAGTGAGTACAGGGAGGCTCCATTTCCCTAGGGCACTTTATGAAAATAAAAAAAATTAGATGATACTTTAGATTTAAAAAAGTTACTGTTAATTGCTAGTTAGGTTAGCACATTTAAACTATATTGAATTGACAAGGTTTTGAAATTAATATATTGAAATTTCAGAAAACATTTGTTTTAACCCAAAGCAGTTACAAAAAAATATTCAAGACTCTCTCTGTGGTACTATTTATCATAATTAACATGAAGGTGACCAGGCTTGTACATCGTTTATGTAATAAATTGATCAATTATAGGAGGCTTGTAACCAGGAGGTCCCCGGTTCAAATCCCAGCTTAGCCACTGACTCATTGTGTGACCCCGAGCAAGTCACTTAACCTCCTTGTGCTCTGTTTTCGGGTGAGACGTTCTTGTAAGTGACTCTGCAGCTGTGCATAGTTCACACACCCTAGTCTCGTATCTTGTAAAGCGCTTTGTGATGGTAGTCCTCTATGAAAGGCGCTATATAAAAATAAAGATAAGAAGAACAACAACAACAATAATAATAATAATAATAATATTTCATAATATTTAAGCTTTCCTGCAGTCAAAAGGATGTCAATGTATTTCAAGACAGCTTCTTGTTGCAGCCTCTGGATTTATATAAGCTTTTTTCACCAAGACACACAAAACTGACACAATGAAGGCACTGATCATAACATAAATCTGAAAAGTACATCTGCAGAGAAAAAATAGCCCCATCTCAGTTACCTCTTTTGCAATCTCTGGACTGGAGATTTCTCTGCGAGAAGAATCTGGTGTTGAACTTCCATTCAGCTGATGAGAAATACAGAAAAGATAGATGGTTACTTTGTCTCAAAATTGCAAGGTTAACTTGGCATACCTTGGAAGACTGCTAACATAATTATTCTTTAAAAAAAGAGGAAAAAACAGGGGTTGCTCATTAAGAACTTTTGGAAAATAAAATAGGAAAGAGTGATCTCAGCTATTTTACTGAAAATCTCATTTCAAATAAAATTAAGCTTTCTGATACATTGTATTTACAGTATATATCTATATAAAAAAAATATATAATATATATATATATATATATGATATAGAGAGAGAGAGAGAGAGAGAGAGAGAGAGAGAGAGAGAGAGAGAGAGAGAGAGAGAGAGAGAGAGATCTAAATAAATAAAGTTTCACAAAATAAACATTACAGTGTATAGTATAAAAATACTAAAATGTGTTTATACTCTTTTGCACGTGATATACATAGAAAGGTCCATATAGCACAGGATTTCAAAAACAACGTGAAGTTTCAAAACAAAATAAAAAACAAAATAAATAGAATAACTTTGTCTTAAGTAATGATAATGAAATATTGACCCACTCACATGCATTCATGTCACTCACCTGTGGTTTTGGGGACCCGTTGGTAATTGGTTGAGGCAGGGGGTCTAATAAAAAAAAAAACAATAAAAAAAACAAAAAAAAAAAACATCTGGTGTCAATGACACACCAAGTATGTGGGCCTGCTAAGGTTTCACAAAAAGTCTCTGTCTGGACACTGTAGTTGTACTGCATGATGTATTAAAGCAGTAGTATTGTATGATGTATTCAACCAGATTTCTGTCCTACAAGGTTAGCCCTGGTGAATTTAATGTCTGTAAAAGAAATGTTCAGTTACATAAATGCAAATGACATAGCTTGCAACTCAGTCGCAACTAAAAACTACCCCCCCGCACAATTCCAAGAATATCTTATAAATAATAATCATATCTTGTAAAAAAAAAAAAAAAAAAAAAAAAAAAAAGAAATAAACAAAAGTACATATTTACTAATGGCTACATCAGAGTACTGGTTGCATATGATACTTTTACTGCTGAGCAAAAATGTACTTTAGTACACGACAAGTTTTGTTTTGATTCAAATTCAAGTTGGTTTCCCATCCTTTCACATCTGCTAATCACCCAGATCTTGTTAAGCTTCTCTGTGGGTTTGTTATGCACACCAAATGCTGTGATTTAGACAAACACAGATGAAACACCCCACGATGGACGACCTAGTGCATACAAAGCACCCCTCCACCTCCCTTTGCTTTGCTATAATACAGCTACTGTTTCAGAGCCAGATTGGAGCTGGAACTGGTCTTGGCAAAAGCAATCTGACATATCAGAGTACTGGCTGTACCACTGCAGCTGCGAAAGAGGCTCTCAAACTGTTTGCACTTTAAACCTAAAAGGCATGGTTATCTAGAAGCAGGGCCAGATCATCAGCTTAGTCTACTTCTGAACTGTCTGGATTGCTGACTTTGTGAAAAGCAAGACAGTCAATCGGGAAGCACATGTTGGACTAGATTTCACGGCATGAGATCTCAATTGTTTCTGTCATTTACCCTGCTGGAAGCAGCATGAATTGGGACGTTTTTAATACAGTGAGTTATTAGTGGGTCAAGGGATTATTTTCCCTGTTCAAATGTTAATCATGGTAAACAGTTTGATAAGCATATCATTAAAATATCTCGTCCAAATCAAAAAGAAAAACAGGCAATAGGTGGATTTATCTGAAGATAATAATATACAAAGATGGTATAAAGAGTTGGTCTTGAGAAAAGCAAGTTCAGATCAGATCAGAAGGGAGGGTACTAAATGAGTTTTACCAAGTGAGGCGGAATCATGCAAATTCACCACCACTTGCATAAGGACTAATATGCATAATTTTGGCAACCTGTGTGTCTAATGCATGCTAAAGTACAAATCTGTTTTGTATTTGAATTTTTGTCAATATCTGTTCTGGCTGTCTTCCAGTTTGATTCAGAGAGCACGATGTTCCCCACCTTTAACATGGCTGTCTGTGGGGGTCACCCCCAGTTTCTTGAAGTACTCATCTGCCTCTTGGTCTACCACCAGAAGCCTGGCTTCCTCCCCGCTGGATTTGATAAAAGCGACCACTTCTGAGTGCTTTAGCTCTTCGATGTTCACTCCATTTACCTGGAAACACAGTGCCGTTAAAAAGCAACTCAAACACAAGGGCTTGACTTATTGTGTCTGCAGTTCCAGAATGCTCTCATACAAAGACCTGAAATTAACCATCACGTGGCATATTATGCATTTTTAGCAAAATAATGGTAACGAGCATACAGGATATCGGGCATTTCACTCTTGTGGTATAACTTGCTTTAAAAAATACTATTCCTTTGATGAGGGTTTTGTGTTTTTTCAATTCTTATGTGTGAGTATGTGTGTAATGTGTCTTTGCTTGTAAAAAGACAACATCTTACCAGTAAAGTAGACTGAAGCCAGCAGAGGGCCATCTAACACCAAAATGAAACAGAGCCAGAGCAAAAACCAATGAATACAAGAACACACAGTACTGGGGGTAAGTCATTAAAAAGTACTTTACCCACAAGTAAAATGTTTATAGTACATATGGAACAGATTCGAGTTCCCCAAGTAAAATCTAGCCTTTGGTTTTAAACATATTTTTTTGTAAATCTGCTGAAACTAACGTGCTATGAAACATGTGGTTGCAATTTATTTCCCTAAAATTAATTCTAACTGGTAACTTACTTGATGTTTTCATTACACCCTAGACTGTTTTCTTTTAATTACATATTTCTAAGTGAGCCAAGTCATTTTAAAGGAAATACTTTGCTTTAAGGGTCTATGCTTCTTTTATTGATAGGTGGAGAGGTTGGTTATTATTCTCCTTCTTTAAAGAATGTGTTTGAATATGCTGTTTTACTTATGCTTGGTCCTGAGGAAATAAATCAATCTTTTTTGTTTTGAGGGATGGGAATTAAAGCTGGAAATGCTACAATGTGTCTTGAGATTGCAGATAGCGTGAGTCATTGCTGGCAACCGATGACAGACATCTCAGCAGTGGTGCAAAAAGACGGGCCAACATAAAACTTCACTACATTCTTTCAAACACACAAAACTTTCTCTTTGACTTTACATCCTTATAATCAAATGAAACCTAATAGAACAGTAATGTATTTGTATTACATTTCCACTCCAGGTATCAGTATTTGTGAAAGTATAAATATAATATAATATAATATAATATAATATAATATAATATAATATAATAAAGACCATCGAATTTGATTTTCTTTTTTTTTGCACATCTTTCGCCAGAGTAATTGCACAGATTCTGGTTCTAGGGTTTAAAACTTCTTTCTTCAGTTGCTGCAATCTTACTTACTGTAGACACATGTCATAAGTAAGTAAAAAGGTATGCCCATTTACTTATTACAAGCCTCTATATCTATATCTCTGAACAGAAACCCAGCAAATATACTGTACCTTTAGTTACATTATAAACGTCTAACCTCCAAGTGTTTTCTAAATTCCTGAAACCTCCCCAAATGCTGTGCAAGTGTCTCATTTGCAGTTTTTTTTTTCGGTCTCCTAGCAACCTCTTACTTTCTCTCCAGTTACCACTGGCCATTGAGATAGAACAACTACTAATAAAACAATCACCTTACAACTTCCTTCTACCCTGTTCTATATATTGTTCTTTAGTCAGGACACACAAACTTATTTAACTATCCTTTCAACATGTTTGGTCTATATAGATGACTTCTTGTAAAGCAAACAAACTGAAAAAAACTGCAAACGCTTTGCCTGTGCTGACCTCAGAAAGGCCTCCTGACTGTACTTTCCAACATAGCCACAGTTTCCAATCAAATATTTATGTATGGCACTAACAAGCACCGAGCGAATAGTATGGGTTTCAAGTATCAGTGTCTTAAAAGGTATTTTGTTTTAATATTTATCCTTTATGAAATGCAATAATGAATGCAGAGATATACTCTCATGTTTCATAAACTATGTGACTGGATATGTCTCGCTTATTGTTCAAGACCAGGTTATCGTGTAGAAAATTAAAATACAAAGAGCTAAGCCGTGGTTCGGTTTCTGGCTGAGGGTCGACGAATAATGCAGAATAAAACAAGTTAGGTTAATAACATATAGCCTTACACATTAGTAGTGTTGTTACCATAACCTACATGCATTGTTTATAGAATTGTGAAAACTGCCAATTTACCACAACCTTGTTCTTCCAACTGTCCAGTCCCTTTATGGTTATTAATGTAATAAAGTCCCAGTATAATTAATTTGTTGAAATCAGGTGGATAGATATATACAATACACACTATGTAACGTAATTATGGGCAACTCCAACATTCACTATCGGAAAAATGAAATTGAGACTGTAGCTGTTCGGTGTTGTGTGCTGTGGACTCCCTGCCCTGGTGATACAATTTGCCTTCTAAACCAGTGATTTCCTCCTGTAATCTCAAACGCTGATCAGTCTTCAGTAAACAGCCATTGATATTAACTTACCACTCTACTGGAAATAACTGAGCATTTCCCCCATTCAATCACATTTTAACCTTTTTTGATTGGTTTGTGGGGTGTAGATTACCTGTAAATAGTCCATGCCCATCTTCCTCTGTTCTGTCTTTTACAGTGTATACTGTTTTACTGAATGCAACGCTTTCCTCAGAAAAACTGATTAAAAAAAAGCCCAGAATACTTCAGGTACAGTGACTAAGTTAAGAATAGTGCTCTGAAAACTGCAACATGTATATAGATATAATACAGGTCAACAAAGCTCTATCCTGGTCAAGTCTATTTCCCCTCACCTGATCCTCACCTGGCCCAAACAATAAAAGGATTTGATTGATTGACGTTATTTATTTATTTATTTTTTGCCTCACTGCATTACCACTACCCTATGGTCAAGTAATTCAATCTAGAAATTATTTTGTATAGATTATTTCTTCAGTTTTTACTTAGAACAGGAATTTGGTGAACATCCAGTCCTATAATATGAATCTTCAAAAGCCCTTCTTAGAAATTCAGTGACTGCAAAAACGCATGACAGTCTGACAATGCATTTCAAATCCACTGGCTTTTCTGTACTTAAAAGGCCAATGATGAGATAACTCAGCAGCTGACCGAAGCACTGGCTAGATAATGATTTAGCACAATCAGTTACAGATGGCCTCAGCTCTCAGAGACATCATTTTACACTGCAGCATCCTCAAAGCATCATGTTAGCATTACAGACCCTCTGAATGATTAAAAAACGTTGCAGCATGGATCTAGTAAAGAAGTCTTCATTAAGCCCAAGTACAGTGCACTATACTGTGCAGTACACCTCGTTTTTAAAAGTAGGTTACCAGCCTAGTCTTCCAGAAAGGACGATAGTGTCCACCTAATGCCACAACAGGTATCACCCATAGTTTGCCTCATGACCATCACTGTCCACCAGGAAAAAGACTGGTGAGATACTGCAGCCTTGTCAGATGCCTGAGCCAACTGGGAACTAGCTGGTGGTGGATCTGTTGAGAATGACACCACATTCAAAAGAGTTGTACAACATGTGAATGGCATGGCAATCTTTTCTGGTATACCACAGGACCTCAAAATGGACCACAGGCTCTTCATGCATACACTGTCTAAGTTAATGCCCCTTTTTATCAAAAACTTCCCACTGAGAAACCTCTCTTCCACACACTCTCTCCTCGGTGCTACGCGTCTTGATGAGATGGGTGCCCCCTACTACCTTTGAAGTGTACTTTAAAACTAATTGGAAACCCTGATAGTTTCCATAAAATACTTTCCATTTAACTTGCAAGTGTCATGTTATCAATAATGGTAACATGACATGACTGCAGGCCTCAATTAGCAAGAGAAAATAAATCAATGAATGAGTATTGGAAATAAGGAAGGGATCACTTTAAGTCAGTGGTTCCCAACCTGGAAATAAGGAAGGGATCACTTTAAGTCAGTGGTTCCCAACCTGTGGTCCATTTGTAAACTCTAGGTGGTCCACAGACTCCCAAAATTCAGTTAACAGTTCTTGCAAAAACCCATTTCTACACAATTTCATGTTGTGCTACTACTATTACCAAGCAACACAACAAAAAGCTATAACCACGTGATGTATCATTATAAGATATGTATGCAGTCTGCACTTTCCCCTTCATTTGTTTTCTTTTATTACAGGTGTGTTTATAAATTAATATATATTACAGCTCCCTTTGATGCAATACCAAGCATCGCCTTCAAAGCCGCCAACTGAAACAGCTTTCTAATGTGAAACAAACTCTAACTAAATAACTTACACATTATGAAGGCACAGACGACTTTTTTTTTTTTTTTTTTAAAACCAGCATTATTTATTTATTTTTTTTACTCTACATTTAGCATTCACGTACATGTACATCTTTCTAAACTGTGATCATTCTCCTACTTGTTTTCACTGTTCAGGAAAAAAAAAAAAACGTAATCTGGCTGTCCCAGTCTTTTTGCGCCACATAAAGTAGTGCACTTTAGAAAGAAAAAAAAAAAAAAAAAAAAACCCATGCCACCCGATTCGTAGCTGTCATTAGGGAACTGACTTAACGTACTCAACTAAATTTGGTATTCATTTTTCACTTCTAAGCTTTTTAGTTTTTCTAGTTGTAAAAGGACTTTTTGAAAGTCTTTTATTAGTGAGGTAACTTCATCTGCAGTGTAGTGAAAATTCCTGCTCTGCTCTGCGTCTCTTAACAACGACCAGCAGTTTAATGCCCATCCTGCGACTGCCTGCCCTGTACTGCACACAATGCGTGCACATTTTCCCTTAATATGTAATTTCAAACTTAATACTGCCAAATGCATTTTTTCCGTTATTGTTTTTTCGTACAGAGCTGGATTCTGCGTTATTCTCTTGATTCCGTCCGTGTTCTGTTCTCGCTAATGCGGATTTCAAAGGGCCCTACACTAACCTGATGGCCTATAAAACTGGACCATTTCCAAGGTTCAAACTTTCTCTCTTCATTTCAAACTACTAGGGGCATCGAAGCATTCAGCTTCACTGACAATGGAGTTACCTCATGTTCCTGGATCTATGCCACTCTGACAGCTTGGGACTGCACATTCAGAATGATGTTAAGAGTCTGAGAAGCTAACCCTACTGCTTTCAGTGTCTCTCACACTCACTGCAGCAGCTTCCCTGTCGAGCCAGTTTTCTCAGCAAAGTTAGGCTTTCTAAATGTTAAAACAACATCTTTCTCCAGTAAATAGGCTCCACTGAGCAGCAATTTATGTGAGGTAACCAAATTAATCTAACACAATGAACATTATCTTATATGTGAAAGATTACCTGTGTTTATAGATATACAAAATATGACAACACATTGAAAACAGCTTATTATTGGCTGATGTAACTTCAAGACTGATCTAGAAAAACCAGTCGTTGCAATTTTTAGTGTACAAAGGTAAATTAAAATCTGATCAAACATGTTTGATCAGAATTACCTGTAACATGGTTTCTGGCGCCTGGCAAGTTAATAGCTGAACATTTTAGTGTGTGCCAATAACAGACTTTACAATAAAATAATTCCGATTAGAAGTACAGAATGGACTGTTCAGAGAGCATCTGTAAACCTCAACTCTCGATTATACTGGACTATTTGGCACCCAATTGTACCAGTTCTTGCATCAGTCTGTACCTGTACTGAACTGCTCCATACTTTGCCGGATTCAACTACTGCTCCTAACTGTAACTGTATCTTGAATCTGATTTTACTCATAGGTAACCACACTCATGTGTTTTGTATTTGCTCTAATTGGGAAATCATTCTCATCCATGTATCATACTAACTGCATGTTCTTGCTGGACTTTACTCATATAAGCACATATTTACTATTATAACTGCTCTTAGTCAAACTTGCTCTTCCTTATACCTTACTTTATTCTTTATTTTGCTCTTAATTAAATTTGATCTTATTTTACCTTCATAACTGGTCTTCTCTGCATTATGATATTCTGTAATGTGATATTTTATAATGTAATACTTTATGCTGCGATATTTTGTAACACTTGTAAGTAGCCTTGGATAAGAACATCTGCTAATAAATAAATAAATAATAATAAAAACCCTACACCACACAAATACAATTCCGAAAAAAAACTGTCCCTCAACTCAGCTACAGTGCCATGAAAACTTACTCTGGGAGGTGGATAACAGACAGTCAAATTATTAAAATCATTACAGCTGCTGGATGTATCAATGTCATGGGCATAAAAAAAAAACTTACTGTCAGGATGTGGAAAATACCACAGGGCCCACAATACCACAATGCTTATTTAAATAAAAAAATACAAATAAAAAGGAAGCCTTTGAAATTATTTTGAACATCAGCAACTCCTCAGGTCATGTCTTGTTCTTTGGCAATCATTCTACCAAAACTGTGACAACTGGACAGAACTACAGCAGCTGTATTACTGTACACGTTGGATATTTCTTGTGTAGAAAACCTGTAAAGTAAGCACTGCAGCCCTGTTTAATTTTACACTTAAACAGAGACAACAACCTGAATACGCAAAAGTGCTGGCGACGCAGGATTTGCGTGCAGTTGCAGTGCGTAATATTACACTAGACTACAATCTGTGAAAATATAAATATACTGAATCTTTACATCTTGGTCAAAATAAGCTAAATAGAGATTATTTCAAGAAGCTGTGCTGATGAATGTCAATGACAAGTTTCATGACAATTGGTGAATCTAAAAATGAAAAGGCCTATTCCTAATAAACAACATTGAATCAACAAGCCATCAAAGGGACTTTACATTCATGGTTTAAGACATTTCGTGGCATACTGACTGTTAAGGCCACAGCTTTAATGCAAGATTTGCAGTGCCATAAATCACAGCCCATCAGCATGAATTTGCTTTGAATTAACCTGCAACAGGTTATTGTTATTAAAACGAAACACGTGTTCCAAGATTAACCATGTCCTAGTCAGTTACTTTGTTTTTGGTTAAAAAATTTTAATCAAGAACCATAAACTACAGAGACAGTCACCCACAGTGACATCTGGGTGTTAAAATCGTGTGACCGGAATTCTCTGACAGCGGACGACACCTGCGCTCCATTACCGTGACAGGTCTGTGTGTGCGTCAATGATTCGGACCGGATTCCAGGAAATGCACCGGCATTCCATAAAGGCGACCCCTTGCATTACATGGATTGGTGTTTATATTGCCAGTATTTACACTGCAATGCAGATCAATTCCAGATCTTTCCAAAAAGATGTCAAGAAGTCCACAGACAAGCTTTGGACTTTTAACCCTTTAAGTGCAATCCCAAATCATTTAACATAACTGCATGCTCTGAAAAACCTCTAAAGCAGCCCAATATACTAAAATACAAGGGCAGTCTTTAGAGAGTACACCCACGACTTGTCTTTAAGAAGAAGTTAGAAACAGATGTCTGCTAAGCCTGTTAATTACCTCAATTAGTCTGTCTTGTGTCTTCAATCCGGCTTTGTCTGCTGGCGACCCTGTGTCCACTGACCGGATGTACTGTCCCGGCTTTGACTTCTCACTGTGAAGGTTGAATCCATAGCCAGTCTCCCCTCGGATCAGGACACACAGTCTGGGGTGGAGTTCCTTTATCTGACTGCAAGATTCCTTCAGAACAAAGACAAAATAAAAATCATTAAAAAAAAGAATACTATAATTGAAATTAAAGTGCTCCATCCTTCAAGATCACTGCAGACTAAAATGATGGCTTTCAAGTTGTCTCAATTTATAAGAAACAGAAAGCAATTTATAAATTGACAATGCTGTGAAGAACCACCCCAGAAATATCGAACCGCTGATATGCATTTGATGTGGAACATATTGAAAGAAACCATGCCTGTATTCTAGTTCATCTACTCATCATAAAATAATGATGTTTTGTGATTTTCCTTTTGATACTATTTTTTTGCCTTTGTAATCGTTTTTTGTAGTCTGTTGACTGCATACAGTACGTCCGTAGTTTAGCCTACCGTATAAGAATGCCACCTTCTCTACTGTCCAGTTAGTCCAGGTAGTTTCAGCAGTACGATGTACTTTTTGTTTTTAATGCAATCGTCGTCAATGGTTTTTACCCCAGTTTTCTCCCCAATTTGGAATGCCCAATTATTATTTTTATCCCAGTTCACCGCTGCAACCCCCCAGCGACTGGGGAAAGGGATGCTGAAGCACGTGTCCTCCAAAACGTGTTCCTGCCAATCCATCACTGAGGATCCACAGCGAAGCCACCAGACCTACAGTGCCGGAGGACAACACAGATCTGAATGGCTCCACTGCAGACCCGCAGGCACCCTATCAGCCACAGGGGTCTCTGGTGGGCGGTGAACCGTGGATTGCCCTGCCGACCTAAGCCCTCCCTACCCGGGTGATTCTCGGTCAATTGTGCTCTGCCCCCTAGGAAGCCCCGGTCACGGTCAGCAGTGACATTGCCTGGATTCAAACCTGCGATCTCCAGGTTATAGGGTGCATCCTGCACTCCACGTGGAGCGCCTTTACTGGATGCGCCACTCTGAAGCCCCAGCAGTATGATGATCTAAATGAAATATACATACATTCTTTTAAAGCTGAAGCTCAGTAAACACAAACACTTGTTGCCATGGAGCCCTGTGTCCCAGTTTAATTAATTCAAGTCTGCAACCACTGTACAGGAGCGCACACACACACACACACACACACACACACACACACACACACACAAGAGAGATACAGTCATGTCTGGATGCAAAAACTTTGAAAGCATCACCATAATGTCATTTACAGGGAACCGTGCAGCTGTGGTTCTTGTTTGTTTTGTGTTATTAATGTTATTATTGCTATGGAAATATTTCAGTTATGTCAATTACAATTGACAAAACACTTTTTTTAAATGAATCCCCTCAAAACATAGAGTTGCATCTGTAGCAAACAAACAGGTAATCAACATTTCTTGCTTTCAGTACATTTCAACAGCACAGCACTCGAAGCTGTAGTGCATTTTCCATTCAGTTTTATAAATAGTATTTCATAAAAGGGTGGTTACCTTGTTAGACCACACTAGGATTATCAGCTCCATACAGCATTTCTTATTAACTATCATGTATGCTGTATTGTATACACTTGGTGTTCCACATTTTTGTTTTTTATTACAAATATTAAAATAGGGAGAAAAAAAAAAATCGGTAAACAGGTGTTTTTAATTGACATCTGCAAAAATCAGGGAAAAAAAAAAAAATCTCAGTATACACTTTCCATGTGGAACACGATGCATAGCAGTTCTGGTTTCTGATTAAGTTTAATGTCCCTCGAATGTATGATGAAGCAGAATCTGTGCAAGTCGAGGCCATATTTTCCCAAGTTAGATGGCACTTTGCGAATGTTTGGGCAGTCGCTGTGCTGACAGAAATGGTATCTGCAGAAGGTATGAACATGACATCAGCACAAAACAAGCCAGGTTTTTCACCTTGAAATCATAAAAAGAAAAGAAAACTGACAGAACTCGGATGTTCCAAGCCATCGAGAGACGCGTCAAAAATTACAATGGACGTTTCCATCAATGTGTTCCATTACTAAAGCAATATTTCCTGTCAAATTTTTATGATTAAGATCGTTGGTGTTTCGCAGTGTTTAAGCAGCAATTTATTTTTTGATCCAGCTAGTTACTACCCACAATAATTCAGACTTTGATTGGCAAACAGAATCAGGTGAATGTGTTTGTGAACAGAGAACCAATGTGAGACATTTAAACTTGCCTGTTGTATACTGAGCTACACATACTTTACAAGTTCAAATAACGTGTTTTTGGGTACAATTAAAAAACTCAGATGAGAAGGCCAGGATAAAACACAACATCATCATGCAATAACTTTAAGAGATTTTCAAATCCAACATTCTGAAGCCCAGAGCCCTGAGCCCTGACATAGCTATTGGTCTTGTGAGTAAAGTTTATTTGACGTCCAGTTACATCTTGGACACAGGGTAAAGAAGGAAACAGACAACTGCTGGCAGATTCTTTTGTTATAAAAATGGAGTTAAGTATGCCACCATGACCTTTGACGAAAGTACAAAAAAAAAAAAAATCCCTACAAACAGAACAAAGAATGTCACTGCGGATTCACGTTTGAAGAGCCCGAAAATGGCTTGTGTCCAGTAGCATCTCTAGAGAAGTACTTGTCAAAACTTCCAGCAAATCTGCTTGCCTTTTATCTTCACCCTAACAAAGGAGAACAAAACATGTTTAACTATCGCGGTGTATGGTATAGGTTAGAGCCAAGGGGAGTGAATTACCTAGCAACAATCTTGCCTAGAATTTGCAGAAAGGCAGGCACCACACAAATACACCAATCATTGCATCCACAGTACCTTAATACAGAAACTGCCCAACGCTGGATTGCAAACGAGAGAAAGTATGTTTCTCAGCGGTCACAGACCGGAGAGCTCCCTACATAGTTATTGGGAACAATCAGAAAAGCGAAAGCCCCTTCCTGCACTTCAATGCCCACTTCTGCAACAATTGACAGTCACTTTAGAATTATACAGTTAACGGCAACATTCAAATTAATGTCTATGAACACAAAACTGCAATTCAAATAAAGAAAAACCTTGCCAGAGTATCGACAGTTCATAGGAACTATTTTCTGTTGCAGAAGGTTATCTGTCAAATTTCTTAATAAATCTTCAGTAACTATCTACTTCTCTTGTATTTATTTATATTTACGTTAGTAAATCCATTTTATAAGAGCATTAAGGTACTTGAGGGCGTGGTTTACCGTATAAATTGTCACTGCTTGGTTGGTTGCAGGTACTCTGCTACGCCTCGTACCTAACAAAGCACCAAGCAGTGACAATATCCACCATAACCCACGCCCTCTCGTACCTTAATGCTTTATTAGGCACCAGCATAAACTTAACGGGGGGTGTGACAGGCTGGCGAGTGGATTGAGGCTCAGAGACAGAGTATAACCATCCGTTTTATAACAGGACGTATTGTGAGGCTGATTATTCAATGTCAGTGTCAAAATATTGAATAGTAGACAAAAAATCGGTAAAATCCGAGGTTCAGTAAAAAAAAAAAAAAAAAAAAAAAAATACTGAAATTTTTTGGTAAAATTTGGAATAAACCAAAACACTAATTATACTGTATTGTGCCTGTACAGCAATAAGTCCCAACAACACCTGAATAGAATTGTACTCTATATGAGCAGATCATGTGGTTGTTTAAAAATGTAGATACCTAATAGCAACACACTAAAAACAAAAAGCTAAAAAAAAGACGGAAGCTGCAGTAGTGGGTTATGCTGTGTTCACACCATGTTCGTTAATGGGCTGGTTCTGCACTCTGCACGGTTCAGTTCGCTTGGAAGGTGGTCTGAACAACGCAGTTCACCTGGAAAACAAACCAAACTGAGTCCAACTCAAGAGGAGGTCTCAGTTTGTTTGGCAATTCGCTCACTCAACTTCAATGTGAACAGGGGTCCGCAGTTCATTTTCTACAAAGGAAAAAAAACACATATTTTGACATTTGTAGCTAAATGAGGATAAGGTTAAGTTTCCTTGTTATTTTTGTGTAGTTGGTTGGTAATGCTGTGTGTCTTGTGTCTGGTATTCTGCACACATTTTAAGTACCGGTATATATGTCTGTCAAGAAATGTCACAGGAAACAATATGGACGGTGAAAGAGACAGTGAAACACTTCGAAATTAGGTCAGACATCAAAATCCAGGCAGAACTTGAAAAAGAATACTCTCCCTCCATTACTTGTCCAGTGCTTGCTTAACAGCAATACAAAATTGCAAAAAAAAACCCTGAACACATGCTGACAAAAAATAGAACACCCATCACTGCCATCTTAGATATCCCAAGATGCATTGCAGACAGTTAAACATCCAGTCCACTAATCATAAAAAACAAACCAAGTACACTTGCAAACTCCATTCACACCCAAACAAACGCAGTACATTAGCTTCCAGGTAAGTGTGAAGAGCAAGCAAATTGATTCCTTATTTTAAACCAGAGGAAGTGAACCGAGTGTGTTTGTAACGAACGCAATGTGAACACAAATCACTCATGGACGTCCTTAAATTCCCCCCTCCCCAAAAAAGAACAGCTTAACCTACAAATACAACCTAAAAACATTAAACATCTGGATCCAATCTTAGAGGTTGAATTCATCATAATAACAGTTGACATGCAGACATTAAACACTAAAGCAGCAGTACTTCATAACAAGAATCCAAAACATGATGAGAACATGAATATAGAGGTGGAACAAGACAGCATACATATAAATTTACCAACAGCAACATCCATTTAAGTGCTGTCCAATTTCAGGATGTATTCTATTCTCTCTCCCCTCCTAAAATGTCTAAACCTACTGTTCTTCTGGTTTAATTCAAATAAGGGGTCAATAAATCATGCCTGTAGGAAAACAGCTCAGGAGGAGTAACACGGAGTTAGATAGCAACAGTATTGAGATCAGTCAAGGAACACAGTTCATTTAAGGAACTACTTTGCATCACAAATATCTTTACTGACATACAGTATAATGGCAATAATAACCACCACACTAGAAATTACTGTTACATCCCAAACCGTTCTGGGTAATTAGGCTAATCTCCAGTAACTCCATCTGTGCTAGGTATTACTGCCTGATCCTGTTGATGAATGTAAAACGCCTCTCCCTCACATGTTACATTATCTCTCGGTCAGGTCAGTCACTCTGAGTATTACTGTGTGGTTCCCATGACTGTTTACTCTTAACTTTTTGCAGTGATTTAAAAGGACAGATCTCAAACTCCAGTGCACTAGAGTCGTCATTTTGAAAAGAGACGTTTAGCTGTAAGGATGTCACAAATGAAAAAAAAAAAAAAGTTATATATATATATATATATATATATATATATATATATATATATATAGATAGATAGATAGATAGATAGATAGATAGATATGTTATTTAAACAGTTGTAGCAACTCAACCCCACACTAAAAAGCACTCTTGGTTAAATTTTTCTGGCACACTAAACCAGGGCTCCGGACGAGAACACAGGCCTCTAATGTTTTTTCAGTGACACCAGCCAGGCTCCGTTTTTCGTATACCATTGCTACCATTTCCTGTTTACAGTTAGAGCCTTGGTGAAGGTCTGTAGAGAATGTAGTTGTTTTTCAATTAAAACCACACATGTGGACTATCAATACGGTTTAATAACCTATAGCACAATGGCTGAACTGGAGTTTGTCACGAGGCAATCGTAATAAATAATACAGAAAGTACCATCTATTTGGTCACGCACGCACGCACACGCACACACACACACACACACTCCAAATCATTCACTTTTGTTAAGTTTTGTTCAGCGATATTTTTATACAGACTATGATTGATGATGATGATGATGATGATGATGATGATGATGATGATGATGATGATGACGAAAGAAGAAAGAATCCAGACAAGATCAAGCTTTCAAGACTGCATGGGTTCCTTTACCAGATGAAAGAAAAAGTGAAGTTGTTTATATTTTAAGAAGGAATTACATTTCAAACCCGAACACCCAAGACAGACATCTTCTGATTTCCATCTTAAACTTCTGGCAGAGTTCCGCGCTTGCCTGAGAAATGGGGCATGAGAAAACTTCCTAGCTGAGCTCCTGCGGAAATGCACAGACCCCTTAGTGAGAGGCCAAGAGAATGAAGGCTGGCACAGCCCACTGACGACTTTCAGCAAGTCTGTCCCTCTCTGTATTCAAGAGGGATCCGAAAAGTCTGGACCTGTTCCAACAATTCCAGTCCAGAAGACAAGTCTATTCGCAGTATTCTAGTACATCAGAGAGGAGAACAAGGAAAAGACTGCTATGTAAGTACACAAGTCAAAGCATGGGGCTATAAAAAACTATAAAACTCACAACAGTTCTACAACTAGTCCAGGGTTTCAGAACTACCCTCAATCAAGTATATTATTAACATGACCTGGAGGCCAGAGTTTATGTAATCAGGCTCCTGTTAATCCTCCCCTATAGCTGCATGAACAACTCCTAATTTGAGACTTAGTGGAGATGTGCAATCACTTCAGAGTAGATTTAGCAGGGTCTGATTGATGGTACCTGGTCACTTCAATAAATGTACCTAAATAAAAGGTGGTCCTGAAATCCAAGACCTGGAGCAGTACTAGAAAGTTTCTAACCCTACCAAAAGGGAAAGAGTAAAATGGTCATCTGTAGAGGGAGATCTTCAGAGTGTCTCCCAAATAAAAATGGACTGACAGTGTCTTAATGGTGTGCTGGTCTTAAGGAGGTGTACTTGCAGTAGAAAATATAAAAACACAATAAGGATCCTCAACCTTTATTCTGAGTTTAACCCACTTGTATCAATGCACTGCAGTTATGGGGACCACAAATCCAAAATCTTACGTTAGTTAAATGACACAGTGCAGGCAGGCATTCCCCTGCGGTGGCTTCTTTCAAAACACAATGACGAATAAAACATCTTTAATAAGCTTTTACCTACAACTGACTGGAGGAAGACACTATGTTTACATAACCTTAACACTGCAGTACTGCTGAAAATGCATTTCAAAAATGGCATCGTTGCATGTATAAACAAGGAATCATTAGAATGAATTAGCTTGATAATTACTGAGACAAGGCATAGCAAACAAGAACATTGAAAAAAAGATGCTAAGCCAGTAAATAAACACAAAAAGCAAAACTGCCAGGGCACAGTAACTTCTTAACTGACTCATGAGAAAGCTTTGATTTACAATTGACTTTGCCATTGTTGGAAAACATGGATTGAGAATTGATTAGGGGTTTGCTACGCATGTGGACTAGCAGAGCTATACTGGTGTTCTTTTCTGAAAAGAGACTAATATTGCAGATAGCAGACTGTTTGGTTCAAATTGCATGTACTGCTAACCACTGATAGAGACGATGCGTCTACAAACTGCCCAACAATGACTGCAAGCTAATAAGATAACAATGCTGTGGACTAGAAGGGAACAGGCTCTAGACTGCAGAGAAATCAAAAGAGATAATCCCACTGGCATCAAAGGGGGTCGCAAGGAGATAACAAAAGGCAGATGTATGGACCTTTTGTCTCCAGGAGTGTGAAGAATGCACTGAGTTCAGAGGTTGTCACACTAGACCACACACACAGACACACACACATTAACACTCACACAATAAATTAAATTACCTTGACCATTGGTTAATGTCAGAGAAAGGGGAGGTGGACCATCTATACAGAAGGGTATTTAATGTCACGCAAACATTGTAATTTTGAGTGTCGTTTGTCCTGTACCTGGGACCAGACTCCCTGCATATTTCAATAAACCTGGCAACTGATAGAAGAAAAGGACTCTGCATTTTCTTGAATCTACTTAATCACCATCTATTTTGTAAGTTACTTCAGCCATGCATACTCAAATCACGGTTATAGCGCACATCACAAATTCATAAATCACTGCAATGTTGGCTATACATTTTTATTGTGGTGTTGCACACAAAAAGAGATTCCTTATTAAACTCATCTTGGTCTTCCTTTAACAAGGAAATCGTTATTAATCATATTATATACTCATAAACTTGTTATTTCCATGCACTAGCGTCTATTTTTAAAAAACTGATTATGACACTATCAAAAACATTTGCTAAAAGAATGCCCTTTGGAAGACTCGTCAATTTGTAAACTGATTATTCAGATACAGTATGTAATGTAGAAATGCGATAGGCACTAGTGCCCAAATTAGGAAGCCCAGCTTGACCCAACACCCCTAAAATTGGCCATGCTGATCTATGGCCAATTAATAATAATTTTGTCAAGATCTTAGGCTACATTAACATAGTCCCTCTTGGTATTCCTTAATCCATCTGATTTAAAAAAAAAAAAACAACAACTAAAACTGAAGCCATTTCTCTCATTCTTTATAAATCCATCTGTGTCGGCTGATCTTCACAAATGAAGGATAAAACATTCCTGTAGCTTAAAAAACTTCATCTTTTGACCTTGGAAACAAAATTACCATTAGTTAAAAACCCTTTTAGAGAAACACAAAGCTGTTTTTGCAATAGGCAGCTACACGCTGGGAGGAAAATATGAGTCAGTAACTTTTCAATGCATCTGCTTTATGAAGACTTAACGCTGG
Organism: Polyodon spathula; assembly: GCF_017654505.1. Lineage (NCBI taxonomy): Eukaryota > Metazoa > Chordata > Actinopteri > Acipenseriformes > Polyodontidae > Polyodon > Polyodon spathula. The sequence continues at coordinate 10,047,969 of NC_054551.1, forward strand.
TACAGTACAGTTTGATACTCTAGTCAAAAAGAGAAATTGATAGTGAATAAAGTGACTGAATAACAATCCACCAAAACAAGGCAGCTTCGTTACAGAGCGGTCTTGGTCTTAAGCACGCAAATAATAATAATAATAATAATAATAATAATAATAATAATAATAATAAATATTCAAATGCAAACAAGTTTAATTTAACTGCAGCGGTTTCCAAATAAATGCCATGTATTCTCAAACATACTCAAAGCTGCTTCAATCCCATAAACACATTTAATGGATTAGTGTACTTTTCACTTCTCATTCTAGGTTTTATCACATTGAGTGTTTGCCTGTCTGGACCCAGTGTACAGATTAAGTCCTCAACACCACGGGCAGACGAATGCAGGAACAAGAATCCAGAAATGTTATATAATAGTAGTGTGGTACAAAAATATTCTGGTTTTAAATACAGTTTGCCTGAAGATCTTTTTTTTTTTTCTTGCCAACCCAGTTGCTACAATAAGTTTGACATTATGATATTGGGGTTTAGAAGACCAGAACACATTTAAAAGAAATTTCAATTAAAAAAAAAAAAAAAAAAAAAAAAAAATCGAAACCACAACCTACACCTTGGGAAATCACAAGTAGGGCTAAGGTATTCATATTCAATATCGTATTACGTTTTTCAGACATGGCCAATTGGTGACCCCGCTCTGACAACGAACGACCTCACACCCCCCCCCACCCCCCCACCCCCCCCTATAATTATTGTAATATTAATAACATTGTCAAAACACTTGTCCTTTGAAGTTCTGACAATATTTGCTCAGTAATTTATGATTTTGTCTGCATTAAAACAATACCCGAAACTTCAAAAGTTTTTTTTTTTTATTTTTCCGTTTTTGTCTGAACGGAGATAAGAAGTTTGGGCGGAGCAGGTTTGCTACACTGCACGCGACAGACGTCACGTACGGGTCACTCATCACTTATGCAGTTCACAAAACGTCGGGTATTATTGGAGGCTAGTGTCGCTTTCAAAAATAATCTTTCACCCAGCTAACAGTGAGACAGCATCATATTCCAGCTGCAGTGAAATTCAACTTGCGTGCAGGGGGAAAATGTGGACGTGATAGAGTCTGTGTATTTGTTTTCATCTGTGGTTCACTTTTCAGCTGCTAAACAAAGATTACATAATTATACAGTGTTTTAGAGCAGTGGTTTTCAACCTGCGGTACGGTACGCGACAAGCTTGCCACTGGTACGCACCAACAGTTCTTCTATGATACTAGTTCTCAAAACACAATGCTCCCTCAGTCACACCATTGATGTATCAATCTGTTGGTACCACTGAATTACAGAGAAATTATAAATTATGATGCAGGGCTTCAGACTGCAACTAAAATTGTTACAAAGGCAAATACAAATGCAAATGCAAAAAAAACCACACACATTTTGACAACTGTTTTTTAGGGGTTATAAAAGGACAAAAATGCTGCATCTCCCTAAAAGCAAGTGCCAATATTTATGAAAGCGACATGACGTCGGTCTGTACATATCACACGTTTAATAAACTGAAGTGCGATAAAGCTGGTAACAATTTGATCGAATAAAAATGCTTGTGAGTGCAGAGAGGTATATTAACACAACCCGAATACAGAACCCCGGTTTCTTACAACAGTTGTGATGGCGACCAAACATGTGCGAGTACTGTTGTGTAAAAAAATTAATAAAAAAAGTAGCTTAAGATGTTGAGTGGACTTAGTAACATTGTTAGTACAGTCAGCAGTTTAAGTATGATTTAACTGCACAAGATTCCAGATGAGCTGATAATATCTCTTCAGCCAAAGAAGCAGGGACAGTAATTTATGAGCACCGTTACCATTATGTAAAGCAGTATGTAGCGTGAGTTTGTATTAAAGCAGGGTCAGCTGTTGCAGGGAAAACAAAGTTTATTTCTCAAACTGACCATTTAAAAAATGTGACAGCAGAACACACAAATACTTAGGACTGTAATTAGGAAGTGTACTGTGTACGCAGCTTACTTGATTGCAGTAAAAAAAAAAAAAAAAATACTAAGATTAGCGCTCAGATTGTGCTAATGTAAATATATGACAATGTGCTTGCTGTGGTGTATTTAATATCGTAAATATAGCAGAACGAGCGCACTGCAATTTAAACTTGTTTTTACTTTAGAATAAACAGTATGTAAATCATAAGAGCTGTCTGTGTTACCAAGGGCGCTGGAACTAGGGGTGCGGGCGCACCCCCTGGCTTTGCATGGCTTCCATCATTTACAGGGGTTGAAGCTTTGTTCAATGGCTTTCAGCACCCCCACTTGAAAAACTGTTCAAGTGCCACTGTGTGCTACATGATGTCAGATCAGAATGTCATGAACACTGAGCATGGCAGCTGCAGCATGTCTCCATATTACTGTACAACTGTACATAATTAAAGATGCGGGGACCAATTCCACACAGAACACTTGCAAAATAGATTAACCATTCAGCAGAATGAGGCAACAAACAAGTGAGTACAGACACAAACCTGGTTGTAATTGGTAGGTCTCGATTTTACAACAGCAGTTTAAGATTGCACATAGTTACTGGTACACCTGGTGGTCCCTGCTGGAAACACTGGTACTGGAAATGAAAAGGTTGAAAACCACTATTATAGAAAATATATAAAACCATAAAATAAAATAGAAAATATTTTACTTTCATTTTTATTTGTGCATTTGAGTTGTCCTGCGTATCCCCTATGACCCTTAGAAGTAACCCCTGCACGGTTGAAAACTCCTGCCCTATAGAAATAACACATTTTGCATAAAATGGAGACCTACTGAATTTTGTTATGTTAACATATTGAATTACATGCCGCTTTGTAGTTTTCCATATACTTAATGAAAAATTGAGAACATTGAAAAATGTGCCAATTCAAAATCTAACATGAAATACTGTACTACGATTTTGACTGCCGGTAGATGCTTGCAATGTCATTTTGCAATTTCTTTCATTACATGATGTATATAGTTACATAGGCCTATAGTTTTAATTATGCCTCAATCTTAAAATTCTAATTCTCAACACTTTTAGCCATAGCTGTATATAAATGGAACATATGATGAATGTTTACAGTATATATAGATCATTATGGAATGTATTATTCAAATAGGGTTACTGTATTTTAACCAAGCTCAGCCTATATGTTCTTAAATTGAGGGTTTCTTAACATGGAAAACAAACTTGAAGGGAGTTTACAGGGCAGATCATGTCCAGATCCTGTGCGCTTGTTGGACTGTCCCATGGCCCCATAAGTCCTGGCTGTGGTAAATGAAACTCAGCAAAATATGAAACAAGGCGCCCATCTGCAGGAGAGCAGCTTTACAGACGAACTACACAGAATGAACTTCATTCATTTCAACACACGCGTGTTTATGATTTTATAAAATAGGAGCTTTTAATGGACTGAGAAGGTAAATGTTCTACCAAAAACAGGTTTTGTTTTATTGGTGTTGACAACATGCCTAAGACTGGGTGTGTAATAAAGATCTTGGACAACAGCAGGATTATTAAATTAGCCAGGAACAAGTTGGTTGCAGGAGCAATTAAACAGTTCTTCCAAGTTGTTTCTTGATTGTTTTATAATGCCGTAAAGTATTATTTAAACAAAAATTTGGAGTCACCTCTGTACTTACACAAAGCAAACAGTCACTTAAGTACACTTTTTATTCTTGGGAGATTTGAGAGAACACAAGTAACATTCATAAAAACAACAACAACAAATGGTAAATTACTGAACAAGGAAGCACTGGCAATCAATTCTGCCTTTCAAAAAACAGCAAATGAACAAAGCATTTTGTTGATTTTTTTTATTTTTTATTATTATTATATCTTCAAGGACTTTTTGAAATTACACTTTCAATTACTGGCTTAAAAACAGTCTGGAATTACTGCAGGTTTTCACAAAACATCAAACTGCTGCACAGACGCTTCTGATTGCGATTTAATCCATAAAGTAGCACTTTCAGAGCCCAGAGTCCACAGACAGTATCTTCAGTGTTACTCAGAATGCTTCTCACAGACCAGTGCATTATTGCTGCCTGCACTCAGTACAAAGATTGCGTTTCTAAAGTGGAACTGCTGTAAAAACAAATTCAGCTGGAATCCCAGTTTGCCAGATTCGGAATGTCTTGGATTGAAAATCTTCCACACAGAACCCTCAAATAACCAAACAGTCCCTCAGAACAGGGCTTTGTGCCACTTGATTTAGTGCTTTACCAAATAACAGATGGAAGGAAACCACAGGGCAGATATTCAGAGAAAGCGTTATGTTCCTTTTCAAAACCCTTAAGAGGCACCACTGCTCTTGATTTGTTTATTGAATAAAAAAATAATAATTAGCAACCATTGGTTTTCAGATGCCTTACTGACCGAATAAAGGTCTGATTTGCAGGTGATCGCCCTTATGTGTCGATTTAGGAAAGTTCATACCCGTGGAAGACCATAATTTCACCTCACAAGCTCGTCTCAGTCCATGTGGCGGATGTATAGGAACTGAAGGGTCTGGGATCCTACATTTTCTTAAATTAATAAATAAAAGTTCAATTAAAAAGCAGTCCTTACCTAGTCTTTTTTGAGTGTTTTATTTAGTGGTTTTTCATATATTTAATGTAGTTTTTCCTTTACTAGTTTATGTCCTGCTAGTTTTATTATGTTTTAAAACGGGGGTGAGCTAACGTAACGTGCTCTCCATAAACACCCTCAACAGCCGCGAGAAACAGTGTGCTTGTATGAAGTTGAATTCTTACATTTTTATAGTACATTTGCTATTTTGGAAAACAAGATCTGTCTGTTTTACTATGTTTATCAGCAGCTGTTCTGACCAATTTAAAAGGGATTTTAAGCCTATTTCTTGTTGTTCGATTCTCACCGGCACAATGTAACTCCCAATACCTCTCTGGACTGTAATGTGGAGAGGAAATGCGACTGATATGATGTCAGATCCTGTCTCTGCAGGGTCAGCCAATCCCAGCAGGGGGTCTTCATCTTAATGTTCCGCTCTCTCTCCTTACTCATTCTACTGACAGACCTTTTTTTTTTATATAAATTTTTTTTTAAAAATGGTGAGGATTATTTTATTGAAACAAAGGATAAAAACTGAAAAAGGCTAAATTACTGAAACTGGCAAATGGAATTCACTTGGATATCCTTAATGTCCTGAATGGCAGAGGCCCTAGTCAGCCGACCTGATGCTTGTGCTGCGATTGTTATTTTTTTAATAGCTGTGAATTCACTCAAAGGATGGTTATTTATTAATAAAATAAATAGTCTGCTTGAACAGTTTCATCATGGTTTAGCTTAATCAGAATTAAACTGAATACAATGTAAACTAAAATATATAATAAAGAGCTATTTATTTATTTATGTATGTATTTTAAGTAATCACAGCACAATGCAACAAGCACGCTCGGAAAACAATGTTTCCTGAATTTGTAGAAAGCTAGGTGTAGTGCAAAGTACCTCCTGTAACGGATTCAAGCAGAAGATATTTCTACGAGTTTACAAATGGTTTCTTTTAGAGATGTGCCAGATGGCAGGCTTTCCAAACATGACGGCGAGGACTACTGCATGCTACCAAGACTAAGGAAATACTTTTCTACTTAGTCCAGTAACATTTTCATTTGACTTTGCAAATACTTTGCAGATTTCAGGTCAGACCATATGTGAATTGATGTGAGAGAAGCTCTGGGATGAGACTGTCTGCAGTATCTCCAGTGACAGCAACAGGTGCAGTAAAGGGACCCTGTGGATTCATGTAGTGTGGAATGCAGACCCCTCTAGGTTAGGGAAACAATATAATTATGTCTTCTAGCAAGGTGGTGACAGAAAACTATTCCACTCTGTTTACAAACATCACGGAATTCCCTATAACATGAAAAGTGTGTACATTTAAAGAAGTACAGTATTACATTTCAACATGCCGCTTTCATTTAGTCTTGAACAACATAAGATATTAAGAGTTGACAGGTTATTTACTCAAGTGCTGCAAAGCATTCATTTGCAATTTAATTAGAAAGGGCATTAAAAACACAGACAGGCCAGGGGCAATGGCTGCTGCAAGATCAAGCCAATTGCACAAACTTCACTTGTGGTTATATATATATAAACGAACCCATAAAAAGGATAAAACTAATTTAGATTGATAATAATGGTCTTGTAATCATATGCACAAAACCAGACTTTTTCTTAAACCACAGCCTTTCTTGTGCGCAAACACTTAACTCACTTTTAAAAAAAAGTACACAAAATTAGTTTAGACAAGTGGCTCTGATTATTAGTGTATTTACTTAATTTAAATTTGTTCTCAGGACAGGAGGGAGTTAGGGTAACATGCAAGAGTGCTACAAGGACAGAGGTCTCCCACATAACTGTACTGTATATAATCTTTAAAAAAAAGTTTGGTAACAAAAAACTGTTGTTCTTTTAAATTTTAGAATTGTGCTGAACGTTCTTTGAACAGAATGACATCTGCACACAGGATTAGATGGTACACAGTGGTTGATTTATAATATGTCTTATAATTTGTTGTACGAAGTTTGGACTGTGTGAACATAACTGTGTATTGCACCAAGTTTAGAAGTGGTAACCAGTGAGTATCCATCCGGAACAGTACGAACACATTGCAGTATGTGCATGGTGAATCTGTGCCATCCTTATACTGTAAACTCTAGTGACCAACACTAGTCTGTCAATTTTAAATATATGGTTCTGAGAATCCACAATATAAAAAGCATGTCCTGGTGACTACATTGCTTTAATTGAAAATAATTCCCAGAAAAACGTGTTATTGTATAACATCACGAATGTCATGCAACGCTGTGCTGTGGGTAGTGTTATCAAAGGAAGCTAGCACTGTTGTTATGTTTGATCTAAATTAATACCAGGAGAGTTCAGATACATGATTATCTGCAGTTCAGATACATGATTATTCATCATTAGCCAGGTTAATTTTCACCTTCCTCTTGACTGATTGATTGTGGGGTAGTTTACTCTCCAGAGTCAACCATTCTGGGCTTTCGTCAACATGTAAATATCACATATTTTTTAACAGTATCTAATGACTACTTTGCAATTCAATTTTTTTTTCTGACCATGTTCAGTCTTTGTTCTATTTCATTAGCCATTGCTTAGTGTTAATTTCATGTGGGATCTATATACAAATATGTAATAGCCCCTTCATAGGCACAGAAGTAGCTGGAGACTACAACTTCAGCAGAACATTATTGACTAGTTTAAGGTTGCAGATGTAAATCCAGACATTTGGAACTAGTACCAATTTTTTTCACATGTAATATGTCATTTGTACTGTCATTACTATAGCAGATTGTATATCCAGAAACAGCAGCAGGTATCACAGAAGCACTCAGATAAGATCCTAATCTTTATCACATCAGCAAGTTCAGATTACTTAAATTTGTATCTGGACAGCAATGAGACTCTGGAAGCAACAGTAGACCTTCTGTGTAAACACCAAAAGTTTTTTAATCTTTAATCTTCATAATAGCCAATGCGAGAAATGTTTATATATAACCCAACTAAGATACGAGTAGTTCTGGCTGTCAAGTTAAAAACAAAAGTACGACAAGAGGCAGCTGACATGTTGATATTATTAGTAATAGTTGCACAAATTGAAAATGGCTCATCATGTTTTAAACAAGACATGTACACCAATCAATATTTCAATGTTGTCAAGAATCACACTATATACAGTATTAGTAACCTACAAACTTTTTTTTTTGTTATGACATTACAAACGTACAGTATAGCTGATTGTTTTCCCCCTGACCGGTCTTTGTTACATTGCTAGTTTTTTTTATTTACTTACAGTATTTGTCTTTTTGTTTTGAGACTATAGATGCTTGTCAGCTTAATAAATAATTACAGTAACAAAATCCTATAGTCATATGACAGTCCCTTCTGCAAAAACTAATTCTGCAAATGTGGAGCTAGCTGTACCTGGGAGCTAGTTGTACCCGTACAATTAATGCAAAGCATAAGTAAAGTCAATTTAAGCTCTCACATGCTCAAACTCTCCACACAAAACCTGAACAACTTGAATTACCTGATTTCAACCGATCAACAGGAATGCTTTAAACAAAAAGTAAAATACTTCTTTAAATTTAGTTTTGTGTTAAAATTGAATCCCTGCTATTTTAAAATAAAATTGTACTGCTCAAATTATAGGAATTTTGGTAAAAAAAAAAAAAAAAAAAAAAAAAAAAAAAAAACAGCATTTCAAAGCCCCTTTTGAAAGTTTTAGCCTGCATGAACCTGGTAACTCACCTGTTAAAATAGGAAAAAAAGGGATTGTTTTTATATAAAATACTAAGTTGCAGAAAACTGGATGCCACTATAACCTGTGCTATGAATTACATCATTTTCTTGAGAGCTTGGCATTTCAAGAGCTTGGCTTGGCATGTGCACATTCATTGGTTTTTAGCATTTAAAAAACGGCCAGTGCCAATTTCTTCATGATCCAAACAGACTTTTCATGACCAAACATGAACATGCACGCACTGCCTTAAACAGATGTGGATGTAAAAATTACAAGAAACTAAGAAGACAAACTTTAAGAAAACTGAATCTGAAAACACTGCTCAAGAAATCTGCCTCGATTGCCATCTATTAAGCTTGTTATGCTTGTATAATTTATGTTATGAAGTATTATAAAAACAGATAAAGTACTATAAAAGTACTACAGATTTAAGACTGATAAATGCGGCATTGATCTACCAATAAGCACATTTGCCTCTGGTGTCACTATTTCCAATACGTGTCCTCCTACATCAGGAAGACATCATTCATGTGGAACCAACTCAGAAGGTAAACGCAAGAGGTTTTAAAAAATGGTGACCTTTGTATTGTTGTTCTGTTCTGGACAGATGTCTGTGTCGAGAATAACTGGGGGTTACATGGTAAGGTCAAGGGCTCTTCTTTTTTTTCTTAAGGTTGCTGCCCCTGCTGAATGAATGAAACATGTGACCGATGACTTCATGACATACACACTTGCAAAGATGATGCAGAAAGATACACTGGATGGATTATTACATACAATTATTAATGATGTAGGTTTCTAAATGAATAGCAACTAGAAAATGCATTGCCCAGACCAGACACAGTAAATTAAACCAAAGCAGGGGAAAATAATTCAGTGGAATAGCAAAGGCACTACTTAACTATTATTTTATATTCTGCATGATTTAATATCTTAAAAACAAAAATAGAGTCAGATTCGGAAGCAATCCTTCTGAGCGCCAAACAGCTTCTAATCCAAATTTACGTTAAAAACATCCAATGACAAACAAACACTATATATAAATGCTAATGAAAAATGTAATGTTGTCACAATGTTAAATCTACTAAACTAGTTTGTTTTCCTCAAATTGAAATGCTGCTTCTTTAAAAAAAACATATTCTTGCATTCCAAACAGCAGAACTCCTAACTGAAACAGATTACAGCAAACAGCATTAAAAGAGAGGAGGTCATCATGGCTAAAGCCAGGCCGGTAGCTACATTGCAAGTGTCAATGTCCCGGGCCTGGCCACAATTCAGCCCCTCTATCCCATCACAATGGAGCCTTTGTGAAGGGCTTACAGCGCAGTAAGACATTACAGCAAGCCATCAATTAAAAAGCCTGCTGTTTTTCAAAAAGATACATGAAAAAACTGACACTATCACACAGTGAGAACCAAAATGTAAAAAAAACTACAGAATGTCAAGAATACTCCTCACCCCTCCCCTCACACACAGACCGAGACAAACAAGTTGTAAAATTCTTAGCCAAGGACCATCTTGCAGTTCCTTCTTCAAGCTTCCACTAAAATAGCTTTTAGACTCATATGAAATCACAATTTTTGTATTTTGAAAAATGAAATGACTCAATAATAAGCTAATTTTTTTTTTTTTTTGACATCAGACTAGTCTAAAATTTGGGAATCACTCTTCTTTCAAATGAAGCTGGCAAGCTGTAGGCCTAAATCCGTGAAAATAAAACAGGTATTTTTCTAACTTAAGTGTCTGATAGCGCGTTTCAGTCTACGCTCATTGGTATTTTAAGTTCCAGTTAAAATTATGTACAGTAATTACATTTGAACTACAACGCATGATTTACAGAATTCTTAAATTAATGCCAGTGCCAGTGTTGAGGGCTCTATTGTCGACACATTAACCACAATGGGAAAGACAACAACAACTTCCTTTTCAACGCCATTTCAACAAAGGTGTCCACCGTCCGCCCGTCCGTCCGTCCGTCCGTCCGTCCGTCCGTCCGTCCCCTCCCCTTTTAATTTCTGTTTTGCTTGCTCAGATCGAACTGAAGATAATAACCATCAACATTTTGATAGCAGAGTGCACAGCTTAACTATGGATGTTTGTAGTAATCAGGCACTGTAATAATATTTTAGTATCAAACTGGATATATTTGTGTGTTTGGCTGGATTATAATAGGGTTATTTAATATTAAATACAAAGCAAACAAAATTTCAATAGTTAACAAAATACTAGAGTTTAAGTCATAAAAGAAAACTCTTTAGAACAAAACCCCTAACTCCCTTTCATTGTAATTGAAGCTGAATGTTGTAATCTGTTGTTCCATGTTAGTATGAGAAAATGTAGACCCTATAGCGAAGAATATTGTGTCAAGTGTACATTTGCCTTGAGTACGGTTACATCAGGGTTACTCAGTGTCATGGTATTCCTATTTCCTCTACTACTGTGACTGTGCTGATTACGCTTTGAAATTAAAACCTGGAGGTCCAATCAAAAGCACTCACCAAGTTGAGGAATATATTTTAAATGAAAAGCATTGGGTTGGTCCACATACATTATTGAAGGCATAGTACTTCCATAAAAAGGCCACCTTTTTAGTCCCAATTTGCTCCCAGTGATGGCAATAAAAACTAACTTTCAATATTATTGAGGCCACTCCTGTGTTCAGTGTTTAGGCCATTGTCTGTAGCGCTAACCTGTCAAGCCAAGCTAAACTGCCTCGCTGATGAGATCCACATGCTGTACACAACTAAGCTTTATTCCTCCTTTGTATTTCTCGTAAAGTTACATGGTATTAGTAGCAAGCAGGTTCCAAGAAAGGGGCAAGGGGATGTTACACTTTGCAAAAACAACTTTGTGGAAGGTAAGCAAATTGCAAGCAATATACTACAGTTAGACTTCACAGCATGCTAATCTATAGATGAATGTAGTAAATAGTCACCAGTGAATTTTAATTAGGTATGAAATTGAACAGGATTGTGGGACACTATTTGTAACTTACAAAATTCAGTGGGTGGAAATGTTACACGGATAGAACTGCTTTTTCATTTATTAAACTATAATAAAAAGGGAAAATAATTGCTATTTCACAATCTGTGTAGAATGTCTAATAGAACGTCCAAGACGTAGTCAGGGCCGGATTAACCCATTGGCTAATAAGGCTATAGCCTTAGGCCCTCCTTTAGGCCCTCCATTCCATATTGAAGCAACAGCTGAGCGACGGTAGTGCGGCCACCGGAACTGTTTTATCTCATTAGATATTGCTTTGTAGAAACTGACGACATTAGTGACGTGAATTGTATCACCCTTGTGGTCAGTTAGCAAACTACTCACCTAGTCTTCAGCCTTCACTAATTGAACACTGTCTTTGCGGCAGCGAACCATTTTTCTGCCATTTCAATCTTCAATCCGCCTGCATTTTTATTTCCTTTATTTTGGCGATCGCGTTTGCTTGCTTTGTTGTATATAGTGCTGTTTATTTATAGTTTATTGTATAGACATTTTACAGTCTAAAGATTTTATTTAACTGTATTTGTAATCATAATTTTGGAATCTTGTGGCCAGACGAATCGATTCTTCGGAAAGCAATGTAAATTTCCATGTTTATATTATATTTATTTTAAAGATTTTCAAATCTTTATGTTAAAGTTAACGATTACTATAATAAACCATTTAATAGTTTTTATTTTTATGATCTAAAAAAATTTAATCAACACAATTTTCTAACTAAATCGCCAGAAAATGCTGATGAACAAAAGTTTAATATCTTACAAAATTTACAATTTTTGCGTAGAACTAACAGTTTTCAAGAATATCGGATTTAAATTTTCATAGCTGTGTGATTAATACCTGTATCGCACTTTACATAAAATTCAATTATTTAAACTTCTTTTGTGTACAGAATTTAAAATCTATTGCTAGCAATACCTAGTATCATTAAACAGAGATAGCTTGCCTTATTGATAAACTGCGGAGCGAGTATTAATTGAGATAATTTCAGTTTTCCGCACATGACGAGAAATTATGGTGCAGCATGGGACACATTTATATATGTGTGTGTGTGTGTGTGTGTGTGTGTGTGTGTGTACATCTTACATCTGTGTAAGAAATGCCCAGACAATCTCCCAGTAGGTTTTACTAAAGAATTTCAACAATTTGTTGAATTCACATCCCTTCAGATATAGAGAGAAAATACGACGAAAGCAAATCTATTTGGATGTACCGAGTTATCACTGAATCCAATATGATAGAATGTTTCCCAAATGTTGAAACTGCATTACAGCTGTATTTGTCACTAATGGTCACTAACTGTAGCAGAGAACATTCCTTCTCTCTTCTAAAAAGGGTAAAAAATGTCCTCCAATCCACCACAACTCAAGGGCATCTCAGTACTTTGTTCCTTTTGAGCATTGAGAATGAAATCGTCAGGTCTTTGAATTACGATTACATCATTCATGACTTTGCCACAGCTAAAGCTAGGAAAAAAATTTGTTTGAAGAAATTAGCGTAGCAAGTGATTTATGTTTGAATTTACCTAGAGTTTAATAAATTTGTTAATTTTATATAGGTAAATAAATAAATATATGTTTGATGACTTCATAAATTTTTTTGCAAATTTTAATACATACTTAAGCTCTTCCCTCCTATTAGCCTTAGGCTCCTCAAAACTTTAATCCAGCCCTGGTCATAGTTCTTGTTTGTTAGGATTGGTCCTAAAATGTCACTAGAGCCTTCCTTTTTATTTATTTACAGTGGCTCTCAAAAGTATTTCACCCCCTTGGACTTTTCCACATTTCATTGTGTTACAACATGGAATAAAAATGGATTTAATTAGGAGTTTTTGCCACTAATCAACACAAAAAAAATCCATAATGTCAAAGTGAAAAATAAAATCTACAAATTGTTATAAATTAATTACAAATATAAAACAGAACATAATTGATTGCATAATTATTCACCCCCTTGAGTCAATATTTGGTAGAGGCACCTTTGGCAGCAATTACAGCCATGAGTCTATTTGGATAAGTCTCAACCAGCTTGCACACCCGGGCTATTGTTGCCGTATGCACAGTGTCTCCCAGCTCAGCCATGGAAGACCAACTCCTTTAGAGTTACCATAGGCCTCTTGGTGTCCTCCCTGACTAGTGCCCTTCTCACCCGGATACTCAGTTTTTGAGGACGGCCTGTTCTAGAAAGATTTACAGTTGTGCCATATTCTCTCCATTTCTTAATAATGGACTTTACTGTGCTCCGGGGGATATTCAATGCTTTGGAAATGTTCTTATATCCTACCCCTGATTGGTGCTTTTGAAGAACCTTACTCCGGATTTGCTTTGAATGTTCTTTCGTTTTCATGATGTAGTTTTTGTTAGGAAATGTACTATCCAACTGTGGGACCTCCCACAGACAGGTGTATTTAACCTGAACTCATGTGAAACACCTTAATTGCACACAGGTGGACTCCCTTCAACTAATTATGTGACTTCTAAAGACAATTGGCAGCACCAGAGCTTATTTAGGTGTGTCATAGCAAAGGGGGTGAATACTTATACAATCAACTATTTTCTGTTTTATATTTGTAATTAATTTAGAACAATTTGTAGATTTTATTTTTCACTTTGACATTATGGACTTTTTTGTGTTGATCTGTGGCAAAAATGAAAAAAATAAATCCTTTTTGATTCCATGTTGTAACACAATAAAACGTGGAAAAGTCCAAGGGGGTGAATACTTTTGAGAGCCATTGTATTTAGTCTTGATAAACAATGTCCTTTAATGTACTCTCACACATGCCCCTATGGCCCCCTCTCTGCTTCACAACACTTCTTACAGCTCATGACAAAGCCTCATCAGACTTGATTAAGAAATATGTAACTAACATCTGCACCAGAACAACAATTTTGCAAGTGACTTACAAACTTCAGTTGGGTTTTTTTTGAGAATTTAAAAGACACTTATTCTCATGTTACTTTGCAAATTGCAAACCCTTCTCTTCTGAGAACTAGTGCAAAGGTTCTTTCCAGACCATCAACTTTACCAGCTGTTGTACTGCATTCATACATTATCATTTATTTATGTCATGCATGAAGAAAAACGGGGTCAAAAAGTCATTTACACAGGCATTTTTAACATCTTCCTCTTTTGCATCCACACCAAACCCCAAATCATGTTTATTTTACCACTAGCGCGCCAGACCACTCTAATTTCGGAGCTTAAGCACCGATGACATCTCTTTTCCGGGATGTCTCACGGCAATAAGCCGTTGGGGAATCAAATCATTCTTTCTGAGCCTTGTCATTAAAGAAGGCTAGGCACCTGGGACAAAAAAAAAAAAAGTGTAGTGTATCCCTACATGCCCATTTTGATGATACAGTTCAAAAATACATGCACAGGAAACGTGTCTACTAGCGCGTATTTTGAAGTGGAAGTGGACACGATCAAGAGGAGGCTTGTACTGGGCAGTATGTACACCACACTACATCACTTTTATTTATTTATTTGTTGATATAAAGTGGGATCATCTGTATTACTATGCAGGACCATCTAATGCCCATAAAATTAACCGATCAAAATTTTTAAAAAATTTTTGGCAATACATTCCACAACAAAATACATGATATCATTGGAAACAGCTATGCAAGGTCTTTCTGTGGATATGTATTGGGTTTTAATTTCTGATTTGAGGGTGCCAAACTACAAGTGACAAAAACACGAAGTGGTCATATATAAGCCCGTATAAGGTATTTCTATTTAGGCAGGAAAGGGTTAATGTATCTACCACAAATGGACACCTCCCAATAATGCGGCCTATTTGAATAACCTGAATACAAGATGTTAGAAGCCTTCAGTGCAGGCAACACACTATCTTGAGTAAGTAACGCAGAACTGAGTTATACTGTGTTAAGGTTCCTCCGAGAGCAGTATTATTTGTACCTTAGTCTAAGAAATACCTAACCAATGCAATCTAATAACTCTTTAAAAAAATAAAAAAGGACATCTGCAAATATATTTCATTTTTAGACATCAGTGCAAATTGCTCATTTGTCATACCCATGTTGATTCAAAACACAAACCTCTTGTTTCAGTTTTTGTTTTGTGTTGCAGCCACTAACAAAAAGGCCTGCTGCCAGTATAAAAGCCCATTGATGACTCGCATCAAACAGAATGGTTGTTTACACTACGAGAGGTCTACGTCAGGTTATTAAATTGTTTAACGAGGAGCACACATGCAACATTTGTTTAACCAATATGAACATTAAACATTAGATCCATCATGACACACCTGGCGCCACTTTTCAGACAGACTGCTAAAGATCCTAGTCTGAGCACAGGGCACAGAAAATAACCTACATTAAATTCACCAATAAAAAAACAGCAGCCAATTATTCATAAAAGGAACATTTGAACTGTTTTGGGGTTTGAAGTAGCCACTGGCATATGGTAACATAGTGCAACATTAATTTATAATTAATATGTGTGTTTGTAATAGCATTAATACCCTCTGTAGTTAATCGTATCACAAGGAACTGAGCATTGTTCAAACGGTTTCTTCTTAAAATACATTTGAGAGTGACTCAAGTATCACAAGAATACTGACCATTTAGATGACCAGATCCAACCTGTCTGTACATTTTAAACCCTGTCTCGTGCACCTCATTGTGGGACACGTAGGTCCCTAATTGTTTAACCATATAAGACCAATAACCCCCAGTGCTGTCCTGCTGAAGCTGCAAGCTCCAAGCCCCAAGCCACAGTTCAAAGCAGCCAATAAAACTGCCTCATGCATCAGCCTTCCACCTGTCACAAAAAAAAAAAAACAGAAAGAAACACAACCACATCTCTGCAATAACAAAAATTAAAAGGCTATGTAAACGACAGCACTGGGGTGCAATTCCTATATTTAGTCCATTTGTCAAACCGGGTGGAAACGCTGTTCCTTGAAACTAGACTTCTTACCTGAGCCAGCATTTTGGGGTTTCCTCTGCCAAACGTGTGTATACCAGGAAGCAAGATACACAGGGAAATCAAAATCAAAAAATAAAGCTGCTGTGGGGTTTAATACTATCTACTGTTCAGAAGTCAGCAGAGAGCGAGTAATGGTTGAGAACATTCGAAGTGAACATTGCCTTGCTCAGGATGATGACACTCCCTGATCTCAACAACCCTTTGCTCCCTCAGGAAAGGATCTGTTATTTTGCTGGCACTGTAGATCAGAGGTTCCCAACTGGTGTGCCGCTAGGGCTGCTCAGGTGTGGCACGAAATTTCAGAGGCCAACTGTGTAACACCAAGTCACGGCTACTGATAAGTAAATAAAGTAAACAAGCTGTATTCAGTTAATAAACTTTATTTAAGCAAGTCTAAAAAACATTACAACTATATTAAAACCTGTTCTAATGTCAGAAAAAGTGCCCACAAAAGTACTGTAACTTATTTCTATTTCCAGCAAAGAACTCTAAACAAATCAACACAACGCAGAACCAACCGTATTACGCATTGCGTGGTCACCCGCGGCAACCCTAGTCAGTGCATTGGGAGTGATTTTTGACTGTGAAGGAAAACAATGTTCATACAAAAAAAAAAAAAAAAAAAACACACACACACGCCTGTGTTGTACTAAGATTTATACATGTAAACAACAGAACGGAGCGCCTGTCAGTGATCAGGACCTGTTGCCTTCAGTTCCACCCAGGATCAAGTGACTCTGCTCACTTAGGCAGGCCCATGGTTCACATTAATGGTAATTTGTTGCACATTATTACTCTCTTGCTTTTTGCTCTGCCGTCTCTGCTTTTACTAGCAAATCCTCAAAATGAATCTTACTGTTTTCACCAGTTCTAACTTGATTTTTTATGAATATTGAACTTTTTTGCAGTTTTTATATTCACTTAATTTTTTACTTAAAAACAAACAGTTGAAATGGTTACTTCTTTTGTTCAATAATACCAACTTTTACACTGAGAAATGCAAGACTGTTGGGCCATTGGATGTTGAAACATTTAAAATCTTACACGCCGAATAAATTTTAAAATTGTATTACATAGATATTTAGGCAAAATATAAAATATTACCTATTGCTCCGCCTGTGGCATTAAATGGCATTCACTGTAAACGGCTTAAACTAATGAGAAAAAATATTTTAAGGACAGCTTGAATTGTTTATAGAAGGTTTAAAAACGTAGAAAATAGGGTGCTGTGCCTCAAAACAAAATATCAAGGCCGCAGCAGAGAAACAGTTGGGAACCACTACTGTAGATAACACATGCAATTCACCCACCATGCTGTAATATAGCCCGTTTGGAGACTGTTCGGTTTGCTGGCAACATACAGTTAAACACTCTGCCTAAGCTCTCGATGGACTGAAATGTTCTTTTACACTTCTTCTTATTTGACTTCCTTTAATCCTATTTGACCCTTGGCAGGAAACCTGTTTTCTGATACCCTGGGATGCAGTATGAACTTTACCGTAATCCCACACTGGAGATTAAATCTAATGTGAATGCTGGAGAAGTGGGCCGATGTCAAGGACCTCAATGCTATCGTATACCGATGTCACAGGAAATAAGTTAGCCGTGAAATAAGTTAGCGTTTGCCTTTTTGAGCCTTTCTATGCATGCGCGAATTTTAGAACTTAAAAGGCATGGTTCTCTGGCGATTCATCGAAAATTACAGGACGCCATTTGTATTTTTTTGAGAAAACGAAAACAACAACAACCTTTGTATTGCAGGCAGTAATTTTTGTTTAAATATGTTGTCATCTTATTTATCGAAGAGTATTACGGCCATTTTTTTTGTTTTTTAAAAAGTGACATTTATCGTAATGTATATTTACATTTAATTTTTATTATAAATACATTTTATCTTCAGGAAAATGCTCGCTGTATTTTTTTTTTTTTTTTAACATGAATAAATATTTTAAAAACATTATTTTGTTGGTATAATTTATGTCTATGCATAGTTAAAATCACTACTTGCCAAATGTGCGTTTCCTTTAAAAAATGTAATTCGTGGACATGTCATATACTGTGGGGTAAGCAAATAAGTGTTTAATAAGTGTGTATGTAGGCTCACTTAACAGTTTTATTATTTTCATGGTAAATTGCTCGGTGACTTTGAACCTTGTCAATAAATTGAGTGGGGAAGTGGCTACAAACAATTTTCTTCATTTAGAGAATAATGTTTTTGACGTTGTAATCAAGTCTACAGGATGGCTTAAAAACCTGTCAATATAGAAAACGTACACGTTTTTAGTTGAAAATGGTGTTTTAATGTGTACAAATAATTTGAGAAACGCACAAAACGATTGGCTTCCAATACATACCGTCCAAAAGTGCAGTTACATTATTTATAAACACCTGTAATCCTAGTTGACATGGTGGATGTACTCGCACAGCAACAAAGACAGATAGCTCTCCTATTTAATATAGTACCCTGTGCAAATCTCTCATCCTCACTTCTACAATAAAAGTCCCCACTCACCAGTCGTTATATTTCAGGAACGTCATATCACAGGTTATACTTTTTACTTGTTTATTATTATGTGAAACTGTGTGAGAACTTGCTCTTAACGTTATTTTCTAATTATTATGTTTCACACCAGATCTCATTTATCAAATATAAAGATATCATGAATATAATGTAGATATCATATAGCATTCATTTCATACCATACAGTAACACTTATGTCTATATACATTTCTCAATAACAAAGATACCGGTATTTAAAAATGCACTTTTATTAAAAAAAAATCAACACACACACAATACATGTACACAATTCAAAATATTCAAAATATATACAATAAAAACCAAGGTGTAAGGGTGGGTATGGGAAGGGAAGGATTACATAAGGTGTGATTTAATTCCATGCTGGAGTTTTTTTTAGGAATATATCATTAACCAAATATTATGCGTCTGATTGCGAGATAAGTGTCTGACACACTTGACCGCCATTTCAAAACTGTCTGATAGCTTTCAATGCTGTCTTATGACCGCAGAATATAGGCTAATTGCACATCAAAATAAATCGCAAGACAAATGCATAATGGTTTCTGATACAGTATGTCAACACATACAATTTATACATGTATTTATTTCTCGTTCGCTGTATTATTTGTACAAAGAAAAACTATAAATATCCGCGGCAATTACAAATAACAAATGACAACTCTGGTGAGAATTTTGCCACGTCTTTGTAAACTGGGAATTAAACAACATCTATTGTTAAATAACAGATAATATGTCGTATTAGAAACTGTTATTACATACCAATATAATTGCACATAAAAATAATCGCACGACAAATGATAAATTATTTCAGTTTATGTCATAACCCATATACAAGTAGCCTAAAGCTAACCTATTATTAAATAATAATATGAAAAATGTTATTATTACAGCGACGTGTTTTAGATTTTTACCACATATAATGTAGCTTTTAATAAAGATCCTGACAACATTTTAAGAGTAAAACAATTTACTAGACACACCGGTAACATCGCAATAACAGTCTGTTCTGAATAAAAGTACACAGACAGAAAGTCGGCGGCTTAACCTTGCCTTTAAGCTCTAAGATTCACGCATGCGTAGAAAGGCTCAAAAAGGCAAACGCTAACTTATTTCACCGCTAACTTATTTCCTGTGACACCGACAGTCTCTTTAAAAAAAGCACACCTGTTCCTCCCCTCCTTCTACCTCCTGTTTGTCTCAGTAATGATGGCAATGCTCAATGCACTTGAGGTATCTTGGGTAGTGATAACCCAACATGATGTTTATTGAAAAGACACATCTGGTATGGTCCAGCAAGATGGGGACACACAGGGTTGTGCACACTTCTGGACACTATATACTTTCATATCCTTATACAATAAAGGATATTTTTTCCTTCAAAACAGTTTCCCAATCAAACCAGACTTACTCAGTGTGTACAATATTTACTACATACCAGTTTTCAATAATTCAAAGTTAGTTGCATTGTGTCCAGTATGCTGGATAATACCTTAACATTAGTAGTTCAATCTTAGAAAAAAAAAAAAAAAAAAAAAACAGAAACATGATCTGAAAATGATTTGTTTAAACAAAGTTTGATCCATTTTACTGTTTCATTTGTTACACAGTTACAAATTATGAATAGAGCCCTGTATGTAGATTAGAAATTAAATCCTCAGAGCTCTTCTTTAAGTTGATTTTCAGTGACAATGGTGTCAAATCAGGCTGCTTTCATCAACACAAGAAAAATTAATGAAAAATAGAAGTCAGCTTGTTTGAAAAATGTCAGGGTGTGCAGTTCCGAATAAAACATTGGTATAAATACTTATCAATTTACTGCTATGAATGCTTGTCAATTGCATTTGAACTATTCAGTCATTTGAACTGTTTGAAACAGGAGGGTTGGATATACAGTTAAAAAGCCAACAACAGCCCTTTTTTCTGTTTAGAGTTCATATTGTTATTTTCTATTCAGGCCAGGACAAAACAGACTGCTTACAAATTAGACTGCAGCTCTCATAGCCTCCCACACCCATCTTATCAATCTCCCACAGGCACTCTGTCTCGGGGCAGTGTCGAACCACAGGACACAAGTCACTGGAAGATACAGGGTGGGACTCATCTCCAGCCAGACTGGGAGACTGCAAGTCAAATACAAGCTCAGCAAACAAATGAACTGACAGCTGCAGGTGACACATTGTCATTGCCGACAATTACTTCATAACAACACGCATGGCACGTCTGGTAGCTTCTGTAAGCAAATGCACACCACCACCAATATTTGTCAATCTCAATTCTAGTTCATCTAAAACATTAATCCCCCTGATTTCAGGTTGGGCAAAACATCAAAATGATCTGCCAGGTGTAGGACAAACTTGTATGTAAAATAAATGTCAATCACAAGTCTGCATTATTTGTTATGCAAATGGTATTGTCAGCATGTACTTTGTAATATATCACCTGATAACGTCAAACAATGAATCAGAAATGTAAAATGTGTGTGTGTTGTTGAAAGCACTACCTGAAACATTTGTTTCTTTTTCTTTACATCTGTTATGCACATATGGCAGCAGGGCAGGGTGAAAGCCCTGCGAATGCACAGGTGTGTGTATATGTGGAGAGTATTGGGTAAATTCCTCCCTGCAAACACACGTAGGAAGGTGGCTGGTGCCATCAATTAAATAAATGTTTTAATGATTAAGCCACAGGTGTATAAATTAGGTGATCATTGATGTTAGTTATAATTGTGTTGGTGAAGGAACAGTGCGGTGGACGGTACTACTGTATGTGTTTGCTTTGTTTGGAGTACAGTAAATAAATGTGTTCGCAAGTGCTAAAAAGTACAGGTTCATAGTCTCCAAGTCTCTTTGGCAACGCGCATCCCTTCACAACATAAGTCAGTTACAGTCATAATACGAGAGAGCAGATTGTATAAACAATAGACACATGAATTTCTTCAGATATACCTTATGGTAGTTCTAATAAAGGCAAAACAACTTTGATAATTTATATTAAATTTTTGCTCGTCATTTGCAGGTAAAATTCCCATTGTATATACTTTATTATAAAAAATAAAAAAAAAATACAAAATGTTGCGTATCCCTTTAAGGATCACATTCCTCGGTTTAAGACCCTGACGTCCGCAGTTAAGAACTTGAACATCTGGAAGAAACACAGCTGGCTTTGGAAATACAATGGCACACAAAACAGAGTTTCCAATTAGTTTTTTATTATTATTTTATTTTACTGGGGTGCACCTGGGTTTAATAGCTCTAAAATGAAATTAGCCACAGAGCCCACTTAGTTTATTACATGATTTATTATTTTAAGAAAACATTTAGCGGGAAAGCTTTCCAAAATGAAAAAGCCTGGCATATAAACTGTATTCTCTTTAGAAAGACAGTATTTTCAGAGACAAGTAAAGGCAAGATTTTGTGCACAATGAATAAACAGTGTTACAACAGTTTGGAAAAATGTGCATGTAAATAATTTTCCAGTCGTTCCAGGAAATAAATAAATAAATAAATAATTCTGAAGTAGAAAACATTACAATGTTTATAACTTTTTGAAAAATTTTTTAAATTTGCATATACGATATAAAGTTATTTTATCAATAAAATAGTCAAAGGTATTTAGGATTATTTTAATGTTCAACGACAATTGCTTTTGTGACTTTAACCAAATTTATATATATATATATATATATATATATATATATATATATATATATATATATATATATATATATATATATAATGTTAATTCTAGTTCATATATAATAATTTTACTTATTGATCAAGTATAGATTAGTTTAAAATGAATAATAAAGATTTACAACTTTATTATTTTCCTTATGTTGGCTTCATCTTCATTATTGCTCAGGCCATACCATTTCAATAGTTTGATATTTGTTTAAAATGTTTTAGAAAAGATGGTATAAAATTGAGTTAAAGTTTGGAAAACTAAAAATCAACAGCAACACAAATGAACCTTGTTCCACTATGACTGGAAAATGAGTGGGTGGCTGTAATGGGCGGGTGCCTGTATTAGCTGGGTGCCCTTAGCTTCCTCTTGACTTATCACTAAATATCTTTGGAATACATTTGTATTGAAAGTGATGCATACTTTGGGACTTCATGTGTGTTTTATAGTGGGGATAAGCAAAATTCTGTGACTGAAAAATGTTCCAATCTGCAATGCACTAGGGATCTCTAAAGCACATTGTTTTGGCACCCATGTACAGAACAAAAATATTTGTTTCTTTTTAAAAAAACAAGGCCTTCTACAGAGACCATTTACATTGGGATGGAAATTTATAAAGACTGTTACACTGTTCACTGTTTAAGTTGTATTTTATTTGTTTGTTTCTTGTTTTCTGCTTAAATGTGACTTTTATGAAGCATCATATATCCCATCACCAGTTACAAATTTCATTTAATTGAGACTATTAAAATAACAAGTCCAGAGTACATTATGCCCTCATTAAACAACACTCAGCTTCCACTGATAAGGGAACACAATTATGTCTCTCTATAATATGACCTTTTGCTGGATACCAACTGCTGTTAATAATTTTGTGAAATTACAACTAACACATTATCGGCACTTCACAGCACCGCACACCATGGCGCCACTAACAGAGACCGAGCACTTTTCCGTGCACAAGACTGCAATCTCGCCATACAGCCCCCGCCTCCCATCACAAACTTGGTATGTCATTGTCAAACTGGTACACTAAGTCACTTTCAAGAAATATGTAGAAGCAACAATCCTAAATGGATACACTTTGGTACTGTTACAAACCTGTATTCCAACTTCGTAAATACATGAAACTAAAAGTAGGTCATGACACCCATTTAAAGTCTCATCCCTTGTTTTTCCCTTTCTCAAAGTAAGAATAGAATTAGTGTATCTAAAACAGCTGTACAAACTTGGTTCCTATTGATTTTCCAAGGAAAACTGGTAAACAGAAGGTTCATGCCCACCTCCATTTGCAAGGCACAGTACTTATTTTATTATGTTGCTGTCTGTGTAAGGCAAACAGACCCCAGAACGCAGGATTCTAGTTTATCTGAAAACGCAGAATGTTACTATAGTTTTAAACATTATTACATAACTTGGTGTCTATTGTGTTTCTCCAGAATGCCACTGCTGTCTCCCAGTAAAACAAACAGCCATACTGCTTGGTACAATGATTGAAGGTTCACAAGGGGATGAAACACTGTATTATATATCTCAGAAGAATAACAGTTTTGTTCAATTGCCCTGAAAAAGGAGCTTTTAAAGCAATGTGAGCGGTGGTGACAAACGATATCCGCAGTGCCATTGTGTCTACTCGATCTGCTCTTCAAACTCCTACGTTTAACTTATACAAAGTCAATCATCTGATGCTATAAAGATGGTACCCCCCCCCTAATTTCCAGGTACCTTTTGACAAAAGTGTTTGTCCAGGGGACCCCTGTGCTGAGCTCAGCGATGGGACTTTGAGTAACTACATTATAATAGGAGAGCTTATGGGGTTACAGAGACTGGCTTTTTTGGATGCATATTTTCACACAAACATATAATTTTATTGATCGAGTAAACCTTACCTATAAAAACCAGGAAACAAATGAATATATGCAAATCAGCAGCAGTCTAAAAACAGAATCTGTAAACTCTATTACAGCAAAACACAACACTGAATAGCACAGGTGTTATTAGGTCCAAATATCTAGCAAAAGATATTTTATGCCCTCTCTTAGGGGTATTGAGCAAAAGATCTGCATCAAGTCTAATTATTACATACAATCGGTCGAAGTACAAAAACCTTTTGGAACAACTGGAATGCTGTTTAAACTGTGAACTATGCTGCTACTCAACAAATACACTGAAGAGTTTAGACAGTGGTCTTTCAAGGTGAAGTGCCCTGTATTTTTATAATAATGTATATTTTAGAAGGTTAAACAAGGCAGTGGTCAGACAGATACAGCAATGTCATTGATGTGGAGGTCAGGAAGTTGAAGACCAGAGGTTAGTACAAGATCTAAAATATGGCCATGGTTATGACTTGGGGATCGAACATGTTAATAAAGTGAGGAAGTCCATATGAAGATTGAAGTCACCCATGATGATGAGTCTATTGGCAAGCAAACAGAGCCCTGGAAACACCAGAATTAACATCCAAGTGAGCTAGTGGAGATTCTGATTTAACATATTGTGTTCGTCCCGACAGATAAGACACAAACCACCACCTATCCTGACAACAGATTTTAGTCTGTACAAGATCATAGAGTGGTTGACAGTATCAAAGGCAGCTGATAGGTCCTACAACAGCAACAGGGAAGTTGCACCCAATGTCAGAATTTTACAAGAGGTCATTTAAGACACAAACTAAAGTCGTCTCAGAGCCTGATTAGGCTTAAAGCCAAATTAAAAGAGCTCAGATATGCAGTTAGTAGCAACGTGGTCTTGTAGCTGTTTGTCCACAATACTTCTGTTTTAGACAAGAAAGGAAAAATATATGAAATGGGATGGTAGTTATTAAGACAGGAGGCATCAAAGGAAGGCTTTTTTAGGACAGGGGTAACTATTGCAGTCTTGAGAACACAAGAAACGTGACCATGAGATAAAGAAAGATTAATAATATGAGTTAAGGCTGGAGCAAGATCCTTCCCATAGCACTGAGTAAATTTTGAAGGCCATGGATCAAGGGTACAAAGCCTCCGGTCCTGGCCAAGGACTTTGGGTGGGACTTTTGGGCTTTTAAGGGGGGAGGTGGCCATTGAGGCCATGTGTGCTTTGCACAGGGGGGGTATATGTGACAAAGTTCTCGCCCCTGTGTATATTATCTGTTATGTGTTGCGTGTGGTGTGTTTAAATGTTGGTGTATAGACATTGGTACACAGGATATAAACGGGTCTGTGTAACACGAGTGTTTAAAAATGTATATGTGTATTTAGGCACGAGGATTGCACAGCACTTCACGTGCAAGTAAAATGTAGTAATATGTGAGCACGGGGAATTGCACTTTATTAATTCACGTGCTGGGATTCAAGTGAATAATTAATTGGTAATTGAATCCCAGCACAACAGTATATATAGATGCACATTGTCACATACTCGCGGTTGGGTGCTTAGTGAGTGGAGAACGGGAGAAAGAGGGTAGGAGAATTAGATATTTCAATTGCTATTACATGCTGGTGGGACCAGCACGATACTTGTTTATTTAAAACTCACCTTGTTTGTTTGTGTGTCTAGCTGCTCACCGTTTTTTGTTAAGTATTAGTCCGTTTTTGTTTGTTTTATTTTGGCTACCAGTGCCGTGTCCTGTTTCTGTTTTCATGTTTAAACCTTTTATTTACAATAAATCGGCGCAAGCAAGCGTCTTCATCATTTCACTTCATCTGTCTTTGTGTTCATTCCTTTTACTGGGTCTGACGCCACCCACTTCAGCCGTCTCTGTGATAGTAGGATACACATTACGTTATGTAAAAATATAAACCTGTACAGCAAGCTTATACAGTATACAGTAGAGTAGTAAAATCAACTGAACACCTAGCACACTTTTTTTTTTTTTTTTTTTTTTTTTTTTTTAACTTTAGCCTACTGGTAAAACAAAATAAATCATGCTGCTGATCTGTACACATCAGTGTACAATGTGAATAAAATATAATTTTAAATTGAAGCAAAATCATTTTAGGGTGTTTTACTGTATTTTAATTATTATTATTTTTAACTTGGCCTACTTAGTAGCCTAGACAATTAACACACAATAGATCATGATCCTATACAGATGCTCAGAATGAGCTGGAAGGGTTAGTGGCACATGTGTGCACTCTATTGCTTCCAACATACTGTGAAAACCAGAAATGTCATAGAAATTTGGTTTCCAAGTTTTGTAGGTACACCTGACGCCCTCAAAATTATGTACTTGGGTGTTCACCTCAAAAATGCATTGAGCACAACTGGCAACGCACAAGAAAAAGAGGACTGGGAAATGCCAGCAACAATTGTGACTGTTTAAGACATGCTTTCAAAAGTTCTTAAGAAATTGATGGAACTCCAAGTGTCACAATTGTCGGCAGCTTTAGTAGTTCTCCTTATAATATTCGAGAACCCTCTTTTGCCCCCTATTTTCTGTTCTGAATGCCCCTTTGTCTAATCTCCATTTGTGACCCCTGGTCCTTGTTTTTTTTTTTCAGGTCGAAAAAGTCCCTTGGGTCGATATTTTCAATACCTTTTAGAATTTTGAATGCTTGAATCAGGTCGCTGCGTAGAATTCTTTGTTCAAGACTGAATACATTCAATTCTTTTAGCCTGTCTGCGTATGACATGCCTTTTAAAACCGGAACAATTCTGGCTGCTTTCCTTTGCACTCTTTCTAGAGCAGCAATATCCTTTTCCTAGCGAGGTGGCCAGAACTGAACACAATATTCAAGATGAGGTCTTTTACTGCATTGTACAGTTTTAACATTACTTCCATTGATTTAAATTCAACACTTTTCACAATGTATCGAGCATCTTGTTGGCCTTTTTTTATAGCTTCCCCACATTGTCTAGATGAAGACATTTCTGAGTCAACAAAAACTCCTAGGTATTTTTCATAGAGTCCTTCTTTAATTTCAGTATCTCCCATATGATATTTATAATGCACATTTTTAATGCATGCGTGCAGTACCTTACACACTCCTCTATTAAATGTCATTTGCCATGTGTCTGCCCAGTTCTGAATCTTGTCTAGATCATTTTGAATGACCTTTGCTGCTGCAACAGTGTTTGCCACTCCTCCTATTTTTGTGTCATCTGCAAATTTAACAATTTTGGTTACTATACCAGAATCCAAGTCATTAATGTAGATTAGGAATAGCAGAGGACCTAATACTGATCCCTGTGGTACTCCATTGGTTACCTTGCTCCATTTTGAGGTTTCTCCTCTAATCAGTACTTTCTGTTTTCTACATGTTAACCACTCCCTAATTTCTTTGACTCCCTGCTGTGTTCAGTTTGGGAATTAATCTTGTATGCCTGACTTTGTCTAAAGCTTTCTGGAAATCTAAATAAACTATGTCATATGCTTTGAAATTTTCAGTTATCAATGTTGCATCCTCAAAAAAAATCAAGCAGGTTAGTTTGACAGACTCTCCCTTTCCTAAAACCATGTTGACCGTCTCTCAGGATACTGTCACCAAATAGGTAGTTTTCCATTTTGGATCTTATTACAATTTCCATTTAAGTTTGCATATAATAGAAGTCAGGCTTATTGGTCTGTAGATACCTGGTTCAGTTTTGTTTCCCTTTTTGTGGATCGGTATTACGTTTGCAATTTTCCAGTCTGTCGGTACAACCCCTGTGTCAAGAAACTGTTGCATGATCTTGGTTAGCGGTTTATAAATAACTTCTTTCATTTCTTTGAGTACTATTGGGAGGATCTCATCCGGCCCAGGGGATTTGTTTATTTTAAGAGCTCCTAGTCCCTTTAACACTTCTGCCTTGGTTATGCTAAAGTTATTTAAAACTGGATAGGAACAGGCTGACATGTGGGGCATGTTCTCCGTATCTTCTCTTTGTAAAAACTTGTGAAAAGTAATAATTTTATATATTTGCTATTTTTTTCTTAGTCTATGATTTTGCCAATTTTTTCTCTTAGACGTTTAACCTCCTCTTTAAATGTTCTTTTGCTGTTATAATATTGGAAAAAAACACTTTGGAATTGGTTTTATCCCCCTTAGCAATGTTCATTTCTATCTCTCTCTTGACCTTTCTAACTTCCTTTTTGACTTGTGTTTGCAGTTTTATGTACTCTGTGTGCTTTGTTTTTGGTCCCTTTTAAACGCTCTGTAAAGTGCCTTTTTTCACTGATTTTTTTTTTTTTTTTTTTAATTGATCTATTAAACCATTTTGGCAATGTTGTTTTAGATTTGGATTTGTCTACTTCTGGGATGTAATTGTTTGCGCCTCTAGTACTACATTTTTAAAAAACAACCATCTTTTTTCTGTGGATGTTTTCTCTATTTTACTCCAAACTACTTCTGTTAGTCTGTTTCATACCTTCATAGTTTGCCTTTCCAAAATTGTAAACCTTAGCTTTAGTCATTACTTTTTGGGTTTTAAAAATCACTTCAAATGAGACTATGTTGTGGTCTGAGTTTGCCAGTGGTTCTCTGACCTCTGTTTTAGTTATTCTGTGTTTGTTATTTGAAAAGACTAAATCAAGGCATACCTCCCCTCTAGTCAGTGCCTTGACAAATTGCGTTAGGAAGCAGTCATTTGTCATTTCCACCATTTCAATTTCATCCATCGTGCTCCCCACCAGGTTTTCCTATTTTATCTGGGGGAAGTTGAAAGCCCCCATTAGTATGGCTTCTCCTTTGCTACAGGCATTTCTAATGTCATTGTATACTAGACTATTTTGCTCGCCATCTGAATATGGTGGTCTATAGCATCCTCCTATTATTATGCCCTTTGAATTTTTGTCCGTTATTCTGACCCATATTGATTCAGCGTTGTTTTCTTTGTCCAGATTTAACACCTGGGCTTCAAGACTGTTTCTTATGTATTGTGCTACCCCTCCACCTCTTCTTTCCTGCCTGTCTTTCCTATACAGTGTATACCCACAAATATTATACTCATCCCCATCACTCTCAGACAACCAAGTTTCTGTAACACCTATTCATAGTTACTTGTTAGTGCAGTAGCTTCAAGTTTTAACCTTTTGTTTCTGATACTTCTAGCATTTAGATAAATACATTTAATGGCTGTGTGGCAGGCTGGTGAGTGGATAGAGGCCCAGAAACAGACTGCAGTTCAAAAAAATAACAATTTTATTATAAATAACACAAAATAAAAGTGCACAATGGCAAAACAAAAGGATGTAAACACAAATAAAGCAACACAAAAAGCAAACTTACAAAAATAAAGTTTCCAGGCTGGGCGATGCCTTCACTGGATTCAAAATTTCAAAAATACAAACAAGCCAAAAACCACCAACCTACTTCCTCAGCTCCCTCCTCCCCAATGAGAAGTAGAGGCCTCCTTTTATGTCAGGTGGCTGGGCACTGATTGATCATTAATTAAGTTAATCATTTAATTAACTAATCAACCCAGCCACCTGAACATAATAAACACAGGCAGGTAGGGGAAATTAACCCCATCCCTGTCAATTTCTAAACGGCAGAGCTTTGCTCTGCTACAGGCTGTCTTATCTGAGTTGTTGCCCTTGTTTTGATGTGATCTCCCTTCTGTTTTTTTGTTCATTTCTCCCCCTTCCTTTCTAGTTTAAATGCTTCTGAACCTGCTCGGTTACTGTTTCCTAATTAAATTATACACTGTGTCAAAGCAGAATCTGGAATCTATAAAACTGCTATGCACAAGGTGCCCCACTGCTATCCCTGATTTCAGAGAGACTGTTCTGAATACAATACAAGGCAACAGATGGTCCCTGGTCACAAACACTCAACATATACATATTTAATAAAACTTTATAAATAGACTTCACAATACGGTTAGAACAAAGAAAGTTGATCAGCCTACAATATAGCTAAAAATAGCTTCAAGGAAATCTTAATTATGGGATGGACTCTTTCCTCTAGTGGAGTTATTTCCTGTGTCTACATTTAGCGGTATATTAGCTGGAGAAAGAAAGTGTGCTCACTTCATCTTAGAAGAATAAAGGGCTAGTAAGGACGGTGCGAAATGTTCCTGAATAACAACATCTCACACTGTATTTAAACTCAGGGCATAAAGTTAAGGTCATGAATGGCAAGGCAATGTTGCCTTCATTGGGTGTGAAAATTCAGGGGCACCAAGGCAATTCTAGGGGGCAGAAAGGCAAAACATAAATCTAATCAAAGGGCATCAAGGCGATTTCATACTCATTCATAAAACAACAAAAATACGTTGATGAAAAATCATTGTTTCCCGGGTGACTCACAGACCAATTGTTAGACAGACTGTGTAAACAGGCAGGAAGGGAGTTAAAATCCTCCATTCCAAAAGCATGTGCACATGCACGTTTATTATAAGGTGTTTTGTTAATTATCGTCCGCTCCTGGTAATTATTGTAAATTGGTGCTAGGTGCAGCATTTAAAAGGTGTGCAGCCAGTCTGTTCTGGGCTGATGTGTGTGAAGATGCCCGACTGTGAGCATGTGTACAGCCATAGAAAAAACTAGACTGAAAAGCCTTTTTGTGTAGTTAAAAACTGTGTGTGTGTTTTTGTTTTGTTTCTTTGGTGTTCATTTTTTAACAGGAAACCAGCTTAGCTGTCCTGTTTATTAGTTAGGATCCTATCCTGTGTCTAGTTAGTACTCCGAACGGAGTTAGGTTTTGTTCTGTGTCCTGGGTCATAATTTAAAGGGGCTACGAATGTGAGATAGATATATAGATAGATAGAGATAGATACACACACACAATGAAAACGCAACAGTAAGTTTTAAATCAATAGCTCATTGGGCACATACATAATGCTATTTACATTTTAAACAGTGAGCAGATAGGTTTGTTGATTGTTTGCGTAGTATTGTTCCTTGGGATAACAAAATATTGGGAGCTCAAGTCATGTGATTTCATAAAAACGCCAGGTACTCAGGGTTTGGTATTTGAGTTGAATTAAAATTGTCAAAATGAGTTGATTAAGAAGCTGTATAAAATAGCCATTCGAAAAGACATGCTTTTAAATTAACGTAAGAAAAGTGAAAGACATGACCATGCCCGGCTTGAGTAATGAAGATTGCCTGGTTGCTATCGGCATGACTGAAGGAGGCCTGTCTGTAAGAGAAGTTGCCCTGAGAATGAGATCTTCTGCTTCAACAATCAGCAGACTAGTCCAGAGAAACAAGGAAACCGGCTCTGTGAGGGATAGGCCACGTCCTGGAAGGCAGAGGGTCACCACACCAGCCCACCACATCGTGATGAGCATTGTGCTGACTGTTGAGTTGTTCAAACCAACCGGTGGGGCGGTGGAAGTGTGATGATGTGGGGAAGAATCTCTTTTAACACAAGAACGCCTTTGGTGCAGATTGAGGGCAACCTTACTGCTAGGCGATACACTGACGAAGTCCTTGAGGCAACAGTTTTTCTGTTCCTGCAAGCCAATCCGTGTGTCAATTTTCCAGTGGGACAATGCAAGACCACACAGTGCTAGGATTACAATTGCACGACTTCAAGAAAACAATGTCGAGGTCTTGCTGTGGCCAGCTTTTTCTCCTGACCAGAGTCCAATAGGACATCTGTGGGGCCAAATCGCCAGTGCCATCCATGACCAGCCAACCTTCACCAGCTGGCTACAGCTGCACAGGAAGAGCGGCGGAAAATCCCACAGCAGTCTATCCAGAGGCTGATCAGGCCTATGCATCAACTCTGCATATCCAATATTAACTAATGTTTTCATTTTGACAGTGTGTCACGTTTCATACTTAAAACTATTCATGATTCTTTGATCTGTATTTTTGTTCACATTTTCTGTGATTTTGTTTGACAGCTATGTTTGAAATATTTGATTAAATTCATTAGACCAGAGTGTTAAGTTTCTTAGAGTTGTGCATAAATATATATATATATATATATATATATATATATATATATATATATATATATATATATATATATATATATATATATATATGACACACACACACACACATACTTTAGATCTTTTATTCAACACATAACCAAAGAAAACTATAGACTACTGGAAGCCATAATAGTAGTACAGTATTTCATGTTAGATTTTGATGTTAGATTTTTTTCAGACTTCGTTAAATACTGTTTCATACAACTTTATGAAGCAAAATTAGTAATTCTATAGGGTGATGCAAAACTTTTGGCCATAGCTGCAGGTTAATCAAATCCCTTAGTTATAAAAATCAGACAAAGGTTTCAATAATAAACATACTATTATAAAATAATTATTTTAAAAGCATCAATCACTGAAGTCCTGACCTATCAATGTGGGTTTCCTTTAGAAGTTAAGGAAATAACTGAGAAGTCCTGTGAACATGCTCCAACTGCAGGAAGAGTTTATTTCTGCAATCTGTTTCCAATTAAAGCCGCAACTCTTTGAACTGTCCCCTAGCCCCACAATATTCGGTTTTATTTATTTATGTTTTACCTAATTTACACTTTAGAGGAAATACTGGAATTCAGTGTAACTCTAGTAGACTCGCTGCCCTGGCAACAGAGAGCAAGAAAAGTTTCATACCAAACACTCTGTGTAGAATTAAAGACTTCAGCTTCAAGTGCCCATTGTTGGCAGAGCAGTTTGTTTGCATTCCCTGAAGGTTGTAGTTGTATGAAGACAAGCTTCCTCCCTCTGAAACCAGTGTACCACTATATCACCAAATGGCCCCATTCCTGTGTTGTTATTCATTTTCATTGTGAAGCTGGGATGTTGCTCACACACTATTTCAATAGCAATGGGTTCAAGGATATGAAAATGAAATTTAACAAGATAATGCATGACACTCTCTCAGTTTATTTCTATCCTAGAAAATATGTTTTAATGGTTTTATTACAGTATGTACAGTATGTAAAAACTATTATTCTGTTTGTGGTCAGATAAATGGAACAAGCAATGGTCAGTAATCAGGATACCCGACATAGACTTGTGGTTTAGCTGGGTTTTGAAATGGCACTGGGGTATACCGTCTTATACAGTAGTTCTTAATGTTCTGTCCTTATGCTGGCCTCAATAAACTTGCTTCCAGCCTCTACCTAATGAATACTCGTGAACTGTTTTACAAGAACCCTTAACGTGGGGCCCATTTCCTGGATGCAGAATTATTTTTGCATTTTATTTGAAAGAGAAGACTATCGCAATGTATTGTGTGACTATACTGGCAACAGGTAACTGCTGTGATGCGATACCATACACAACTTAAAAGAAAGCAAAAAAAACTTTTTTATTATTATTATTGGATTGGAAAAAAAATATTTCAACAAAAATTGAGGGCTTGGGGTAAACAAAAAACTTTGGGGTGCTGCCCTCCGATATAATTGAGTGCAACAACAGAGCAACAGAAGAAAATATAGCCCATCTAAGCTCGTCCGGTTCCTAGTAGCTGACTCATCTCAGGACTTTGTGTCAGTTTGACTCTTAAAGGATAAGGAAGTGTTTCTGCCTCAATAACAGGTATATGTAGCCCTTTCAATACCATCGGCACTGTGAGAAAAGCAGCAGAGATTTGAACCTACCTGCAGTTGTGATCAAAACAACCCATTGAATTTGATCTGAACTGTTAGAGATTCAAAACAAACCAAGTGCTGGACAAACTGTTCATCAAGTCTGTTTTAAAGAGACAAATCTAGAACTTGTTTGAAAAGTGAATTTGAGTGAGACCACTGCCTTTGAACTCAATTTACAGCACAGCATTTCATAGGAACTGCTTGCTGGGACAGGGTCAAGACCCTACAGTCTACTAATCGGTTCCAGCATCTCCTATTGCTCTTGCAGGTACAGTGCTATCAGCCTCATAACCACCAGCTGCATGTTATAGCAAAAGTTTGTCTATATACTGTAACTTTCACCAAAAGGCTTAGCATCGAGCTAAATGACAGCAAATCAAAATGAGACAACCTGATCAGTGAAAGCACTTGTTTAGATACTAATCAATCAATTTATTTTTATATAGCACCTTCCATACCATCTCAAAGCGCTTTACAAAACAAGCAAAATTTATAGTATCAAACATTAATTACAACAATTAAATGCTAACGGTTAAAATATAAAATGTCTATTTTCCATAAGCTTGGAAAAAACTGTAGATTTTTAATAGACTTAAATAGCTCCAGAGTTTCTGACAACTGGAGGCAGGGAATTTCAGAGTGAGGGAGCACGAGTAGAAAAACTAAGATCTGATGTTCTTAATGGGTGACAAAGACAAAGGTAACTATGAAGAGTTACCTTTAATAATGCTAAACACTAGCCTGCATCAGCAAGACTCCCAGTCTAAAGAGAGTGCAGACAGTGACTATCAATGTGAAATTCCTGTGTGCAACTACTACAAGCAAAAATGACCGTTGTTTCAAGAAAAGTTGACTTTGTTTCTGAAACACTGTTATTCTATTTACTTAGAAAAGCCCCATCCTGTTTTTGAATAGCTCCTCAGTAAATGTGCCACGAGATCCCCTCTGTTGCTCAGAGTTACACATCTGGTAAATCATTCAGCTATAATTATTTTCCCTTTTATTGAACTTATGATGTTTACAACCAGAGAGTACTATGCATTACATAACAAGCTTGTTTTTACAAATGTTGATTACATTGTTTTATTTGGTACAAGGAGAAACGCCTTTCTTTGTTTTGCAAAGGAGAACAGCAGTCTATTGTACAGTCTGCTTCAATTCCTCTGAACCCGACTGAATGTGGCACAAACTCTGAAGATTTGTTTTCAGATTCAAAACAAATCAGATTCCTTGTGCATATAAATGTACCTCTCAAATAGTGTACAGAATAACTAAAGATTAGGATACATTTACATATCTGTATAAAGTGGAATATTAAGTATACAGGCTATATACCGTATTACTTTGAATTACTACCGTCCTTGAATAAGTGCGCCTCTCAATAATGAAACATGTACATTTTTTCCCTACCCCAGCTCAGATAAATGCAGCATTTAATAAAGAAATGCATACAAAACACAGCATGGCAAAACATCACAAACAGAAACTAAACTAACTGAATAAACTTTAATAAAATGTACTTAAAGGAATACAAATACACACTGGAGCATACCGGTATTTTACTGTAAAGTTTATGGAACCCAAACAAAAGAATACCGTAGGTACACAGCACTGTGTACTGATACAGCGGCACTAAAATAAAACTATATAGATATAAATAAATTTGCAAGAAAAGTAATACATTTTAGTTGCTGTTTAATGGATAGCCACAGGATCAACTCATCTTCCTCACTGAAGCCCTGTCTGGACCAGGAGACCGTGAGTGTTTAGTTGTCTTGCTGGTTGAAGAGAATGCTTTGTATATTAAAGAGTTCAGCCATGTGTCTCTTAGAAACTGCTGTAAGAAAAGAAAGGGAAAATAACCCTAACTCCTCAGTGTTAAATTGACATTTCTCTCTTGTTATGAATTCCCTCTCCAAACTGCACCGGTGTGCGACCTCACCTATAGGAGGCTGTGTGGTCCAGTGGTTAAAGAAAAGGGCTTGTAAACTTGAACAAGTCACTTAACCTCCTTGTTCTCCATCTTTCGGGTGAGACGTTGTTGTAAGTGAGCAGCTGAAGCACAGTTCACACACCCTCGTCTCTTAAGTCGCCTTGGATAAATAATAGTCAAACACTGATCTGATCTGCGAGCTCGACAGCTTTCAATTTAAAGTTGATCAAGTTGTATCCGCAGAAATACAGATCAATATGCGCTTCTATCAAATGATAGAATAAACACTGCCCCTGAAGTTGATTTTAGCAATTTAAAATAAACGCTGCAGCGTTAATTCAAAGTAATATGGTATATATATATACAGTGTGTGTGTGTGTGTGTATATCTATCTATCTATCTATCTATATATATATATATCTATAAATACGTACACACACATACACACACACACACAGTGGCTTGCAAAAGTATTCAGACCCCTGACCAATTCTCTCATATTATTGAATTACAAATGGTACATTGAACTTTCGTTCTGTTCGACATTTTATTTTAAAACACTTAAACTCAAAATCAATTATTGTTAGGTGACATTGGTTTTATGTTGGTAAATATTTTTAAGAAAAATAAAAAACTGAAATATCTTGCTTGCATAAGTATTCAACCCCCACACATTAATATTTGGTAGAGCCACCTTTCGCTGCAATAACAGCTTTAAGTCTTTTGGGGTAAGTATGTACCAGCTTTGCACACAGTGTCGGAGTGATTTTGGCTCATTCTTCTTGGCAGATTTGCTCCGGTTGTTCAGGTTGGTTGGACAACGCTTGTGGACCGCAATTTTCAAACAGTTCCACAGATTCTCAATAGGATGGAGATCAGACTTTGACTGGGCCACTGTAGGACATTCACCTTTTTGTTCTTGAGCCATTCCAATGTTGCTTTGGCCTTGTGCTTGGGATCATTGTCCTGTGAAAGGTTTTTTAGCGGACAAGCAGATTCTCTAGCAGTATTTTCCTGTATTTTGCTCCATCCATTCTTACTTCAATTGTACCAAGATGCCCAGTCCCTGCTGATGGGAAGCAACCCCACAGCATGATGCTGCCACCACCATACTTCACTGTAGGGATGGTGTGTCTTGAGGCATGGGCAGTGTTAGGTTTGCGCCACACACAGCGCTTTGAGTTTTGGCCAAAAAGCTCTATCTTGGTCTCATCTAACCATAAAACCTTTTCCCACATCACAGCTGGGTCACTCTCATGCTTTCTGGCAAACTCCAGACGTGCTTTCAGATGGTACTTTTTGAGTAACGGCTTCTTTCTTGCCACCCTCCCATACAGGCCAGTGTTATGCAGAGCTCTTGATATGGTAGACTGGTGCACCATTACTCCACTCCCAGCCACTGAACTCTGTAGCTCCTTCAAAGTGATTGTTGGCCTCTCTGTGGCTTCTCTCACAAGTCTCCTTCTTGTTTGAGTGCTGAGTTTCGAGGGACGGCCTTTTCTTGGCAGTGCCTGGGTAGTGCGATGCAGCTTCCACTTCCTGATTATTGATCCAACTGTGCTCACTGGGATATCCAAACACTTGGATATTATTTTGAACCCTTTCTCTAATCTATGCATTTGTATTACTTTATCTCTAACTTCTGTAGAATGCTCTTTGGTCTTCATTTTCCTTCAGATTCACAGCCTTACTAATGATCCTTCAACAGTGGGGTTTTTATCCAGAAAATGTGAAAGCAACTTTAATGGTTCACAGGTGGAGGCCAATGGTAAGGTAGTTGTGTCCTTATTTGGGCAATTTCTTTCATCGGTGCAAACTGGGAGCTTCCACAGCACAGGGGTTGAATACTTATGCAAGCAAGATATTTCAGTTCTTTAGTTTTCTTAAAAATATTTCCCAACATAAAACCAATGTCACCTTACAATAATTGATTCTGAGTTTCAGTTTTTAAAAATAAAATATCAAACAGAACGAAATTTCAATGTACCATTTGTAATTCAGTAATATGAGAGAATTGGTCAGGGGTCTGAATACTTTTACAAGCCACTGTGTGTGTGTGTGTGTGTGTGTGTGTGTGTGTGTGTGTGTGTGTGTTATATATATATATATATATATATATATATATATATATATATATATATATATATATATATATATATATATATATATACATACATACATACACACACACACACACACACACAGTATTGTGCAATAGTTTTAGGCAGGTGTGAAAAAATGCTGTAAAGTAAGAATGCTTTCAAAAATAGACATGTTTATTTATCAATTAACAAAATGCAAAGCGAATGAACAGAAGAAAAATCTACATCAAATCAATATTTGGTGTGACCAACCTTTGCCTTCAAAACAGCATCAATTCTTCTAGGTACACTTGCACACAGTTTTTGAAGGAACTCGGCAGGTAGGTTGGCCCAAACATCTTGGAGAACTAACCACAGTTCTTCTGTGGGCTTAGGCAGCCTCAGTTGCTTCTCTCTCTTCATGTAATCCCAGACAGACTTGATGAGGTTGAGATCAGGGCTCTGTGGGGGCCATACCATCACTTCCAGGACTCCTTGTTCTTCTTTACGCTGAAGATAGTTTTTAATGACTTTCACTGTATGTTTGGGGTCGTTGTCATGCTGCAGAATAAATTTGGGGCCAATCAGATGCCTCCCTGATGGTATTGCATGATGGATAAGTATCTGTACTTCTCAGCATTGAGGAGACCATTAATTCTGACCAAATCCCCAACTCCATTTGCAGAAATGCAGTCCCACACTTGCAAGGAACCTCCACCATGCTTCACTGTTGCCTGCAGACACTCATTCGTGTACCGCTATCCAGCCTTTCGGCAAACAAACTGCCTTCTGCTACAGCCAAATATTTCAAAGTTTGACTCATCAGTCCAGAGCACCTGCTGCCATTTTTCTGAACCCAAGTTCCTGTGTTTTCGTGCACAGTCGCTTGACCTTGTTTCACGTCGGAGGTATGGCTTTTTGGCCGCAAGTCTTCCATGAAGGCCGCTTCTGACCAGACTTCTCCGGACAGTAGATGGGTGTACCAGGGTCCCACTGTTTTCTGCCAATTCTGAGCTGATGGCATTGCTGGACATCTTCCGATTGCGAAGGGAAGTAAGCATGATGTGTCATTCATCTGCTGCAGTAAGTTTCCTTGGCCGACCACTGCATCTACGGTCCTCAACGTTGCCCGTTTCTTTGTGCTTCTTCAAAAGACCTTGGACAGCACATCTGGAAACCCCTGTCTGCCTTGGAGAGACCTTGCTGATGCAGTATAACTACCTTGTGTCTTGTTGCTGTGCTCAGTCTTGCCATGGTGTATGACTTATATACAGCACTATATATATATATATATATATATATATATATATATATATATATATATATATATATATATATATATATATATATATATATATGTATATATATATATATATATATATATATATATATATATATATATATATATATATATATATATATAGATATATATATATATATATAGATATATATATATAGATATATATATATATATATATATATACTATATATATATATTATATGATATAATATATATATATTATATATATATATAACTAAATATTGTACTATATCCTCTCTAGAGAGATAGGAACATACCATTTCTCTCTATCCTTGTATTTGCCAACATCTATTCACGTGCTGAAAAGTAGCTTAGATCTAAGCAGAAGAAAAAACATTCTTTCCTGCCCTTGGTTGACCATAATGTGTTTTGTGTTAACAACTGTGGAAACTCCACTATTTTTCCACGGTACAGATTAACAAGGCATTTACTTTATAGACTTACTGATGCTTTATAACCTGACCCGCAGAGGGATCCAACAACCCCAGTGACTAGAAACAATGGGCTCCTAATAGAAAACAGTCCTATTGAGCAAGGCGCTGCCACACTCAATGCCAGTAATCTGGAAACAATTGTAGAAAGGACTTCCTTCCTCCACCAAGCAGAACAGAAGGTCTAAAAGGGAGTAACCCAGGGGTAAGAAAAATGAGTATCACACCAATTCCTCCAAAAAGCTCCACCGAATTTTCTGATCAGTGAAATATTAGATAAACGAATAAAAAAACTGAAAATCTACAACACAGCAATCTTGCTGGCCCTGCGCACAAACGGTACCAGGAACCTGCATGTCAGTCTGCCTATTTAAGAGGTACCAGGACCCCTGACATGGACCTGCATGTCAATCTGCCTGTTCAAGAGGTACCAGGACTCCTTTTCAGAGGATTGTTCTTGTCATACAGACTCAGACCTGAGCCCAGGTGTATCAATTCAATCATTTACCAAAGGACAGTTACTTTGAATTCTGTCGCCCCACCCCCCAAATTAAGATGCTTTCATTCTTGATTCATCATATCCTTTTCAAGGAGGATACCATACTATATATTAAAAGCCAATCCTGTATTTTTAATGGTACAGCAGTTCACTGTTGGTTACACACAAACATTAAATAGAATTACCACAGAGTTATACTTCTGTTAGCTCCAAGAACTAATAACATTACCAACTTGACTCATTTCAAGCATTCCACAGCCATTAATCCATAGCAAACAGGGTTTTGCTGAAGGCATCAAAATCTCGTACCATATGCAGAAACCTGACAGTATTGCCTTTAAACTTGGCAATGACCCAGAGCAAAACAGGGGACTTCAAGTTAACAGTAATCGAAGCAGCTCTTACCTTTTTTCTGTTCTCTGTACTGTGTCTCCTGGACAGTCTCTTGGGCTCTCCACTGCCGAGCGCTAGCTGCTGTTTCAACACTGCCCCGTTCCCCTTCATGCTGGCCTGTGGCACCAGGACTGGCTCTGGGACTGACACCCCGCTGCGGGCCATCTCCTCCGTACAAGTGAGACGCAGCCCACGCAAGAACTCGTCCGTCTCTTTATCCACCACCAGCAGGCGGGTTTCCTTCTCCAAGGCTTTAATTCGCTGGACCACCTGATGTCACAAACAAAGTGGTCAACATTTATACAGTAAAGTAGCTCTCAAGCAGGCTCCAAAAGTAGTGCGCTCTCTGTACTGTATAGAAAACATGATTTAGCTCCCCAATGCAGTTAATTTTTCTTATTAACAAGAAATTCAGCTCACATAGCTTAGTGTCAAACAGGTTTCAGATGGTGGAGAAGTTTGCATCCCTACAGCTAAAACACTTTGGGGAATGTAAACTTTCCATGATTGTAAAACTGTACTTTCAAACAAGGATGCTGATTGACAAGCAAAGGGTAGCGAAGACTAAACTCAGGATGAATGTTGTGTCTTAAAAAGAGAGACAAACCTTGAAAAGCTATGATATTTTACATTACTATGGGTTTCCTCTTTCCAGAACATTTCTAAAGTCCATATACTGCAGTCTTCTACAGTAACAATTCAAGTGAAAATAAATCTATACCTATGCATGACACAGAATACACATTTACAGTAATAGCCTAGTTCAAATTAGGTGGAAAGTTTGCTTTACAAAATGTATCAACTATTGATAGCGATCAGTCAAATCAATTCCAGTCCAATGCAGAGGTAGCAAAGTGTCGTATTCCCAATACAGATTATAATAGACTTTAGCCATGAAGTGGAGTAAAGACCCCTACAGCTTGGAGAGTGACAGTTTACCTTCAGAACAAAGGCAGTGAAATGTAATATAAACCAATTGTGTGATATGCTGTAAGTTTAGATGTTGTGTTTACAGCGTTTCTTATTGTAGATGTATCATCTTGTGCATAATAATCTGGTTATTTTCTTTGTATATTATTTTGTATACCAACGCTGAAACACAAACGACAAGTTATGCCAAGCCAGATATTTTACAAGTTTTAAGCCTATTGTATATTAACAGATTGAGCATTACACTTTTAATAGTGTATACTGAAGCTATGCATTAGATGATCAATGTACAGAGCGATTAGAAAGTAAGTTTACCACATCAACGCTCCAAATCTCATGTGGTAAACTCTTTCTAATCACCCTGTACCGCAGAAAACAGATCAGAGACTTCCTTAACCTGATTGGTCATGTTATTTTTTAAAGTATGTTTAATCACTGTTCTCAATCAATCTGCCAGAAAATACATAAATACAGCAGTATTCATGAATTTTACCTTTTTCTGCTTGATGTAAGAAAATCTGTGTTCTGGCACACGCACTCTGAAAGTTGTCTGTCAATAAAGATTATTGCTTCTTCGCTGACCTATATGTTCAATCTATCCATTTCTATTCAGTATAGCAAAACAAGTTTTTTAAAATTGAGAATAGTGTTTGATGCGATTGGCAATACAGTAATCAGTCGAGTCTCTGGTCTGAATAACGAGTTGAAGAAATCAAACAACTGGATGCAGTCTGACTACTGTCAGCAACTTTATTTCAGCACATCACAGTAACAACACAGGCACGCCACTCTCTTCTCTAACAAAGCCAGGAAGGAGGTTTTGAATAAACTTTATGAACACACACTCTGAACGAGTTACTGAAGAAACAGGGCGATCAGCATTAACACACAAAATACTAGATATGTTTAATTACTAAAACTTTTTTTTTCACCAATACATTTTAGGCTTAAATACTGAAATTTACGCAAATACACGAACCTGCACTTAAATCCTAATTCAAAAATAAAAAATATTTATTTACATGTTTTACTAACTGTTCACAAACCATGTTAACTGTGTGTACGAAGTACTGAAATGAAGAACAGCTCCATGCAAGTAGAATTTCTTTTTTTTAGTGTTGAGTTATTATTTACGCTATTGGAAATACCCAGGATGTGACACAGTCCACCGCTGGGATATTGAAACATGAAGGCTACCAGAGCACAGATGGAATTATGAGCAAACTACAGGACATCTGCACATGTTGATCCTTTATAAATATTCATTCTCAGAACGTCATCCTGTGCTTGTCTGAAGTAAAAAAAGATTTGAAGTTGTGTATGGAAATGCATAAAGTATCAGAAGATTTCTGGCATTTTCATCAAAGGTTACCAAATACTGTATCGCTGCTATTTAATCTCGTCCTAATAGTATTTGAGGCCGTGGAAAGAAAGATTACTGTCCTATTTAATAAGGTTTTTACCTATGATCTTAACATATGTATTTCATGAGGGCTAAAACACATGTATTGCTTCTGTTAAACTGTAGGAGTTTCCAGTAAATGGCAGACCTGACAAAACCATCATGTGGAAAAATGCAATCACATTATTCAATGAGCAGTTTACACCCTAGCCAGTTACAAGAGCGGAGGAAGCTTGCACCCCTGCACACATTAACTACTACCTGGGAATACAAAAAAAATTACAATACATTTGATGAGTAAGGTATGCCTGTACTGCATATCTCAGATCGACTCAAAGCAGGTTTTAACAGCCTTGCCAATCTCCTAATGGATTCAGAAACCAAGCGAGGACAGGTGAAGATTTCGGTAATGTACAAATATGTCTGTATTCATATTTTAAGATAACAGGCACCAAACTTTGCCAGTAATGAAGCTGGACTCTGTCCTCCATTGACACATGCAACACATTTAGAGGAATCCTGTTAATCCAAATAATGTTTAATTTGTTTACTTTTGAACAGCATGTACACAAACCTGACTGACAACAAGGCATGCTTATGAAAAAGAAGTTTGTGACCTAAATAGAACAAAAAATAACATTACTGGGAGAAACTGGGGTAACTCATTTCAAACACTACTTTAATATATAAGGTGTGCATACTGTAGCATCGGTCTGGGTTAACACCACTGAACTCTTTCAATGGACACGTTGTATTTTGTAATACTCCGGATCTATGAATCCAACATTTGAAACGCAGCTATGCAAAGTGTGTACATATCATTATGTCTTGCCTACTGGTCGGATAACAGCTCCTTTAAAGCAATGGCTTTGGGTTATGTGGGTTCTATAACAACATGTTTGTTGTATCTTTAATCGGAACGCATTTTTCTGTTTGACTTTTTTCTTTTTCATCACGCGTAATGGCGATTACACTTGGCAGGCGCAGCATGTATTCACATAGTGGGTTGATTTCAATTACACATTAGTGAGAGCGCAAACAGGACACTTCATATTACATTGTGAAACAATTGTGAAATAAGCGTGCGTCAGAGTGGAGGTCAGACACAGCATGGATACATACCTGTCATTGCAGATCGAACTTGATGCAATCCTAACTTGTTGCATGCTAGTTCATATTTTAGTATTATTATTTGCACTTAAACTACACTGTATACATTTTAAGCTTGCATTGCAACCCGGTACTACCCTATAACACATAAGTCGCCTTAGATAAAGGCGTCTGCCAAACAAATAACAACAACGTCAACATCTTCACTAACAAACGCGAAAGAGCATAGTGTACCGTTACCATTACCTGGTGATGGGTTTCCTTTTCCACGTTCTCGCCGTTCACCTCCACAACA
Source organism: Polyodon spathula (assembly GCF_017654505.1). Lineage (NCBI taxonomy): Eukaryota > Metazoa > Chordata > Actinopteri > Acipenseriformes > Polyodontidae > Polyodon > Polyodon spathula. The sequence continues at coordinate 10,092,315 of NC_054551.1, forward strand.
CGGTCACCTGCGTGTATTCCCGCAGCCTCCGCCGGAGAGTTGGCTTCCACTTTCCGAATGTACTGCCCGCTTTTACCCTTCTCGCCGTGGAGATGAAACCCGTACCCATTCTCTCCTTTAGACATGCAGCAAAGTCGTGGCTTGAGATCTTTTGCCATTTTTTTTTTTAACGGAACAGTATGTATTTACTTTTATCTCCACCAATCCAGTTCGGAGAGTAGGCTAAGGAGGGTTAACTTGTTTTCTGTGACACATTAAACAGTCACTAAAACAGTGAAACCTACTTCGGTTTGTTTATATTTTAGAATTTAATAAGAAGTTCCTTGAATCGTCGCTTGAATTCTAAATAATAACAACAATACTGTCAACAAACTAAAACATGATTCTTTTTTTATTTTATATCTGCTGGCAATGTAAATAAATAAATATTTAAAGAAAATATATCAAGCTATTCGCTCGTTCGCTTAAAATCACAATTATAATCCAAGCGAACTTCCAATCGTCACTTTCTAAAAACTAAGGTGATGGGAGAAAAAAAAAAGTTTCCAACACCGTTCGAACTGAGGTTGGTAAATTTCCACAGGGAAAAAAAAAGCGCTCGGCGTTTCTTACGGAATTGTTGTACTTTGCATTGACAGCTTGTTCTTCAGTTTCTGCGAGCGTTCGTGTTTCAGTGCATCACTTTTCTTTCAGAGGGCTGTGATGACACAGACTACCTTATCCTCTTTCCTCCTCAGTCCGCACCTCCTAGCTCTAGATAGGATTCAGTTACGCACCGACATAGGTTTAATCAAACATATGGTTTGGACCACACGAGCGCCGCCCCCAAGACCTTCACCAATAGTAGTGCAGCGACACGCTTCTGTACCACACACACCGTCGGTACTGTTCGAAGGCATTGTACCGATCCCGGCTACAGCACTGCACATTTTCATTAATCTTTTTGGATATTCACGGTCACAGCAGTGCTGATATCACGGCCAGTCAAGATCTGGATGTGTAGTTTATTTTGTGTTTGCAGTAACGTCATGACATAAGAATTGTCTCTTTGTTTAAGAAGCGTTTTCTACCCAGTTCGCATGTGTTTTTCACTTTGTGGCTTTGGCTATGTCATTCACAATTACTGCACTGTTACACCCCCACTTCCAGCTGTGGATTCGGGGTTATCTTGCATAGGAACCCTTGTGTGTTCCACTTGCACAGAAAAAAAAAAGAATTGCCGCTTTCATTCACTGAGACGGAGCAAGGTAAATAACTAAGATTAATATCTGTGACTTCATGCAAATGAATAACATGCAACAGAAAGCATACTGTTGATGGGGTATTTATATAAAGCAGGCTTGTTTGGTGCACTCCTTAGATTGGTGCATTCTTACACTACCCTCTGCTGGCCTCAATTGTGTATAGTTGTGCCGTTTCACAGATAATAATTGTTATGTCTGTACTATTTCACCAAGCTTTGTTGAATATATTTATTTTTCAAAGAAAGTTTTAACAGTAGAAAAAAACACTATTGTTATAACACAAAACGTTTTTGCTTTTTTCAATGAGCAATCATTTATATTTGTATAATACATAGTATAACATTAGCTCTAAAACTGTGCTCTATTTGTCCTCTCCTATTGACACAAGGGGATTCATTTTTAAAAGATTTTCATGAAAATAATAAAACAGACTGTTGTTGCAGTCTAGAAAAGTTGTTCAAGTATTAACTTTGGAAAGAGCCTTTTTTTTCTAAATACAGTACAGGAAGGTAGATTTTAATTTTACTTTATGAATTTTATATTGTGTATCCTTCCTGGGGGTGGGGGGTTTAATAGAGTCTTCTTCATTTCCTAGGTCCTCCCTGAGAGATAATACTTGCAGCTTTTGACATTTCACTTGCTTAAAGATATAGCCTAAAACAAACAAAAAAAAAAGTTGTATGTGTTGATTTGGAAAGAAAGCTCCCATCAGAACCCCATTGCTCATTCTACACCAGATTAAACATACTGCCACCTGAGAATGGAAGCCCTTTCCACTGGAACCAGATCCTTGTGAAATAATAAACTGCCTGTCTGTCTGTCTCTTCCAGGAGTTCAATTGGGTTTATTCCTTAAGAAATGTTGGTGATACTAAATATTTAAAAATATCAACAGTCAGAAAGTACTATTGGAAGTGAAGCTTCTGCTTTTGCTGCCCCTTCAGACTGGAATAAACTCCCCACAAAACTCAGATCCACAGTGTGACTTTATCTTTTTAAGAGACTGCTGTTTGATCATTTGAAACAACCTTGTGATGTGCAATGAATACAATAAAGCAAGGATTGTAAAGCTGTGTGCTTGATGTATGCTTGTGTGTATATGTAACTTGCTCGTGCCTCTCCTGGGACCCCTTTGTAAACAAGCTGTTTGTACAGTTCATATTTCTTTTCCAGCTAATATTTTTTTTTTTTCCATAAATAACTAAAGATTACCTGTAGGTTATATGAAATACTTTGTTTGCCACGTCTTCATCGCTGTGGAACACGACGGGCAGGTCATTGCTGGAGGAGGTCAGGGGCTTAGGGATATAGAAGCTGCACAGTCCCACAGTCCTGGAGCCAATGGATGTCCCATCATGCACCTCAATGTAGTTCCACAAGCAGTTCATGGAGTAGTCCACAGGCATGGACTGGAATATTAGCACTACCTGTTTTCAAAAGATAAAAAAGTGTGAAAATCACATTGCTCTTTATTTATAGTGTAAGACACTGCCGGTACTGAAATAAATGTTTTTCACGATCAACAAATTTGATTTTGATATACACCCATGATTATGATCATAAATAAACACCCATGATCAAGTTATTAATTGTGCTATTACCAGTTTTAGATTATGATTAGAAATACACTGAATTACAATGCATTTTTGCTACCACGTATTATTGTATAATACATATTATTTATGTATATACTACCCTTATAAAAGTTTTCCACAGTATCTTTGCAGTTTTACCACACTTTTCCCATGTTATATTATGGATTTACCATAGTATACCTCATTTATTAATGTGCTTTACCATACCTCGTTATTCTTCACAATGCTTACCTATGCTTTACCAAGCTTTCACTATGTTATGCTTTTACTATGGTAAACTCTTATATGGGCACTTATGATGCATCCCTAAACTAAAGCACAAAGTTTTGGGAAAATAATACATTAATGAAATAAAACTTACCCTTGATGTGGAACTTATTGTCCACTGACAGCATTTATTGTTTGGGTATAGATCAGGATAATTTGGAGAAAATATTTCCCCAGATTAACTCCTTAATAACCCATCACAATCTAGAAAACAAATAAACATAGTTTGGACATTATTAAAAAAGTATTAGTGGGAACGTGAGAAAAGTTTGGGATAAGAAAACGCATTCGGCCCATCAAGGCTCATCCCTTGTTAGCACGCCATTCCCCCCTACAGGGGGAACTCATTTAAAAGCACACAATCTAGTCTTTTTCAAATGTTCCCAGTGTTTCAGATCCTAGAACTACTGTACCTGATAGGCTATTATATGCATTTATAGCTCTGTGTAAAGAAGTGCTTCCTACTTCTGTTCTAAACTCTATTCAGCTTCCATGCAGGCTCCCTTGTTCCTGTCTCTGTGTTGAATTTGAAGTAGTGTCTTGGGTTAACTTTATCTGTACCAATTTTTAAAGACTCTTTCTCTTCTATTTTCTAAGCTGCAGACATTTCATTCTGTGAGCCTGTCCTCATAGTAGGCTGCATTTACCCATGTGGGTCTTTTTAGATTTGAAGTGGGCACATTCTCAGAAGCCCTAGTGGAAGGATTCTCGAGGCGGCTGCCATCAGCCCCAACAACCTTTGATATATTTTGACCTGTAGGAGAGCATCCTCTCTGAATAGGGAGAATGTGGCCTCCAACGATCGAATCCTGTCTTCCGACAGTGAGGCAAGCATGCTCACAGAGCATGTTCAGTTTGATCCCCAGGAACACTGTGGTCTGAGAAGGTACGAATTTGCTCTTCTGTTGATGTATTGAGAGCCTTGACTTCATCACATGATCTATGACCTGTTTTGTGTGCGCCTCTGTGCGTCTTTTGGAATGCATGAAAACTAACCAATCGTCCAAATAGTTCAGGATCCGAATACCCCGCAGCCTGAGTGGAGCCAGTGCTGCATCCATGCAATTTGAAAATGTGCGGGGTGCTAGCGAGAGGCCAAATGGCAGCACGCAAAATTCGTATGATTGCCTTGAAAGGCAAAGTACAGATACTTTCTGTGCGCGGGACAGATCGAGATAAGGAAGTAGGCGTCTTGCGGGTAGATCCAGAATCCAGAATAGGTCTGAAACCTCTGTCCCTCTTGGGAACCAGGAAGTACCTGCCGTAAAAGCCACTGAGGGCATCGCTTGGATCTACCAAGAGTACAGCGTTCTTCTGTAGAAGATTGGCAATCTCCTGTTGAAGGAGTATCGCGCTCGCTGGTTCGATAGTGTTGAGGAGCACACCCTTTAAGGGTAGTGGACCTAAGCAGAATTGTAGAGTCAATGCACTGGGGATGGGGAGCGAGACAATCTGCCCTAAGATTTAAGCTGTAGACGGCGCCAAAGGTGGTCACACTGGTGCCGAGTCAATCGGTGCCGGGGTCGGTGCCAATGGGGAGTGCAGTCGGTGCCAGGCTGTAGACGGTGCCGAAGATAGTCACTCTGAGTCAATTGGGACCGGGTAGGCACTGTTTTTCAAGCCTGAAGTCAAAGCAGTAGAAGTGCAGTCGATGACGAGCTGTGTAGCCAATTCAGTCTGTGTGGACGCTGAGGGCAAGCACAGCTGCGCTAGGAAAGCCCGAGGCTTGAGAGGGGAGCAAGACCCAAGCTGTTTTTTTTTTTTTCTTTTGGGTTCACTGTGGCCGAAAAATCGGTGTAGAGGGCGACGCTGCGAGCCCGCAGGGTCTCCTTACAGCACCACAACAGCTCTCAACAAGGTATGACAAACTACACAAGGCCTCGTGTAGTGAAAGAGAGGAATGGCCGCTTAACAGTCATAACAAGAGGGGTCGAAAACCAACTCTAGTCAGTAAACTAACGTGAGAATTAGGTAGGAACACTCTCAAAAATGCTCGAAAAAGTGATTCTACCGTGGATAAATTAAATTTGATGGTATTAAACAGACAAATCAGCCAAATTCGGAAAAAGAAAGCACAAAACAATCTGTGACCTGTCTCCTGAAGTGAGAAAGAAAATGGTGATATGCTACTGTGATGACATTTCTCTTCAGCAGGAGGTGGTAGGGACTGATAGGGCAGCTTTTTTATATATGCTCAGTGATTGGCGGTCAGACAGGGCTCTTCCCATTTGGTAATGGTTGTCATTCCATTGAAAGGGAATCCATTTTCATTCAAATTTAATTTCAGTCACCTCCAGAATGGAAAAACATAATAATCACAATAGTCATACGACATATCAGATTTTGAATGAATTTTTTTATAAATACAACACATACAATTCAATATTATTTAAGCACTAAATAAATCTCTCTCTCTGTCAAAAAAACTTTAAGCTTGGCAAACTCAATTTGCGGTTTGAAATGATCTTGCCCATTTTTTGTTATGGGCTTTACAGTAAGATATCTAATATACTTTAGATTTACTTCAATATAAGAAGTAAATGGTTAACATACAAATTATTTGAAGCAAAACTGTTAACCCTATGCACGTTACAACATGGCGCATACGGGTTTCATAACTCAGTGAGTGGATGGGCAATATGGTTTTTGTTACAACGAATCAGCCGGACTTAAGTATTTCTGAATCATTTCATGTGTTTTGATAGACTGGTAACTCGACTCCTGTGCCTCACACAATTCGTTCATTGGGTCAATTCGATTCACTCTAATGAGTTGTTCAAAAAGAATGAATCGCTCACGAACTGCACATCACTACAGCTCATGAAAATGAGAATGGCTGTTCCCTACCACCCTGACCAAAGTAGGACCAGCATCTAAGAAAGGGAATAATATTTGAAATATTGCCGCTGGTCTACCGCAATTCCTTACCACAAGATTTAGGACTGTTTGAGGTTATCGTACAACGACTGCAAATTTACCCATCCAAGGATGGTATGGAAGTAGTCAATTTCCTTCGTGTAAGAGACCAACCGAATGCAGCTGACTTCGGTATATTCTAACATTGCCTCTGTGATTACTGCCTGCAAACAGAAAAGAAAGATAATGCCAAACTTGGGTACTTGAGAATTGTTGATATTTGTCACCTGATCAGGGCCAGAAACAGTCGTTCGTTGGGCAGAATATTGCATTCCTGCTGTTTGGGACAGCAATATTTCAAAACTTGATGGAGCGTTGTCTTTTTATAGAAGCTGTTAAAATAACAAGGTAAATGAAACAATAAGTGGTCTTCTGTTTGTATTCTAAAAGTAGTTTAAAACTATTTAATTACTATACACACACACACACACACACACACACACACACACACACACACACACACACACACACTGCTGTGCAAAAGTTTTAGACATGTTGCATTTTTCTATTCTGATGCATTATGAGCATCAACAATTTACTCAAAGCCTCCACTAGTGTTTTCTGCTATTATTACAATCTTGACTTGCATAAAGAAGGAAAAAAAAACATTGAGTGAAATAGCTTGAATCGTTTTTGAAGGTGTGGTACCCGAAACATAATCATCAAGTACAGGGAAACATCATCTGTAATTGACAAACCCAGAACTGCAAAACTCAAAAAGCTGTCTAACAAGGAAGAGCAATACTTGAAGATAATATCCTTAAGGAATAGAAAGAAGATAAATGTTGAATTGACAACAGAACTGGCAGAAGACACAGGTGTCGTTGTCCATCCATCAACAGTCCAAAGCACCTTTGACCATTGTTCCATAGTCCAATTTCTGAGTTCTTGTGCATATTTTAGCCTTTTAGTCTTGTTCCCCTTTCTTAACAGAGGTATTCTTACTGCAACACATCCTTTAAGTCCTGATTTCAAGAGTGATCTTTGTACTGTTGATTTGATGGACAACGACACCAGTGCCTTCTAACCCATGGGAGCACCAGAGCCAATGCAGCACTCCCTTCAGAATCCCCAGCGAAGACCAGCAATTTGGCACAGCCAGAATGCAAACCTTCTACCAGGTGAGCCAGTTGGGGATCCGTGATTAGACCTTTTGCGACCGATAATAATCTGAAAGTAAAAATCTATGAACTGTTAAAAAGCTAATTTCTAATACTTCAATGCAATCTTCCACGAAAATGGTATGTTTGTTACATTTTCTTTGGGATTTGCCAATATTCTGGCTTATCCAATTTAACAATCTTTAATGTGGAGTTAAAAAAAAGATTGTAATTATGAACTATTTTACTTTATTTAGTAGAAGCAACTTAAAAAAAGATACTACCTTATACAAAAAAATATCATCAACTAACAAACAACTACTAAAAACAGTACAGGGTGTTAGAACACGACCGCCACACTCCACAGAACTTCTTCATGCGCGTTTGACTTCTTTAAAAGACAACATAATGGATCTAACTCCAGACTTACCTAAATCCTTATTTTCTGTACCTGGGTTATCTTTCTGAAAATAAGAACAATAAAAAAAAAGTTGTTGTGGGGTTATGACAGAAATATAATGAGTTCTGGTTGTAAATTTCTTTCCTGACCTGTGAGTGTGATAAGTAGTGAAAGGGGAAGTCTTTGGACGGGCTGGCCTGACAATTCATTTCCAGGGTCGGGAAGTCAGTCAGCCTGGAAGAAGGCGAGACTTGCAGGAACGTATTGACCCGGAAGGTAAACGATGTAGCAGCTGCAGGCAATAGAGACAGCTGCAATCATTTACAAAGGGGTCATGCGTGATATCGTAAATCTTTTCCTTCGTTTGGTTTGTATTGAGACTGGAAGGACCGTGAGAGACACAGAGAGTTGTGTGTTAAGAGCGATATTCAAAAGTGTTTTTTTTGTTTGTAATTGTTAGTAACTGTCTGTGTTTTTTAAACCACCAGACGGCTAACATGAATCCAGAGCTGTCGTCTTGGGCCAGCACAAACCCGGATCACCATTGCACTAAAACTATCAAGAACTATAATAAATTGTTATCACCCACTATGAGCACTACAGCACGCACTGGGACAGGTGACTGTGGCAAGTATTATTGCGGGGCAGATAACTTTTTAATCTTTATTATTTAGGGCTGCAATCCCTGTTTTCTGTTCTCCGTGTTTTACATAGCTGTGTATTACCGGAGCTTATTATTTGGTCCCCAGACAGGGATTATAAATTAAAATAAATCTTTCCAAACCGGATTACAATTGTCTGCGATTACACTGCATCACCTCTGCACCTGTTCACAATCAGCAGTCACTTTGTCACAGAGGTACAAAAATAATCTGCAAGAAAAGTGCATTTATACACTGAAGACACAGACAAATGTTTCGGCCAATGCCAAAACAGACTTACCTTAATGGGGATTGAAGCAAAGCACAGTACATAGATGATGAGGGACTTCATGTTCATCCTTCCAGGGCGCTGAGATTGACCTGAGGGATGAAGACCCTGCACTTCTCATATAAACACTATGGGTGTGTCTTGCAGAGCCATTGAGTAACCCCCCATCCCCCGGGATGTTTTTTCTGATACTCATTCACAAACAAAAATAACAAGCAGAAGGATTCACGTTGAGTTTCTCAGAGTCCCTGGTATTCAGAGAGGCAGGGTGAGCAATCATCAGTGTTGTGAATTGATGCATAATGGAATTAATAAGTTATTCGAAGAACAATTTACATAGGGCTCCTTTGTTTCTTTACAAAGATAGTTTTGGTTGAAGTGATCCTAACAATATGCATGCTATTTTATCAGTTACTTGCAATATCTGTTGGTCAGTTGAAATGCAATCTTTATCCTTTTCACTAAGGACAGTAATGTAAAGTAGGAACATGATCACTATGATGTCCCTAAAGCACTGGTAAACTCAACAGGTCCAGTGACATTCCACACTGTCTTTATTTATTCCTAATCAAAACCTTTCCCAAAAAGTTCCATGATGAGTCGTTTGGGATGCCAAACAAATTAGTAACACCTGCAAGATATATTTATTAGTAATGCAAACCGAATCCTTGGTGTTCAATGTGTAATACCTACATCTTCCTGTTTCAGTCATGATCTCAGTGTGGACAGGGCTGATAGTTTGCAGAATAAAAAATGCTGGCACTCGGTTTGTTCTACAGAAGTACGTAATGGCTGGGTTTGTAAGTGAAAGGGCATTTAGACTGAAGAGAAGCAGACACATGCAAAGAAGTTGCAACAACTCTCCAAATCTATTGTGAAATTTTCAGGATCCTTTGGTCATATATAAGAACATAAGAAAGTTTACAAACAAGAGGAGGGCATTCAGCCCATCTTGCTCGTTTGGTTGTTAGTAGGTTATTGATCCCAGAATCTCATCAAGCAGCTTCTTGAAGGATCCCAGGGTGTCAGCTTCAACAACATTACTGGGGAGTTGGTTCCAGACTCTCACACTTCTCTGTGTAAAAGTGTGCCTCCTATTTTTCTGTTCTGAATGCCCCTTTGTCTAATCTCCATTTGTGACCCCTGGTCCTTGTTTCTTTTTTCAGATCGAAAAAGTTCCTTGGGTCGACATTGTCAATACCTTTTAGAATTCTGAATGCTTGAATCAGGTCGCCACGTAGTCTTCTTTGTTCATTACGGAATAGATTCAATTCTTTTAGCCTGTCTCCATTTGACATGCCTTTTAAACCTAGAATAATTCTGGTCGCTCTTCTTTGCACTCTTTCTAGAGCAGCAATATCCTTTTTTTAGCGAGTTGACCAGAACTGAACACAATATTCAAGATGAAGTCTTACTAATGCATTGTACAGTTTTAACATTACTTTCCTTGATTTAAATTCAACACTTTTTCAAAATATATCTGAGCATCTTATTGGTCTTTTTTATAGCTTCCCCACATTGTCTAGATAAAGACATTTCTGAGTCAACATAAACTCCTAAGTCTTTTTCATAGATTCATTCTTCAATTTCAGTATCTCACTATGACATTTATAATGCACATTTGTACTGCCTGTGTGCAGTACCTTACACATTTCTCTATTAAATGTCATTTGCCATTTGTCTGCTCAGTTCTGAATCTTGTCTAGATCATTTTGATTGACCTTTGCTGCTGCAACAGTGTTTGCCTCGCCTTCTATTTTTGTGTCATCTGCTAATTTAACAAGTTTGTTTACTATTCCAGAATCTAGGTCATTAATGTAGACTAGGAATAGCAGAGGATGCAATACTGATCCCTGTGGTACTCCACTGGTTACCTCGCTCCATTTTTAGGTTTCTCCTCTAATCAGTACTTTCTGTTTTCTACATGTTAACCACTCCCTAATCCACATACAGTGCCGAGAAAAAGTTTGTGAACCCCAACGATAATGATGGAAATCCCATAGTTTTACCATGATAGCCTTCTTGAATCAAAACCAGTCTTTTCTTAAATATCCAATAGGGTTTATATTAACCAATTCCATGTTTTTTGAAACAAAAGGATGTATGAATAAGGCAAACAATGAATAATTAAGATTCAGGGTGTGTGAAAGTAAGTGAACCCCTGGTTTTATCACCTCTATTAAGGGGATAATTAGAATCAGATGTTTAAATAATTAGGCAGATCTTCAGGGATGAGTTTGGGAGTCCCCATCCTATATAAAGATCAGAAACTTTGGTCTTCACCATACAGGCGTGTGGAAACACATCATGCCACGATCAAAAGAAATCTCTGAGGACCTCAGAAAAACAGTTATTGATGCTCATCAGTCTAGAAAGGGTTATAAAACCATTTGTAAGGATTTGGGGCTCCACCAATCCACTGTCAGACACATAGATACAAATGGAGAAAGTTCAAAACTCTACCCAGGAGTAGTCGTCCTACCAGAATCTCTCCAAGAACAAACCGGAAAATCATCAAGGAAGTCACAAAGAACCCCAGAGTAGCATCCAAGGATCTGCAGGCCACTCTCGCCTTGGCTAATGTGAGTGATCAGTCTTTCTCTGATAGTTGAGTCATGAACAAGAATGGTGTTCATGGAAGGATAGCCAGGAGGAAACCACTGCTCTCTAAAAAGAACATTCTTGCCCATCTGAAGTTCACCAAAGAGCACATAGATGATCCACAAGACTTCAGGAACAATGTTCTCTGGACAGTCAAAGGTAGAACTTTTTGGCCTCAATGAGAAACGTTATGTTTGGTGAAAACCAAACACTGTATTTGAACAGAAGGACCTCATCCTAACCATCAAGCATGGTGGTGAGAGTGTGATGCTTTGAGGCTTCTTTGCTGCTTCAGGACCTGGACAGCTTGCTATCATTGATACAACCATGAATTCTGCATTGTATCAGAAGATTCTAAAGGATAATGTCAGGCCATCCGTCAGTGAGCTGAAGCTGAACCGAAAGTGGGTATGCAGCAAGACAATGATCCTAAGCATACAAGCAGATCTACAAAAGAATGCCTAGAGAAGAAGAAATTCTGTGTTTTAGAATGGCCTAATCAAAATCCGGACCTAAACCCCATCGAAATGTTGTGGCAGGACCTGAAGCGAGCTGTTCATGCAAGGAAGCCCTCAAATGTCATTGAGTTGACGCAATTCTGTAAGGAGGAATGGGTCAAAATTCCTCAAAACCGATGCAAGAGCCTGACCAAGTTACAGGAAACACTTAGTTGAAGTCATTGCTGCTCAAGGGGGTGCCACCAGTTACTGAATCTAAAGGTTCACGTACTTTTTCACACATGAATATTGAATGTTGAATGTTTAATCATTTGTGGATATATAAATGTTGAAAAAGTACCATGTTTTTGTGTCATTTGTTTAATCAGGATATCTTTATCTATTATTAGGACTTAAAAATCTAATAACATTTTAGGTGTGAAATATATGAAAATCCTAAGGGGTTCACAAACTTTTTCTTGGCACAGTACATGCATTTCTTTGAATCCCTACTGTGTTCAGTTTGAGAATTAATCTTTTATGCAGACCTTTATCAAAAGCTTTCTGGAAATCTAAATAAACATATGCATTGCAATTTTCCATTATCGATGTTGCATCCTCAGAAAATTCAAGCAGGTTAGTTAGACACTGTACAATAATATATATACTATATATATATATATATATATATATATATATATATATATATATATATATATATATATATATATATATATATATATATTGTGACAGAAAGACAATGATTCTTGGTGGTAAATCTTCATCCTGACATGTGAAGACACTAAGTAACGGGAACAGAGTACCCTGGACTGTTTGGCCTGACACTTCATTCCTAGGGTTAAAAGGAAGTCAGTCATTTAGAAGGGGGGCGGAGCTTTGGTGCATTAACTCATCAACATGGAAGGGAAATGATGTGGCAGCCGTAGATTGGAAGAGTGGCTGCAATTGTTTACCAAGGGGCCATGAGTGACGGTATAAGTAGGGAACGAAGCGACGTAATCTGTTCCTTCAGTTATGGTTACGGAACGACCCGGAAAAGACCAATGTTATGAAATATATCGTGACTGTTTTGTTTGTTTTGTCTTGTCTGAAAATACTGTTTGTTATTGTTTAGACGGTTAACATGCTCCAAAGCTGTCGCCAAAGGCCAGCACCAACCAGGACAACATCACTGCACTTTGTTTCATTAAGGACTGTATATTCACTACGAGCACTCAAGCACTCAAGCACTCAAGCACTCACTGTGAACTTGTGTTTGTGTCTGTGTTATGTGTGTTATGTTATGCCATTACTCAAAAAGCCTTGTCTTAAAGCACACATGGAGTTTGCAAAAAAGCATGTAGATGATACTGCAGACATGTGGAAAAAGGTTTTGTGGTAAAACAAGACAAAAATTTAACTTTTCGGTCTAAATTCCAAGCATTACGTCTGGCGCAAGCCCAAAACTGCACATCACCCAGTCAACACCGTCCCAACTGTCAAGCATGGTGGTGGCAGCATCATGTTATGTGGATGATTCTCTTCAGCAAGGAGTGAGAAGCTTGTCAGGATAGAGGGGAGAATGGATGGTGCAAAGTACAGACACATCCTTTAGGGAAAATCTGTTTGAGTCAGCCAAGACTCTGAAACTGGGGAGGAAATTCACATTTCTGCAGGACAATGACCCAAAGAACAAAGCCAAAGCCACACTGGAGTGGTTGAACAAGAAGACTATTAATGTTCTGAGTGGCCCAGCCAACTTGAAGCCAATCGAAAATGTATGACAAGACTTGAAGATTGCAGTCCATCGATGATCTCCAACAAACTTATCAGAACTGGAGCAATTTTCCCATGAAGAATGGACAAAAATGTCACCACCCTACTGTGCAAAGCTAGTAGAGACTTAGCCAAAAAGACTTAGTTATTGCTGCAAAAAGTGCTTCTACCAAGTACTGACTTAAGGGGCTGAATACTTATGCGACCAGTAAATTTCATTTTGTACATTTTCTTTGCAGGTTTTGCTGACATTTAACCTTCTCCTCATATAACAGTGTTCGGTTTAACCACTTTAATCGTTTTTTTAACCAAAAAAAAGAAGTTTGTTTGAAAATCTGTGCATACATTATTTGCAATTCAACAAAATGTGACATTATTGGTATGGGTGAATACTTCTGCAAACCACTGTATATGTGTATGTGTGTGTGTCTATATATATATATATATATATTACACACAAAAGTTTTGCATCACCTAGAATTTTAGGCTTGAGACATCACATTATTTTTTTTAAAACTATGTGAACATAATTTAGATATTTTATTTAACATCATGTAATCAAAGAAACTACAAAATGATACCCCAGAAGTCTACCGGAAGTCATAATAGTAGTACAGTACTTCATGTTAGATTTTGAAATGTCACATTTTTCAATTTTTGTCAGTTTTTTTGTTAAGTATATAGAAAACTACAAAGCAGTATGTTATTCATTATGTTAACAAAACATTATTCAGCAGGTTTCATTTGACTTTATGAAGCACAATTGGTTAATTCTATAGGATGATGCTAAACTTGTGTCTGTAGCTGTACATATTATAGACCAATGTATTAAAGCTGGGGTGTCAACTTCCACTCGAGGGTTGCATGGTCTTGTTTTTTATTCCAATGTAAGCTCTCAATTAACATCATTGGTCTAATTATTTGTTCAATTAGACATATTTAATATTTTTTCAAGGTCTTTGACAGTGTATTTAAAAAATGCACTTGATTCAGGTACGTTACCTATAAAACATTTTGAGGCCTGGAGAGATCTGTTAATTGGACCAATTAAGTATCTGAGAGCTTGAGTGGAACAAAAGACAAAGACACAACCCTCAAAGAACTGAGTTTGAGTAAAGGGCTGTTCCACCCACCCTGGAAAGGCTGTCATCATTGGGTCATGAGATTTCAGCACTACTATATTGCTGATTGTGCATTGACTGGTATCTGCGCGACGTGGAACAGGGAAAATATAATCCTGGCTGTGTAAAATCTGCAAAAGGAACGATATCTAGAAAGCAGAAGTAGTTTGCAGACTTCTGTAATGGAATCATCTGCATCTTTCTAACATTTAAACCATATTAAGTTGACACATAATGTGAATACTTTATATGTGCAGTTTGGAAACTTTAACACCACATACGGTCATACATTTTATTGTTATCTCAAATATGAATTACTTGCAGATAGTAAATCTGATATCAATTAATGACAGCATTACTCCACGCTCTTGCTTTTTATTGAAATATTACCTTGGCCAAAGTTTTCCTGTGCAGGCTGTAGTGTACTATGCTTTTGGTACGCTTCCAGAGATGATGGTTTTACATTCTCGACCACTTCATCCCATAAGAGATGACGAAGGCAAGTCTAGTTAGTACTATGGGGTCCACACCATGGAGGTCACTGTCGACCTTTTCTTTCCATCCCTTCAAAACGCAGTAGATTTTAGAGACTTGGTGTGGCAGAGCACAGCTCTGCCCTTTATAAATTGGCAGTGATGGGGTTAAATTTCTCTACCTGCCTGGGTTTATTGTATTTAGGTGGCTGGGGTTGATTAGAGTAATTAATGATCAATCAGCACCCAGCCACCTGACATAAAAGGAGGCCTCAGCTTCCCATTAGGGAGAGGAGGGAGCTGAGGAAGCAAGCTGGTGTTTGCTTGCTGTTTTTGATTTTGTGGTTTTTTGAATTTTCTCATCCAGTGAAGGCATCGTCCAGCCTGGAAACCTTTATTTTTGTAAGTCTTGTTCTGTGTCTTTCTATTTGTGCTTCAATACCTTTGTTTTGGCCCTTGTGCCCTTTTATTTTGTGTTTATTTATAATAAGTGTTATTTTTTTTGAACTGTAGTCTGTCTCTGGGCCTCTATCCACTCGCCAGCCTGTCACACTTGGCTTCTGCAGGTTGATCCTTGAGAGCTTAACTGCTGCTCTGAAGGGTATGACAATACGATGGGTTAATGGAACCTTAAAACCTTCTGTGATCAAGGTTTAAAGAGCAACTTTACTTTACACCTCACTTTTTTTTTTATAATTTCTGATTTATAGTATCTTACTGCAATTACTCAGATATTGTGTTTTTTCTAAGTCAGTGTTCAGGTGCTTTGACTATCACTTCATCTGATCCTGAGTTCTAGCAGCCTGTCATAGACGTTCACGACACAGGCTAGATTAACTAAAGTGTCTTTAAATTATTAAGCACTAGCACCACTTACTGCACAACAGTTACTGACAGCAGTACTGAAGAAATTGCATTATGTAATTTAATAATCAGAATGGTTGCAAACATCATAAGCCAAAGGGACTAAAAAAAACAAACCTAAAACAAAAATTAAAAGCTACTTGCTCAAAAAAATCCCAACCCAACCCCCCCAAAAAACAATGTTTTACCTTAATATCTAAACTCCAGTATCCCTGCTATACAAACGCTCATTTATACAAACCCTGCTGCGGTTTGGCAATGAGGGTTCTACTGCGTATGATAAATATGTGGTGCTTGTGGCTTCAAACTTCAGTTATTTTATAGAAGACTCTTCTTTTTAAGAAGAAAAAAACTTTAAGCCCTAGACTGGGTTTAATTGAGGGTACGATGAGGTGAGAGGTGATATGAAGGTTTAAACAAAAATGACAAATTAAATAAATAAATTTATAATCCATCTTAAGGTCACATTTCTGCCAACAGCCAATATTATTAAAATAAAGTGCATCACCCATTACTTCAAAACACTCAATCACAATTCTAAAGTAAAACTTTTATGAAACCAAGTCAGGTAAACAAAGGTTTCAGCTAGTGCTTCGGAGATGTGATTAATAGCGGAAGGTGGTGGTATTGTTCTCTCAGTAGTAGTGCCTCCAACAGCTGTTTAACAGAACCCATCATTAGGGTTTGTCTGATAATTGTGGGTGTGTGTTCAGAGGAACGGTGTCAATGGTGGAGCATTTCCCAGGGAACAGGTAATAAAAGAAATGAAAATAAAAACATTAACAGAGTACAGTAGGGAGGGAAGATCTTCTGGTATATCTGTTAATTTCTGTTGTTTTTGTTTGCGATGCTCAGTTGTCAGTGTGGCAGTGGACTGTAATAAACACTGTACGTGCTGTCGAAATGAGTGATCAGGTTCTTAGAAATGTTTCCTAAACGACACTAAAACAGCACCACTTCTAACTTTTAAACTACCAGAACCACAAGGCAAAATGTTTATTTACTGTTTAAAGTCTGACCTCAGTTCTTCGCTTTTTCAAACACGAGTCATTAAAACTCGACAGCTTAAACATTGTCATGTAAAGTTTAATCAAATATTAAAACAAAAAAGAATATGGATCAAAAAGCAGAGGTGGAATGAATATGAACAATGGCTGAAACCAAAACAAATCTAAAGTTTATTTTTAACAAATGAAATCAGCTATTCGCCAATATATATTAGGGCTGTGCTTTACCTCGACTTGTATACTCTCCTTTCAGAATTCCACTGATAACTGTGAAGCCATCATGTATCTCACAACTGAGAAACATGTTCATAGTAAAATTTGTTTCATTTACAACTAAATGGGCTCTTAAAGTCAGCCAAGCTCTTCATTTTTTATTTCTAAGCAAAATGTACAAACAAGATGTTAATAAGTAACTAATCTTTATTAAAGCTATAACAAAAAATAAAGTACTTTATGCTAGACACACTTTATTACAAATATTATTTGTAACGATTTACAATAATAAAGACAAGTTGCTTCTGTTTTAAAAATTAAAAATATATTTTAAAAGCCCACTAGTTGTTTCACAGAAAAAAACATCAAATTAAATCAATTTTACTATTAATGCAATTGAGATGCACAAATGGCTTAAATGTATCAATTACATTTTTAAACAAGAGTAGAAAAGTCGGGGTAAACACTACAAATCAGAAGGTATATATAAATCTCAAATGGGGTTTGGTTTAAACCACAGTACAATTTCAGAATGAAAATGCTCTGCGTTAAAGAATGAAGATGCTACTACAGAAGGAAGAGGCTCTGCGTTACAGAAGGAAGATGCTCTGAGTTACAGAATGAAGATGCTACTACAGAAGGAAGAGGCTCTGCGTTACAGAAGGAAGATGCTCTGAGTTACAGAATGAAGATGCTACTACAGAAGGAAGAGGCTCTGCGTTACAGAAGGAAGATGCTACTACAGAAGGAAGAGGCTCTGCGTTACAACATGCACTTTTCATGTTTTTTTAAACATCTTCCACCGTAAGATGATTTTTAATTTTATTAAGAAAATATCATGCAGGTTTAAAAACACATATGAACGTAGCTTTAAATGGAGTGTATGTTAAATAAGCCTCAAAATCTTAACCTACAGACAGATGTCGTTTTGTATCACAATTTAACGGCGGGTGTTCCTGGATAGTTTTTTTTTTCAAAAAGGATCTCCTTTTTGTGAATTTTAGTAAAAAGGGCAAGTGCATTCAATAGTGTCAGTCTGTTTGTTCAATGTTGTCAGAAAAACACATGCATAGATTGCTCCTGTTAAATTATCTGTGACACTTAGGGAATTCAGCCTTCACCGCTTCAGCAATTACACAGTTCATGTCCTGTACATTTTAGAATTATGGCAACAAGGGATTATTGAATCTACACTTGTGGAGTTCCAAAGCAGAATTGTTTTCCATAGGTCATTGGCCAATACATCATAACTTTCAAAAACGGAAAGAAAAGAAAGGCCCGAATTAAAACAGCGTTTATGGCAACAGCTTTGGCTGTACTTTATATTGGCTATAACGCAGTCATAATTTTAATTTAATCCAGACACAGATCTCAGTTTTGCCAAGATAAATATCTGCAATAAGGAAAATATATGTACATATTTAGTTTAACAAGTTGAATGTGATTCTCCTTAAATACGCAGAATTCATTCCCAACAGGTGAATCAAAAAGCATCCCCCAGTCACCATTAGTGAGTAGAACATATAAATTGTATAAGCCTACTATTGTCAGTCACACAAGAACATAAATTTGCGAATCCTTCTGCTGTTGCTCAAGGCAAATCAACTATGACCAGATCAGTAGGTGTTATTGATAAGGGAGGCAGACTGTATTGCCCAGCCTACACCCTGGTTACTCAACCCTCTAGTGATGCTACGATGACAAAACACTTGACTGATTGCAATGCAGCCCTAACACTCATATCTAGTCAGTAGAACTGCTTTGGACTGAAACACAGCAAAAAGGAGCCTTTTCCCTTTTTAATGAAAGAAAACCCACCACAATACACCAGGGTAGATATGTTGTAACACTTTGGAATGAGGTCATGTGATCCACCATTCCCAACGTGCTGCAATTCATCCGCAAACAAAGAAAGAGGCCTTTGCATCTGCTCAAAGGCAACACAGGAATTGAGAATAATCGCCTTGTTTTTATTATTAAAACAGCCCTGTTAGATCCATGCAGCCTAAACCCTTTCACCCCAGCCCAGACTCAGTCCAGTTCAATAGGACTGCTGTCCTCCTGACGCTCTTCTCCCTCCTCCTCCTCCTCATTCGCCCCCATCAGGCTGTTCAGCAGGTTTCCTGAGAAAACATTGTGAAAACCATTACAAATTAAGCATTGATCTATTTAACCAGAGATGGAAATGAGACTCCTACAGCACAAGAGTCTCAACCATTCCAGGTTTTAATGCATGCCTGATTAGTAACAGTGCACTGGTAACAAACTCAGGTGTGTCTTAGTAAACCACTGTAGATATAACTTGCTGTAATGCTAACTTGTTGCATCCTATTTCATATTAAATTTTAGTGGTATTATTTGCAATTATTGTAAACTACACTGTATTTAGTATTAGTAAGCTTGCATTGTAACCCTACACTGCCCTGTAACACCTATAACACCTGGGATAAAGGCATCTACCAAGAAATACTACCCATCATTGTATTTACAAAAAGTCCTTACATAACAGGAATGTCATCTCATGCAGTTCGGAGTAGTGATATTCCCGCTGCTTGAACTGGGAAAAATGATGCCTCTTTACAAAAAGGGACAACTTACAAATAGTGTTTGTGTATCTGCACCTGAAACTACACTAAGGGAACGTAAAGAAATTTGCATTGCACAGGAAAAGTTAATCTTTAATAATGCCTTACCTAACAACCCTCCGTAAGACGAGGACTGTTTTGGTGGTACGCCAAAGAAAAGCTGTCCTATTCTGTCGAGATACTGAAATAAAAAAAAAATATATTATTATATATATATATATATATATATATATATATATATATATATTATAATACTTATTAAATCCACACAATTGTTGTGTTTAAAGGACCGGTTGTGTTAACACATTATACCGAAGTGGGCTTCTAGGACCGTGATCATGTAAACACAATAAAAAAAAAAAAAACTCACTTTGTTTTGACGACTTACAGGGCCAACGTACTTTGCAGTATAGGCTTGAACCACATATCATTGGATAGGGGAAGGGCCGACGTTCACTTCCTGATAGTTTTTTTTTTTTGCGTGTGTGACGTCACTGAGAGGGGCACTTAGTGTCTAAAAGCTAGAGAAAGTTTTGGCAGCGCAGAGAGAAAAGACATCACAGCCTGCTTCAGAGAAACTTGTAAGAAAGTAATGAAGACACAGAAAAACGCTGTAAATCTGATGTATTTGACATAGTTATATTAGAACAGTTATTCTGTCTCAAGTGTTTTAATATAAATGTTTTTACAACATTTATAAATATCAAGTATTGAGTGGATATAAGCAGATACTATTTCATAACTAAAGTTATCAGGTACGTTTTTTTTTTCCTTATTCCTGATAATAACAGAATGAATAACTATTTTCATTTATAAATATTTATTTTGAGAAAATAAGACAGTAGTGTCCATTATTGCTTATAAAGACCCTGAGAATAAACGTCTATTACATCATAACAATCACTCAAGTGAAACAATGTCTTGTAATTTGCCCAAACATCGATATTTTTCAACAAAACTTTCAGGAAATATTGTAAGGTCCCTCGGGTCAAAGAAAAACACATTATTTATCTCTAAGCAGAATATATAATAAAAAAAATACTTTAAAAAAAAAAAAAAAAAAGAGAAACCATACAAACTTTTCAGAAAGTACACAAACTTCACTTTTTTTTTTTTTTTTTTTTTTTTTTTTTTAAAACACAATATTTTTTTTTTTTTTAATATGTTCCCCAGAGTGTTCTGAAAAAAGGCCACCATTTCCAAGATGCTATTATCAAAAAATAGATTTTAGTGAATTTTTATAGGAAGAGAGTCAAAAAAACACCTGGTCCTAGAGGAGCATCCCACTGAAAAATGCTAGGTCCTGAAAGGGTTAAAAACATACCGATTTTATCAGACAGTATTTAAATCATAAAGTTTTAATTCCCCCACTATTTAACTTTACAACTCATAGATGAGCAAAAGACAATCCAAGTACCTTGTCTTTTACCTAAGTCCTCCCATTTGAAATGGTCTTACCTCATTGTACATTGGATCTCTCTTCAGTGAAGGCTGATATTGTTCACATAACACTGTAAAAACTGTTAATTTACCCCTGAAAGAAATCAAACAGACAGATCACGGCTTTAATGACAACTCTCACATCAAGTGTATGGTTTAGCGTGAAAGGATTTTGAATTATCAAAGTCACTGCAAAATACACCCAATGGATACATACCCATCCACAGCAAGTAATAGGAACCAAATAAAATTTAACAAAGGCTGTACAAAGGGTGGCCCCTTTTCTATGGAAGGATGTTTCTGTGTGTAGGTTGTGAAAACCACGGACGCGCTGGTTTTATTTTTTAAACACAGAAATCTAAAAGGAGAGAAAAAAGAAAAATAACTAACTTAAGAGGAAAAGGCAGCTGACATTTATTTTACACATCTTACTCTTGGTTTAACATATTTTAACAGAACGCTCTGCACTCACTCCAGGTTTCACTGCTAATATTGCTGGGGCTAACCTTCTAAATCACTATGGCCTAGATTCTGAAATTGATTTAGTCCAAATTTGCCATTAGCTTAAAAAAACAACACAAACATTTCATTTCTCAGCTTTATCCCCTTGAGTTGCTATAACGGTTTAAGTAACATATCTGTAATGTTTATTTTCATTATTAACATACAACTTTTTATACACTGAAGAAAAATATAAACACAACATGTAAAGTGTTGGTCCCATGTTTCATGAGCTGAAATAAGATTCCAGAAATGTTCTATACGCACAAAAAGCTAATTTCTCTCAAATTTTGCGCACAAATTTGTTTACATCCCTGTTAGTAAGCATTTCTCCTTTGCCAAGATAATCCATCCACCTGACAGCTGTGGCATATCAAGAAGCTGATTAAACAGCATGATCACTACACAGGTGCATCTTGTGCTGGGGACAATAAAAGGCCACTCTAAAATGTGCAGTTTTGTGTCACAACACAATGCCACAGATGTCTCAAGTTTTGAGGGAGCGTGCAATTGGCATGCTGACTGCAGTAATGTCCACCAGAGCTGTTGCCAGAGAACTGAATGTTCATTTCTCTACTATAAGCCGCCTCCAACGTCGTTTTAGAGAATTTGGCAGTACGTCCAACCGGCCTCACAACAGCAGACCACGTGTAATCACGCCAGCCCAGGACCTCCACATCCGGCTTCTTCACCTGCAGGATCGTCTAAGACCAGCCACTCGGACAGCTGATGAAACTGTGGGTTTGCACAACCGAAGAATAAACTTCAGACACTGTCTCAGGGAAGCTCATCTGCGTGTTCGTCATCCTCACCAGGGTCTTGACCTGACTGCAGTTTGGCGTCGTAACCAAATTCAGTGGGCAAATGCTCACCTTCGATGGCCACTGGCACGCTGGAGAAGTGAATCCCAGTTTCAACTGTACCGGGCAGATGGCAGACAGCGTGTATGGTGTCTTATGGGCGAGGGGTTTGCTGATGTCAACGTTGTGAACAGAGTGCCCCATGGTGGCAGTGGGGTTATGGTATGGGCAGGCATAACCTATGGACAACGAACACAATTGCATTTTATCGATGGCAATTTGAATGCACAGAGATACCGTGAAGAGACCCTGAGGCCCACTGTCATGCCATTCATCCACCGCCATCACCTCATGTTTCAGCATGATAATGCACGGCCCCATGTCACAAGGATCTTTACACAATTCTTGGAAGCTGAAAATGTCCCAGTTCTTCCATGGCCTGCATACTCATCAGACGTCACCCATTGAGCATGTTTGGGATGCTCTGGATCGACGTGTACGACAGTGTGTTCCAGTTCCTGCCAATATCCAGCAACTTCGCACAGCCATTGAAGAGGAGTGGGACAACATTCCACAGGCCACAATCAACAGCCTGATCAACTCTATGCGAAGATGTGCCGCGCTGCATGAGGCAAATGGTGGTCACCCCTACCTTTTTTTTTTTAAGGTATCTGGGACCAACAAATGCATAGCTGTATTCCCAGTCATGTGAAATCCATAGATTAGGGCCTAATGAATTTATTTCAATTGACTAATTTCCTTATATGAACTGTAACTCAGTAAAATCTTTGAAATTGTTGCATGTTGCGTTTATATTTTTGTTCAGTGTACTTATAACTTTTAAGTCTGTTTCAAAGCTATTTTCAAAATGGCCGCTCTAGTGCACTGGGGTTTGAGATCTGTCACCTAAATCACTGCAGAAAGAGGGATTTAATAAAACATAACAAGTGCCCTGGCTTTTCTGTTCTGTACCACATCATGGATCGTTATTGCTGTGTTACCTATTTGACAATGTGGACAATAAACCTTACACTACCAGTGCACTAGAGCGGACATTTTAAAAAGAAACAGACTTTAAAGTTTTAAGTGTAAAAAGCTGTCAGGATATTAACAATGAAAAGAAAAACTACAGATACATTAGCGGTATTTAAACCATTGTAGCAACATGTGGGGACGTGTAATGCTACATTTTTCGGAACCCCACTACTTTAAGTTTTTTTTTTTTTTTACATTTATTGCAATTGCAATTGGTGTTATTTTGCTTTCACAAAAGTTGCGCCAATGTCGCCCTGGAGTAAATAGCTTTGAATGTCTCATCCAAGAAGTTAACTCGTTCTGTGTAGGTGTTGTGCTGGCTTCAAACGGTGTAGAATAATTTCTAATATAATAAGATTTGTGCTCCGATACCATGGAATACGCACTGTAAGACTGCTTGAGCCACAAACATGTCCACTTCACTGCGGTACCCCCGCGATGCTGAGTACTCCACCAGCATGTCTGCACAGCCCTCACCGTCGCAAGAGTGCAGGAAGTGATACCGAGACTCGCTGTAGTTTTGCTCTGGGGGTATAAAGAGAAGTTTATTTAAACTTTTAATGCTAAGGTCATTTAGTAATATTAAAACCACAGGCAACAAGCACAATGGCATCACCTGCAGCCCGAGAAGCAGTAAAGAAGGTTTTTGTTGTGCCGGAAAAAAAAAAAATTGAGGTGATCTGGGAATGTGGGTGTGGAAGATTGACAGCTGCAATACCATTCAAAGGCACTCTTCAAAGCGAACAGCCTGTCAATCAAGCTGTGGAAGTAAACAGAGTCTGACAGGTACGCAAAGGGCTTGACTGTCTCTACACGAACTGTGGCGCAGTTTAATGCTGGAATACCACAGTTACACAGCTGAGAAGGGATGTACAGCGCAAAATCGAACACGGCCGATGGAGGTTTCCCAAAGACCACTAGGGGACTCGAACACAGATGATGGAGGTTGCAAAGGGTTAAAGTGCTATGCATTGCAAAACTGTTACACAGGAGTGTCATCACATTTTTTAACCTTTACCTTTCCACAATGTGATGGCGAGCTGCTGATGCAGTTTCGGATGCCCCAGTTTGGCTGAGCCTTCACTGGACCACTTTATTGCTCTGGAAACAAAAGCTACTCTTTCTGGGGAATTGGGATCCATCAGACTAAACAGCTTTGCCAAGTGCTCTGCAAGAAGGAAGGTAAGCAGTGAAGCACAGCCCTTATACAGCACTCACGTTATAAAATCCACAACATTAAACATACGACGCATTTTAAACACTTAACTCTTACAGGCATTTGCACAATTATCAATCACCTCACTGAAGATCTTTTGATTCTTTTATTTGATTTTGCATCAAAAGGGGAACTAAATAGTTTGAAACTTGTCCTGGACACCATCCAAGCACTGACCAAGCTCAACAGTGATGAGCTCAGAAAATGGGTTAATATAACTATCGTTCTATTATACAAATTGGCACAACCTTCCTGCTTAGCTCATAATCATCAAAATGTAAACATACCTAAAATGTCATCTATCACTTTTGCATCCGATTTTTCGAGGGACTCCAAAACCAGCATAGATAAATCAGCAGCACTATTTTGCTGTGGATAGAGAAATACAGACAAAGGGTTTTAAAATGTGCCATACACTTCGAGCACACCTTTTGTTTTAACTGTCGTTAAAATTATGTCCCCCAGTGTTGTCGCCTGTTACAGCCTCATGTTTCAGAGTAACAGCAGTGGTTCATCTCCAGCAAGCCTACTGTTCACTGCAGTGCTGTAGATCATTAGCACATATACATACTTGATTATGGCTGAAGAAAAGCAGAGCTCCCGAATACATCAGCTCTCTGGCTTCTGCATGTTTACCTTGTGACAGATACCTGCAAGAAAAAAAAATGCTAGGCTTTATTTATCATATCAAAACAACACTCTCATCATACAGAGACAAATGATGTACAACTGTAAGAAGATGAATGTATGTTTTAAAAGCTGTTTATTCAACAGAAGGATATTTGCCTTTATATAATAAAACTGTGAGAATAATGCAGCAATTAGGACAGAAGATGGTGCTATAGTGGTGAATGTAAAGAGCAGGGGATGTGAGGGTTCGATTTTGGGGTCCTCTTTAAAAATCAACCCCTATGCACCGATCACGTCCGTTCATCCGTCTGTCTGTCACTCTATACGGTGACCAAAGGCAATGCCATCCTGCTTTCATGAAACTGTTTTGACAGGAAAATTGTACTATTTCCTATAAAAGGGCATTGCTCCTCCCTAAAAAAAGGTGCAGACATAATGTTCTTACAGAAGAATACTATTCTTTGAAACAGTCCAACAAACTTCAGCCATGTAAAGAATAGTTAAAACAGTCTTAATACTTGGTGCAAGGGTTGAGAAAGGTCTTTCATATCATCCACCCATCCATTATCATTAATCGCTTAATCCTTTACAGGGTCACAGTGAGCCTAAACCGGCAGACACAGGACGGACAACACCCTGGACACGACGCGCCAGTCCATTGCAGGGCACCACATACACACACAAACAGAGGGCAATTTAGAATGACCAATCATCCTGAACAGCATGTCTTTGGACTGTGGGAGGAAACAGGAGTACCTGGAGAAAACTCATGCAGACAACATGCAAACTCCACACATACAAATGGAATTGGAATTGAATTCAGGACCCTGGTGCTGAGAAGCAGCAGTGCTAACCACCACGCCACCGTGCCGCCCGGGTTTCATATCAACTTGTGAATTTAACAGTAACATTTAATAAAATACTCTTGTTGATAACATGGCACTTTGCTGCTCTTATCGCTATTTGAATGCATTTGCAAGGCACGACTGTATTCAAATAGTGATAAGCCCAACAACGTCCAGCTTTAATATAAAAATGGAAATTCATGTTGCAAAAATATTTAAGTTTCAGAGCATTTTTTAATTTCTTTAAGAATACATTTTTGTTGTTTTTAGCAATAATGAAAATACAATAGTTTCAGGTCTCCAGCTGTACATGACTTGCAGCAGCACCAAACTGCAGCAGACTTTGGCAAAACAAAGCTTTATTTAACAGTCATCGTTCCAGTCACAATCACATTTTACTACTTTAATACTACTACTAATAAAACCAAAAAAATATTAAAAATAATATGAACTTATGCTTGTCAAGTGTCCCCGCAGATTGGTTGTGCATCCATGATACATCAAGAGTTCATTCAACTTTTCATTTGGTCGTCTGGACAGTGCTTTGGCATAATATCCTGCTCTAATGCATGGCAGTCGCGCCATGTAAGCTTCTTACATATAACGACTTGGTAGTGGATTTTAACACAAGTTTTGTTTTAGCAATATGCATTATACAAATGAAAAAATCTAATTATGCATGCAAGTGACAATTAATGTGTTTATAGCACTCAAACTGTTTCTATTAACAGAGAAAAACAAAACAAACACACACACACACACACACATACAGTTTATGAATGCTGAACGAACCTTCGAACCTTTGAAAACAGCTCTAATTGGTACCGACAAATAGAAAAGGCAGGACGTTTCACCATGCAATTAACTTGTTTACAACAGGTTTCTTTCCGTTTTACGTGATGCCTGTCAGCTTAAAGCAAATTAAAGAGTGTGGATTTAGAAATACAACTATTCAGAGAAACTTAAAGGGTTTGACTATGTGGAATACTATTTACCATATTTAATAACTACTTCAGAAGGAAATTCCTGTTTCTGCAATCAGGGCAGCTTCTAATACAAAATTCAGAAATGCTGATTAGTGGGCTTCATGTATTTAACACATTTCATCACTTTTAATAGTAATAGTTTAATAGTAGAAAGTGGCTGAAAAATCCTGGCACACTAATGACCCAAGCAGAAACTGCGATAGAAAAAAATATATACAGAACATATACCATGTCAAATTAAACGGTAAGAAATTAAATATGAAAAAAAAAAAATTAATACATAGAAATACTGAGATATATAATGTTTTCGTACAGGAAGGGACTGGTTTGCAGATTGGACACTGGAGGATAGCACAGTGATAGAGACAGAGCAAGATGGAAAGTGGAAATCAAAGAGAGAAAATGCAGTTTCTTAGGCAGAAAAGGGACTAGATTTGCAGCAGTAATCAGCAATAAAATAATCTCAGAATTTGATATTATTGAATTGTTGCGTGTAATGTAATAACTCTGCATTCCCTTTCCAATAAATTTGATTAAACATTGTGAAAATAAAAACCCTAACGCTTCCCTGCAGCTTTGAAATGGGAAGGTATTCACAATATTCCCATACTGTCCCAGTTTAGAACTTAAAAGCTGGTTACCTTAAGCATCGTCCTAGTGTAGAAATATACAGTCCTCAGTAATTCTTTGCTAGTTAAGCACAAAGGACCACCATACAATAGACTTGGATAAACTGCAAATGCCTAGTTTTTGGAACAGGAATGATGTAACTGTTTTGTAGTGATTATGTAACAAAGAAGCCTATATGTGTTGTTGTCTCCCATGATGTAGTGGGTCTATGAATGTAAAATAAATGGCAATTGAGCAATTTATCAAAATTAATAAAGCAGAGGTATTGTATACCTTCCTCCTTTGCACTGGAAGTATAAAAAGCCTTGAACATCTGTGTCTAAGGTTTAAATACATTTACTGACACATATCACATGGGTTTTGGACATTGTCATTGTTAATCACTTAGGTTTTGGTATTATTATGCCTTATGGTTTACCAGTCCAATCTGCTCTAATACTACACGTTTACAAAATGCCTCTTATCTTGTGACACGAGGCACTTGTTTTACCTCGAGAACAGGTGGTAGGTTATTATCACCGTTTTTCTTCAAATGTCAAAACAGATACTGACAAACAATTTTTTCTCGCTTTAATTAACTAAATATTAGACGTGTATTTACCACCAGCGCTGTATAACACAGTATGGTATATGGTAGCCAAGAATATTATGTCTTTTATAAAAACTAATGGTCGCGTAAATTTAGTATATAAATGGCCAAAATACAAATGCATTGTGTCATAGCCAGCATTAGTTACGATTGAACCAGGTTAACCATTTCACCTTACCGCTGGAGAACTCAAGATACACAGCGCACACTTAACTGTCTATTCAAACGTGCACATTGGTAAATGTGTCAATTAAAAAATAAGCATAAAAAATTAAATATATAGAGAGTATAATAATCTAATTCATGTAAGTGTTTAGGCCTGTTAAGTGTTTATAAGTCAGCAAGCCAACCTTATCCCAGGCTGTTTTA
This sequence comes from Polyodon spathula, assembly GCF_017654505.1. Taxonomy (NCBI): domain Eukaryota; kingdom Metazoa; phylum Chordata; class Actinopteri; order Acipenseriformes; family Polyodontidae; genus Polyodon; species Polyodon spathula. The sequence goes on from NC_054551.1 coordinate 10,120,884, forward strand.
ATGACTGACACAAAATCTGTTCAATCACAGCGGACTGATGTGGACAGCTATCCAATAATATGTCAAACAGGCGGGGACAAAAAGAGGTTGCTCTGTTGAAAGAAAGAATGATCTGGAAGGCCTGCCTGAATCGGTCAATTTTTTTTAAATTTTGATGTTTACTCACCTAAAGAATAAAGTGCGGTACATCTGATGGGCTTCATAGTAATCCCCTTTCTCAACGCTGGCTCTTAATTTCCCTTCCACCCGCTGTACTCCTCCTCGATTCCGAGCACTGGAGCATTTCAGAACCTCCTGCTCCGACATCATCGTTTGTTCTCATCCTAATCGTACAGCCAAGGGAAAAAAAAAAAACTGACAAAACGGAACTGCCACTTCCGAGCTTCCGTAGCAGAAGTCGTATCGTACTGCGCTTTTTTTTTTTTTTTTTTTTTAGATGCTCAGTGTTAGGTGTGGGCTGTCATATAGTATGCATTCGCATAAGGATGTTGTTGTGTAGTTGAATCCCCAGATACCTTTCAGAGATGCAGAACTACAGATACCAGAATTCTGTTTTTGTTCTTGGGTAGTAAGTGTTATTTCCTAATTGCTTATGCCTCAAAAGTATAGAAAATGGCTATTATTCCCCACAAACTTTGCTTTTGTGACCAGGACAGTGATATTTCAAAATATCACTATTTCCAATGGGAAAACGGGCAAATGTGTGTCTTTTCGTTCACAAAGTCAGAAAAAAACAACATATGACTCCAAATTAACATGTATTTATACTAAAATAATACAAAAATGACTACAAAAGATTTAGAAGCGAGTAGTTTTTCGAGATTTACGATTATACTGTATTTACTACTCCTAAATCTTTTGTAGTCATTTTTGTATTACTTTAGTATAAATACATGTTAATTTGGATTCATATGTTGTTTTTTTCTGACTATGAACGAAAAGACCGTTTTATCATTGGAAATAGGTACATTTCAAAATATCACTGCCTTGCTCACAAAAGCAAAGTTTGTGGGGAATAGCCATTTTCTATTCTTTTGAGGCATAAGCAATTAGGAAATAACATTTACTACCCAGAAACAAAAAAGAAAAAAAAAATTGTTACACGGTGCTATCAATTACTGCAACTGTCAACAGATCTGGCTTCCTTCACTTGGGAGCCACCCACTCAAGTTTGAAACATCTGCAGCACAAAATAACTTACTCAAACTAAAATACTGGGACCTCAATTCATTTTCCACATGATATTCCATCCATCTGTTGGTGTTGTGTAGCAAGGCTGCATGAAGTACAAGTACATTTACTGCTCTCTTAACATTGCATAAAATACAATTCCTAAATAGTAATAATGAGACAAACCATGTGACAGTTGAGCACAGTAACTCATGTAATGTGCTAAAATTGACAGATTACATGGCAAGATGATTAGGTCCAATTAATGGAAATGAAAATGGAGTTTGTTTTCTTTTTATTTCTAAACTTTTACACTTGTATTAAACACACTAACGCATAATTAGTTTGTAACTAAACTAAGCTATAAGTGACCCTGCAACACTTGCAGTTCTTTAATAGGAGTATAGCATTTCAACTGTATATGGAAGAGACAGTGAATAAATATTGAATATGAAAATGTGGTGTACTTAGCTTACTAGTGTGTAAAAACACCTATGTTTGGTGTTTCAGACAAAATTCTGAACATGTAATAAATGGATAGTTTCTGAACTAGACTATTAAATGTGTATGAGTGGCTTTTGACCTCACCTGTAATGTTTCAATTTTCAGTGTTTACCCCAACTTTTCTACTCTTCTAAAAAATGTAATTGATACCTGTCAAGCCATTCTTGCATCTCAAGAACTGAGAAACATGTTAATAGTAAAACTGATTTGATTTTTTTTTTCTGTGAAACTAAATGGGCTTTAATTTGTAAGTCTTAATTTTTCATTTAAAAGCAGAAGCAACTCCTTTTTGTTAACGTAAACAGTTACATGTAACGATTGGAATAGTGTGTGTAGCATAAAATCAGTTTTTTTTTTTTTAATATAGCTAATAAAAGATTAGTCACTTAAACTCATTTGTACGTTCTGCTTGTCAATGAAAAATTAAGGCTTGGACTATTTAAAAGCCCATTTAGTTGCACGGAAAAAACTTGTACATTAAATCAATTTTATTGATCTCAGCTGTGCTTGAGATACATGGATGGCTTAACTGAATTCTTAAAAGGAGTATATAAGTTTGGGTAAAACACAAAAAATCAGAAGCCCTAGTTAGAAATTGATAGAACAGGATATAAGTTTTGCACAAACTGACGCCAGGCAATTCAATACTTACCAAGGTGAACGAAACACACTTTAGAAACACTCAAAACAGAAGCCTAAAAAAAGTAGCAGAGTCAAAGACACCTGCACAAACTCTTAAAACTTCATTCACACCTTCATCGTGACCAGTGAGGAAACATTTACATTTGTGTCAAGCACAAAGCACAGAATCACTTTGATATTCCCCGTAATATAACATTTAAAGAAAAAAAAAAAGCAATGTGTGAAGGCTAGTTATTAGAGAAGTCAAAATGGATTATCCTTCCTTCCTCAAGTTCAGCCCTTTATGTGTAATGAATGAGTTTGTCTGAAATGCATACGAACAAACAAACGACAATTAGTAGTTTTAAATATTACATGCACCAGCTCTCAAATTAAACTCTTTATTTGAACCTTTCCATAGCGGTTTGTCAATCTTACAACAGCAAAAAAATAAAATTATCTGAAAGACAGACAAGAGATTGAAAAGATCTTGAAAAATACATTGCACCAAGTCCTTATCCTTGTTGTTCAAAAATAAATAGCGTTAAATTTCCTATCCCCCAAATTCTTATAACTTGGCTGTACAGTAGATATCATTCATATAAGCAAACCCTTTGCATATATGCTCTACAAACCAACCGCTCCGTTCACGTACTTTTACAGTGAGTGTGAAGTTCTCAACTCCAATGTTGATAACTGTACAGTTATATGTTAAATAACAAGTGAGTCACTTTGTGAAACCGGTAAATTAATTTAAAAAAAAAAAAAAAAAAAAAAAAAAAAAAACAGGTACCTTCTGACCAGCACACTTAAAAAAAGACAAATCTCTTAATGGAATATACAAAAAAAAAAAAGTTACAAATCTGGCCTTTACTGGAAAACTACAACTATAAATCACAGTACAATGGCAGCCTGCGTTCATCTTCCTGAGCCTTTTACTGTGACAAATCTCTATACAGGCCACCAGCTTATAATAAAAACTAGTGAACCACAGCTGTAGTGCCAATAGAGTTAGAGATATCACAAGTAAAACTGTATGCATTAGAAGAGATGGTTCAAGTGATCATTAGTATTAACAATAAGTATTTGGGGGCGGAGTATCATGGTCTCCTCAACGTCCTCTCAGCCACTTTCTGGCAGAAGTACATATTTAGCATTTCTCTACTAGTGCAGGTCTTGGTATATGCAACCATTTCTAACATAAACCTTATTTAAATGTTACATTTCTCTGGAAATAGAATGCCCAGCTCCCACACAGAGATAACTAAAAACCAGAGACACATAAGCAGTGCACACAGGTACTGAGCTTGAAACTGGGTAGTGGTTAAGTGTATCCCTCATGAAAAGTGGTAGAGGGATGAGCTATGGGGATTGGAGGGGCTTTAAACACTGTAGTCATTTGCACCACTACCCCCCCTACCACTACTTTAACCTTAGCAGACTGAGTGGCATGCACCTTTCAGTGGAGAATTAAGTGCCAGTAACATGGACCATGATAGGAGTTAACATAGTTTCATATAGCAAATTTAGCCATTTTTTCCTTTTTACACTTCTACAAAAGCTGGTTCATATTCTTGCATATAAAACATTTCTTCTGCAGTCTGTGTCCCCCCCCCCCCCCCCCCAAATATAAATCTCTGTTCTTCCAATATATACAGAAAACAAATATACAAAAAGAGGAAGTCCTGGGCAGTTTATTCTAGACGAGGCTCCCCATGTACTCTGAAGCGATAGAGGCAGGTGTACTCAGGGTGTCCCCAGTTGGAAAGCACTCTCATTTCTATTATCTGATAAGCTTTGTCATTTTCTTCCTGCAAAGCAGAACAGAACATGTTAACAGCAGTCATGTCTAAACATCTTAATGTACATATGCCTTGCATTATACATATCTGATCCAACAAGAAATACAAATTGATAGTTTGAATTCAGAATTCAGGTTTTCAGGAGACAGCAGACAGTTCAAGCTAGCAGTATGCTGGGAAGTATTGGCATTTAAAACATGGAAGCGGATGTATGTACTCATTTACAATGCACACTTTCTGATCTGTTCAGTCTAAGAAAACAAGATGGTTCAACAGTCACAGGGGTAAACTCGGTACTTAAAAGGTTGCATTTTGAAAATCTGACCGAAGTTTGTGTCAGTAGATACATTTTGGGGGAAAAAAAAAAACTACAGAAGCATTAACTGAACACAGAAAAGTTCCCCTTTCAATGCTAGATTTAAAATGTAAGAAAATGAATGGACGCAAACTACAGAAGAAAACCTGGCACTAACATGCAACAAAGAAAAAAAACTCAGCCTTCAAAAGAACACAGCTTTAGCTGGCAAATAGTATTTTTGCATTTGGGTTCCATCAGTATTTTAGATGGAGTACATAAACTATGTTACTACTACATATGCTTCACTAGTGTTATAACTACTCATCACCTCCTCAGAGGAACGTGTGTGGTGTGCCTTAAATATCACATGTACTTCTGCCTCCTCATTGTGAAAGACAATTCCTAGACAGACATTGATTCATGTTGGAATCTTGCTTCGAGAAGAATGCTGTAATCTTGCCCTCACACTTACTTGAATGGGAAAAGTCTGAAGTGAATCTCCGTCTTCATTGTATGTGTACCGTCCCAGAAGCTTCCCTTCCTCCTGGTACTCATCTTCTAACCCCTACAAATAGTCAAGAACCTCAAATAAACAGTTGCACAAACACTCAAGCACACTAACTCATTGTATTCCCTTCCCAGACATAACGCTCAGTTATGTTTTAGAGGCAGAAACAGATTATTTACTCTTTGTAATAACTAGAGAAGTATTAGATACATCTTTGAATGCACACAATAGAAAAAGTTACCCATTTGGAATGAATCAGACTTGACTGTATTCAATGACAGCCAAAGTGGGGATATACATTTCACAGGGATGCACTGAATAACTTTCATGCTTGCACATCAGGTAAGACAGGCCTTAAAAGCTGCTTTCTGACATTGTTTAAAAAGCACCCTGCTAATTTGGTTGGCAGTGTTATTAACTCACATAGACAGTGAAATCCTTGGCTGCGCTGTTGATGCTGCCAGTGGGAGACAGTGACTTGGGGATGTGCTCCAAGGAGAATGAGGTGGGGTTGACAGAGACAGAGAGGCGGATCACCAGGTAACCTTGGGATCCTTTAAAAGCCCAACAGTTTCCAGGGTGAACATCAGGCTGGAAAAGAAAAACTGAATTATATATATATATATATATATATATTATATATATATATATATAGACACACACATCATACATGTCATCGTCACACAAACTGCAACCAGGCAACGTGCGTGAGGAGCAATCTGCGCTAGATAGTTCAAGAGAAATGACATGCAATTACTGTATTCAGCATGTAAGAGTACACTCTTTCCTTTTTCATTTCTTTACTGTTATTTTAAACATAAGATAAGCAGGTCCATTGCCCTGCATTGGGGGAAATTAGTGTTGGTGTAATTTATATATGGATTTCTTCTGTGTACTTTTTGGAGTTATGTTTGATTAAATTATTGATTACAGACTGCAACACACAGTACTTGTGAAGGCAATGCCCAGCCAAAGCCGTATGAAGCAGCAGGAGTCGAGATTACCAGCTCATAAGCACATTAAGCATGTTAGTTTAGGGAATATTGATCCCAAGTAATATATAGCAAGGGTTACATAGTGAGGCAGGTTCCTGGAGCAGGACGCCTCGATCAGGCGCTCGCCCTGTGTGGCACCTTTTATTTGTAGTTTTTGTACCGTTTTATTTTGCCTTTTCTGTATGTGTCCTCTGTGTGTTACCATCGTTGGTAGCGTCACATAACCCTTTGTTTACTTTGTCTTGTGGTTAATAAATACTGCGCGCCTATGCAGGAACTCCCATGTCTATATCTATATTCATACATACATACACACACACAGGACACCCTCGCTACAACAAACTTGGCCCCTGGACCCTATTGTAATGTATGTGAGGTCTGTGAAGTGCAGGAGTGCTTGGAGTAGGAGGGGCTATGTATCATATCAGCCTACGGGCGACAGGCTTGGAAGAAAGGAGCTGCTGGTGACTGGCCGTAGAGTGGGACGAGGCGGGACTAACTGGGGCTAGAGACCAGTGACAGGGGGAGTGTTTGTTGTGAAGCAGAGAGAAGCAAAAAAACAGACAGAACTAAAAAAAACAAAAAAAAAACAACTTGAGGATCTGACTAACTTTTCATATCCAGTTGATTTGGAATAAAAGCTCAGTTTGAGATTCTTGCATGTTGGATTGTGAAACCAGGCTTATATTGCTGATGGCAGTGCACTAGAAGCCTGATTTCACAGTTCTGACTGGAGCAAGATAGTGGTCCTATAAAAAGGCGGGACACTAAGTAATTTCCTCATTTCCAACACACCTGTATTACCACTCTGGGAGATTGGGAGAAATACCAAAGTGGGATTCCAAAAAGGCTCATCAGGGCAGTCTTGGTTTCGTAGGTTTCGGAGCAGCGAGTGCTCAAGATGCTACCGCCTGCAAAATAATGTCTAGTTAATGTAGAGATACAAAGACGCCAAAAAGCAATTGTACCCGTTTCTGGAGTCACAGATCACACTCATGTGAAACCGCATCTATAAATCTATCGGGTGTTAAAAACAATTTGTACATTTGGCCTTTGATCTTCCAGTTGAATTGCTTGACATTCATTTAGCAGCTCAAAGCTTTGATTCTGCACGTCAGTCTTAGTCTGCTACATTTGGTATGTGCAAACCAAATATAAAATACTTAAATCAATAGTGCAAATAGCAAATCTGTTGTGCTTCCAGCAAGAGAATTGGATCAGTTATATACACAGTCTTGCTGCCAGGTCTTAACGTAATGCCCTGTGTGGTATTAGTTTCATTAGGGCTTGTGTTCAAGAAGCAGCAGATGCACAGGTTAGTTCGATGTGGCTCTGAAGAAAATGACAAAATTAACAGAACAAAATATGTATTGTACACTAATGGAATAAACAGTGTGATCAGGAGCCAGAATATACAGACTACAATACTGCTATTACAACAAGCTATAAACTGTATGTAATACTATTAACCATGTAACTGGTACTGCTCAACTTGTACATGCACACTGCTCCAATCACCAGCAAAACACCACAGTATATTTTTTGGTATGAATTATATTTATTTTTTGAGAGCTATGGGTAGGAGTTGGGGGGGGAATGTTCAAAATAAATACAAATGGTGTTGTCCATTTTAATTCAACATGTTTGAAAACAATTACCTCCAGATTCCAAGGCATAATCCACCAAGCCGGTCTTGTCTTGAGAGTAGAGCCTCAATGCATTTGTCACAATCACACGCACTTGCTGTGAAGAAAAAAATGTGAATGTAAATATAAGTAACTTTAAAAATTTGCATTTAAATTTTAATAATAATATATATATATATATTATATATATATTTATATATATATATATATATATATATATACACACACACACATACTTATATATATATATATATATATATATATAATATATATATATATATATATATATACACACACACACACACACACACAACAAAACTGAAATAGCTTGGTTGGATAAGTGTCCATCCCCCTTGTAATTGCAATCCTAAATTAGCTCAGGTGTAACCAATCGCCTTCAAAATCACACACCGAGTTAAGTGGCCTCCACCTGTGTTAAATTGTAGTGACTCACATGATTTCAAGATAAATTCTGCCGTTCTTGTAGGTTCCCTCTGCTGGGTAGTGCATTTCAAAGCAAAGAGTCAACCTTGAGCACCAAGGCGCTTTCAAAAGAACTCCGGGACAAAGTTATTGAAGGCAGAGGTCAGGGGATGGGTATTAAAAAAAAAAAAAAAATCAAAAAATCAAAAGGCTTTGAATATCCCTTGGAGCACAGTCAAGGCAATTAAGAAGTGGAAGGTGTACGGCACCACCAAGACCCTGCCTAGATCAGGCCGTCCCTCCAAACTGGATGACCAAGCAAGGAGGAGACTGATCAGAGGCTAGCAAGAGGCCAATGGCAACTCTGCAAGAGCTACAGGCTTTTATGGCCAAGACTGATCAAAGTATGCATGTAACAACAATATCCCAAGCACTCCACAAATCTGGCCTGTATGGTAAGGTGGCAAGAAGGAAGCCATTATTCAAGAAAGCCCACTCTGAATCCTGTTTGAAGTTTGCAAAAAAACACAGGAGATTCTGTAGCCATGTGGCAAAAAAGTTTTGTGGTCTAACAAAACTAAAATGGAACTTTCTGGCCTAAATGCAAAGCGTTATGTTTGAAGCAAACCCAACACAGCCCATCACCCAAAGAACACCATGCCTACTGTGAAGCATGGTGGTGGCAGCATCATGTTATGGGGATGTTTCTCATCAGCAGGGACTGGGGCACTTGTTAGGATAGAAGGGAAAATGAATGGCGCAAAGTACAGAGAAGTCCTTGAGGAAAACCTGTTGCCTTCTGCAAGAAAGCTGAAACGGGGACAGAAGTTCATCTTTCACCATGACAACGACCCAAAGCACACAGCCATAGCTACACTTGAGTGGCAAAGGAACAAAGTAAACATCCTTGAGTGGCCCAGTCAGAGCCCCAACCTAAATCCAATCAAATTTGTGGCATGACTTGAAGATTGCTGTCCATCAACGCTCCCCAAGGTACTTGGCAGAGCTTGAACAGTTTTGTAAAGATGAATGGTCAAATATTGCCAAATCTTGGTGTGCAAAGTTGGTAGAGACCTATCCCAACAGACTCACAGCTGTAATTGCTGCGAAAGGTGCTTCCACCAAGTATTAACTCAGGGGTGGGGACTTATCCAATTATGATCTTTCAGGTTTGTATTTTTAATATACAATTTCTCAATAAAAACGTTATTCCCCCCCCTTAACAGTGTGGAGTATGGTGTGTAGATAAGTGGAAAAAAAATCTCGATTTTAAATGCATAAAACTTGAGGTACTGACAACAAAATGTGAAAAAAGTTCAAGGGGGTGTAGACTTTCTATAGGCACTGTGTGTGTGTGTGTGTGTGTATATGTGTATGTGTGTGTATATACATGCTGCACACATATATGTATATAGCAAATGCGTTGATTTTCCGTTTGGCAGCACCTCAAAAATGGAGATGATGATACATACACATCTTTAATTTTTTGGAGAACATATATAGCTCATGTTTATATAATATATATATAATATATATATATATATATATATATATATATATATATATATATATATATAAACCAATTGTAAATCATTCTTTGGTCGACAACGTATAAATAATCTAATTAAATTATACGTTGATTTATAGATAAAATATAATTATGCAACGCATGTGTTAATTTATATTAATGTGACACACACACACTCACAATAAAGCGGTGTGTGTGTGTGTGTATGATATATATATATATATATATATATATATATATATATATATATATATATATATATATATAAATAAACACACACATCCCTTTAAATCAAGAAACATTCTTTAAGTGTATAATCCTGCCCAGCTTTGCTATTCTCTGACTTCAGGACTAGTAGCACACCCTTAATGTTTCTGCTCAGGTGTCAGGTAAGGACTTGTTATGGATCAGTATTTGTAAAGATCACTCATACGACAAGAACTAGGATTATGCAAAATCCATTGTGTAATTATACAACGTACTCAATGGTGTTGTAAATCACAGTCAAGTCAAGCAGCTGGATCTCTGGCCTTACTTCACTGTTTAATTTGCTATCATTAAAATATCCCAAATCACTCCTAGCCTGTATAATTTTACTAAGTTATTTTTAAATTTTTTTTGAAATCCACACTGTACTCTTTAAAGCATTTAGTGTTGGCAGGACAACTTCTCATACCTCAGAATTCACAAAAACAGCTATCATTTGTACCAGTACTATTGAAATTAAATTGTTGGGTTGTGGCCTCATGCCCTCTGTCTGGTTGTGCAGATTGAAAAGGTTCGAACCCTGACTCCTGAAGAGCTCTCTTGTAACGTCTACTCTGTACAGGTAACCTACCTCCTCACTCATTCCAGAAGCCCCTGCATTATGAACAGCATGTGTCACAACTTGAGCTGTTGGCATTTGTTTCGTCTGACTCATATACATGGTGATATTCTTCAATATCTTCATCTCCATCTCCATCAGAAATCCCTGGATGTCGCTTTGCCTCACAAACTGCTTTGACAGCCACTGCAGGAGAGACTCTGACATCTCTTCATCTTTATTGCCAAAAATCAGCAGTTTAACAGATTCCTTAACCTGCGTATCAACCTTAAATAAAAAATAAACCCAAAAATGTTTTGCACCAACTATAGCAATCAGTTCACATAATCCAGGCACAGGAGTTAATGCAATAGTTTACAAAAATAAAAACAAAATGCTCAAGTTCTAGACAACACAGTAAAAGCAGTACAGCTAAAAGCGCATTGCATTCCCAACAAACCTATCGCAGCTGAACGATACTTAAAACACAATTTTACATTGTATCCTCCCCCCTGGCATGGGTGCTAGTTACATGTTCAGTTTCTAAAATGGTTTACAAAACAGTCATTTTGTTTGATCTTTCATACAGATCAGGAAGTTCACACAGGAGAAGTCCTCACCAGGCTAGTTAGTGTGCATGTTAATATTTATGCATTAATACTTGGACATGCTTCTGGCTCTCTTATGGGTTAATTCACTTGAAAGTTGAATTTTGATCTACTGACCCTACTTTTTGAAAGTACTCCTTGCCATAAACTCAAAGCAGACCTTTCTGGTTGGGAGTCCTGTGTGAACACAATATAATACACAAAGTTCTCCTGAAACCCACCATCTCTCTAAGGCAATCCATTCTTATACAGCCAGGTGGTGAGCTCTGCACTTGGAGCAGATCTGCCTTGATGTGACTCAGCTCCAGCTCCAAGCGCTTCACCTCAGACAGCAGGGAGCTTTGCTCTTCACTCTGTCCACTAAAACAGAAAGATTAAAGTGGTTTCAATGCAATATGTTTTTATACTGAGCACAGTGCACCATTCTAGTCTTTGGAACGCTGCATAAATCTAGTATCAGAGGCCCTGTGATTTTAGAATATTTGCTTTTCAATTTTTAGGAGTTTGCCATGTAGTCATAAATAACACATACCCAACAGTGGTGGCTTTGGTGTATTGTTGTTTCTGCTCCTAAAAATCAAAAGTGGGAGCAAAATAAAGAATCTCATTACACATTTAATAAAAAACACATTTATTACGATTCTAGAACTAAAGTTTGCCCACACTTCCGATAAAAGAAGTAGTAAGATTTTATCTGTACCTCTGTTTTGGCAGCAATTATATGAAGGAGTTTTTCCAGTTCAGTGATGCGTGATTCATGGCCCTCGTTCAACATCAAAAACTCATTCTACAAAAACAAGAGATTGCACGTGTAAACAGGGAAAAGAACAAAAAAAAAAAAAAAAACATTGCATAAACATATTCAAATGCATTTTCAAATCTAGTATTCTTTTGAACCAGATCACTTACAGCTATAAACTAGATTAAACTATGGTGTGAAAAGATTACAAAATGTGGATTGGTTCAAAAGTGCACACAGTCAGAAACCTGTTTACAGTGAGGCCCACAATAAAGAGAAGACGTGAATCATTTGTGTACACTTATTAAAAGGAAAATACTCCTGTGCCTGTGTTTCTGCAACCCAGAGAAAATAACAAATTGCTGCTTCATGGTCTGGCAAAGACCCAAGTGTAAAACCTCCATAAAAACAGAGTCCACCCTTGTAAGGATTATGCCAAGAGAATATCTTGTAAATAGTCACTACAAAAACAGCTCTAGCATCAGGGAAGGAAATTCCCCCAGCCAAAAGCTTCTAGATTACTAAACACACACCCTGTTACAAGCAGAACTACTATCAGGATTCAATCAAACATACAAAGGACAATATTAACATTGGTCACTTTTACACCAGTTTTAGTAGTATCCAAGATCACACAGCAGTCACAGAAAGTCTATAGATGTACCTGTGGCTGACCTGTCCCTTCTCGTCGCAGCTCTTCTTCCAGACTGCTCATGTGTAGGTTGAAGAGATTATTGACCCGTTCTTGGAGTTGGTGAAACAGCTCCACGAATTGACCGTGCTTCTCGTCATACTGCTGGCTGCTTCTGTCACACCTGTCAGACAGCAAAGCCAGCTGCTTCTCCAAATTAACCATGCGGTCAGAATCAAACAAGTGCACCCCACTCTACAACACAGAACAAACCATTCATTCAGTAAAATGTTTTAGCCGCTGTTGAACAGAGCATACAAGTATTCATTACATTTAAAAAAATCTGTGGCACATAGATGGTAGAGCACTGCATCTGCACTGAACGTGTAGCCCCGAATACCACGTCATGCAATCTGTACACAGCCTCTACTTCAAAATAAACAGTTTATGTGGGTATGATTGACATAATACTTAGAGATGCAACAACAAATTGATTAATTGATCATTGATCTCCATGGCTTATTTTAGGAGCCTCAAAATATTGTTTGATTAAATCGCCTTGGTGTCCTATAACTTTACTAGCACATGCATGTTTTAAGTTGTATTTGAAACCCATCGTCTACATGTTTCTTTTCCTTTTAAATAAGTTCACCCAATACATTTCAGTTGAATCTAAAGGCTTGTGAAGAGCTTACAAATTTCCTTCTTGTGTTTGAACAACAGTGTTCTCAACCCACTGATTGTCGATTGCCTGTCCAATATTCAAATCGAATATCTGTTGCACCTTTATTGCACCTCTGATTGCAGCCAATGTGCAAACTAAAAACACCAAAACATCATAAAACATTGGTTGTTCGATGCGACTGCTGAAGTAAACAAGTCCTTCCTTGACAAGGTGCAACAAATATAAAAAATTGGTCTAGACAGAACTAGGGTTACAACTGATTTAAATCAACTCAAGAGTACATATGTTTTCAATGACACTGCACACAGGTGATGGGTAACTCCACCTGTGAAGCATGGTGAGGAGACTCTGTACTTGGTTGCACATTGCCAGTGGCTACAGGCTCCTCCACTGGTGTGGAGGACGTTGTGTCTTCCCCTGAAGCCTGCATCTCAGACCTGCTTAACACTGGCAGCAAAGACAACCAGCTGGCTGGGCCAAAGTACCACAAACCTAGAAAATATCATACCATTAGTATATCAAGAGCAACACAAAGGGTTCAAAATGTGAACAGCAAGTGACAATTTAAACAATTGTATTTAGCTTTTTTAAGCAAGCATAAAATGAATTGGATGCCATTTAAAACTACTTTGCATGCTCTAATTCTATCAATTACTTTACACCAACTGAAACAGCATTTACAGTAGTTGAATGAAATTCTATAGATGCGTCTGACTGCGATGCACTTGCGTTGAACACCTGCTCCTTTCTTTGAACTGAAGCAAAAACAAATTAGTAAAACACCTTTTCTCAATGTAAGGCTGTAGTTAAATAATACCAAGTAATAGTTTAAACCCAAGCCTGCTACTACTGATTCTTGCATTCCTGACCAATTGAATAGAAACTCATTTTCCCAATTTCTGCAGTAAATCCAAGTTTATAGTCAATCCATTGTGAACAGAGACTAAGAGCTGTCAATGATGGGTGTCAAGTAAAGCCTGGATCACCTACCAAGCAACAGTAAGAAGGGAATCAACAGCACCAAGAACTTGTATAGTTTCGGAAGGCACCTAAAACAAATAACCCTTACTTAATATACTGACAATTTCACAATCAAGTTAACAGTCAGTTTCAATGCCCTTTTAATCAATTCCAATCCCTTAAAGGAAATGGATTTGGAATTGAAACAAAATTAATTGACCCCAACCATGCTTGCATATTATACTGCCCACAAAAAGTCAAGCATAATCAAAATCAATGAGGGCACAGGTGAAAACCCACATGTAATCCTAATGTTTTGTAGTGAATTCTTTGAAATTAATATTTATTAGTATACACAATCTTGATGAAGTTAGGATCAAATTGACCCAATTTGCAGTCGTCCGCCCCAGATGGTTACGGCACCATTGAAGTGGAGCCTGACGACGGTGGTTCGTCAACGTAAGTGGAATGTAGAGGTGTCCAAGGCTGTGTAGGCAACTTCTGATCATCTGGGTGGATACACTAGCCAGCATCTTTGCTGAGTCAAGTTGCATTTCCAGTGTAATTTATAAAGGCTTCTATCTTGTCTGCCATTGGTCAGAGGGCCAATGACCTTGTAAGCAAGGACAACACAGAAACTGCAGGCACTTCATTTCACAATTTGTATTTGAATATTTAAGATTCTAAGAAAATGTAATATGCTTAACTTTGTGAGTAGTATGTATATGCAAAAATACACAAATGCTTTTAACAAATTCATTTGTGGAAACAAAGCATTAGTCTACAATAAATATGCAATAAATAGGGAAAAGCTTTTTCTTGGTTTCTTGGTTCACACCACTCAGCAATGAATTAATACACATTGCAAAGCAACTCCCTATGTTTCACAAAGCTCCTAATGTGCACTGTGATCAGACAAGAGAGACAGCACAGCATACCTTGTCAGGACAAACACATTGAGGAGGGACATCAATGTAACAAGCTGGTACCATCCAGTCCCCAGCCACCACACGGCCCCAGACACTGCCTTCCCTGAGAAAAGGAACATGAACATTTTTAAATAAAGAAATAGAAACTTCTCAGGAGACTGGGACAGGGGGCAGCAGAGACGCTTGCAAATCCTCAGGATTATGTATTATATAAAACGATGCAGTGGAGAGAAGGAAAAAAAAAAAGCAGCATAACTAGTAACAACAAATACTACCCCAATGCTCTACGCACTGCTGGACAGCTACAGCAGAAACAGAGCAAGCAGCAGTCACTACTGACCTTAAACACAGCAAGACACAGGAAAGATGGATAAGCAGGCAGGAAGTGAAACTCTCAATCTTGATGGATGTACAGTAAATACACTTCTGGTTAACAGAGTAGGCAAGTGTAGAGCAGAGATGAGCATGCTGTGGTATCATTTAGACCCTTCAAAAAGTTGCAACCCAAGAACTGTGAAACTATTTTTTTAATATTTGCAGAAAATATATAAATAAAATAAATAAAAACATGCATCTTTAAGAAAATTGAGCTGGGACAATGATTCGAACAAATAGCTAAAATGTATTTGGTAGCAAACGAGACCATGTTTGTATTTTTCTATATACACACACATTCATAAATGACTATCACATCATGCACAAAATAGTACAAATTATGCTTTTGTTTTCCAGCTAATTCTAAATTAGCCTAGGTGTGTTTACATTTTGAAAGAATATTTCAACAGGCTCATCCCAGCACAGTTTTGGCATTGAAAAGTCTGAATCAATTCCAATGGTCACCTCTGCTTAAATGTCCTCAAGTAAAACAAACCCACTCAAGGAGGAAAGAAAACAAAAATGAGTAAAATTAAAAGATGCTTGTCTAGGAGACCAAGTTTTAACTTTACTCAGATTTCATTAAAAAAAGTTATGGACTACAAATTAACTTGAAAAACAGCCACAAACACAACAGCAGCACTTCTACAAAGAATAGAGGCAGCAATGGTCATGCAGAGATCAATAATTCAAAGAATGACCTGGAGATACAATGGCCAACCACAGAACAGACAACAGCTTCCTGATCACAAGCCAGCCTGCAGAAGCAACAGTCTGAACTGCCCGGAGAACATAGTAGCCTAGAAATAATAAACATGAAAATTATACGCATCAGAACAGCCGTCCAAAAATGTTTATTTAATGATCTGAAATAGAAAAGAACATCAATACTTCAGTATTTAAAAGGACCACTTAGATTACAGTTCAAATTAAATTATAGACTAAACATGCACTATATTAACCCTAGAGAAGTGGATGAAAGAATAAGGGTGCATTATAAAACAGATTCTTGTTTGAAGAATAGACACTTGAACGTACAGCTACTTAAAATAAATAAATAAATAAATAAAAAATCCAGTTTATAAAAGCAGCTTGTTACAGTTCTCAAAAGGATGCATATGTGGCCTGAAGCCTTACACAAAGTCAGCATGCTACTTTTTCTAAAGGCACACTACACATTTGAACAACCAAAAAACAATGACGGTTTCATTCTAGTTGAACAGCACTTGCCACCAACATTGACAGTAATGAGCAGGATTTCTATCAAGAGACAGGGCTCTTGCTAGCTGTGACAAAGAGAATGATGAGCTGAGAATGAACCTGTGTAAGAAAGGATGTGCCATAGCGTCTGTGTGGAACACTTAAATCTTGAAGTCTGCAGACGGACCTTCTGAGTTTGAAGGTGCTTCTTCCCCTTACAGTCATCACCTGTCAGTTTTGGTAACATTGTTAATAAAACGAAGAGGGAATAAAGATTGCAGACAACCTGCTACTTCTAAAGACTAGTCATGTAAAAGCATCCTCCCATATTCTGACTATACACATTGAACTTGGATACAAGGCCTGTATGATTAACGTGAAGGAGAGTAAAATCTTTTGAAACCTGCCATTAGATTTCATTCGAAGCATCTGTGCTACAGCAACCCCTCCTCCGTGCTGGTCCCCAGTTAGATTACCCCAATGCTCTTCCTTTCAGAGAATTTACTAGAGAGTCATTCACTGCAGGTTGGAACCATGTGTTACCTGGAAAGCAAATGGGGGAATACACAAAGTGGGGGACCAACACAGAGGGGGCTGCTCTGTAGCATACACAGATAGGGAACCAAGCCATTAATAAAATCACATTGGTGTTAGTTTATCTCAATGATTCAAATATGTTTAAATATAACAGGAATGTCCTTAAATAAAAAGATACATATTATAAAAAATGAAGTAAAAAATTATGTTGCCTATTATTGTTATGACAACATTATGGAGCAATTTAAAAACTGGTTATAAACAATTATCCCTATAGGCAGGTAACCAGCAGAGATGTCCTGTCAATGAATACAGCTGAGTTACATGAAGCTTTACCACAGTACAGATTGTGCATGCAAACAAGACCATACAATCAACGACTGCATAGGATCCAACAGCTATGCGATCACAGATGGAAAATTGTCACAGCTCAATACATCATGGTACCTGAGATAGACCATGAATACACAAATGTAGACATTATACTTTATATGTGTACTTTATAAAAATACATAAATTAACATTTACAATAGAATGGTGTGAACAGATTAATTTCAGGTTGATGGTTAAAATAAGTACAGTAAGCTATTTGTATCACACACTCACATCAAATAATAATTCTGAATCGCTTACTTTGTTTAAACTGAGAAGCCCTGTGTGACTAATTCCCCACACCAAAGTATTTATAAAAAATAAATGTCAGTGTATTAATTACATGAAGTCATGTGCCCTACCCCATGCTGTGAATTAAAACAGTGGATCAAAAAAGAAAATGCTTGTTACTTACACAATGGCCCATTTAAACCGAGATGTTCCTCGCTCGTCATCAAGTCTTTGACATTGATACTTCCACAAAAACTTGAGTGAGCTGCAACAGAGATATCAGCGTTAAAGATGAGTGGTTTGTCCCTCTGCTAGAATCAGAGAGTCAGAGCTGCCATGGGCCATTCAAACAGCATCAGTATTTGCATGTAGCCAGGGCGACAGGATAGAGAGAGAGCTGACTTGTGTACTGGTAAATCCAGAAGTGGTCATCTGCAAAATGGCAGAAAAGCTGTGATTTTATTTAAAACTATACAGAAGGAAATCAGAAGACACTGCACTGTTTATTGTTGTATGTTAAAATATTCACAATAGGTGCAATTTGCTTTTTAAAGCAGTAGTCTTGATTGTGTTGTAGACACATTATATTCCTCTTGCTAACCTAAATTCCTGCAGAATAGATTTTGAACAGTACAGTATACTATAGGGCAGTGTTGCAATTGACTAGTGTGGGTTCATTGCAGCCCATAAAACAACCCTGTACCAAGTTTGGCTGATGGAAGAGAGAGCGCTTATTTACATGAGTGGGGGAGATGGGTACTTTCTGATACATCCTTACAGGTAGGCTTAGTGGTCCAGTGGTTAAAGAAAGGGCTTGCTACCAGGAGGTTCAAATCCCAGCTCAGCCACTGACTCACTGTGTGTGTGTGACCCTGATCAAGTCACTTAACCTCCTTGTGCTCCATCCTTCGGATGAGACATAAAACCGAGGTCCTATTGTAAGTAACTCTGCAGCAGCAGCTGTTGCATAGTTCACCCCCTAGTCTCTAAGTTGCTTTGGAAAAACGTGTCTGCTAAATGACCAATTAAAACATTTACTATAAAAATGAGGGAGTAGTTTTTTGTCCATTCTAAATACTGGCAAGCACAGCTCTTCTTCCTCAACATGGAGTCCCAGGGAGAGCCCAACATCTGAATAAAATTAAGCAAAACAATAAATTCAGAGGACTGTGTTCACAGGAAGAACATCCACATTCACTGTCAAACTAAAATAGCAAAGCAGAACATGAGGATATCCGATGCCCCCTAGTGAAGAAAGCAGGGAAACAGTGCAGTTTAATATTGTCCTGAGCTGCCACCAACACCATGGACTCAGTGCTTTGAAGCATAGCATGCGCCTCTTTGATAGAGAATGAAATTATCTCCAGACTGCCAGCAAGTATGAGAGAGAGAGAGAGAGAGAGAGAGAGAGAGAAATGTAAATACAGGAGTGTCAGATACCTTTTGCTTCATACCCAATCTTCAACAGAACATTTTGGATAAGCTGCACTATCAACGACGCTATGGATGCTGCAGCATGCTTGCTTTTACTCAGAAATTGTTCTCTGAATAAACGGAAGATACCTATTAGAAAAGATTGATCGATTTAAATTGTTTGTTTTCTTCATCCGATCATACCACTTGTATTTCATTCCTTATTTAGTGTTGCATGTATGTTTCAAAATAACTGTTTCTACCTAGTTTTAGTAATAAAGTATTTTTGGATTGAATAACCCTTCCAAATCAGATGCTGCCTAATCTTGCTAAGTACAATCAGGGAGGAGCACAGGCTGAGTCACAACAGCAGCAAATCTGTTTGGTTTACTTTGACTGTTACATCCAAGACTGAGTCATCCCAAGGTTCATAGAAGAATGAATCACTTGGCGTGTACTATAGGACATGTCCTACCCAAGCATTTCACCTACTACACAATATGCATGTGTCAACAGCTTGGTTCCTGCACCCATCGTGTTTAATGGCAACTGATATAAAAATTATTTCTGCAGCATTTCCTTTAGAATCCAAAATCTAAATAAACAGGAACTCTAATACAGTTAAATGAATCCCAGCTGAAAAACCTGCACTTCTGAAATGAATGGAAATCCAAAAGATTGCACGGCACAATAACAGGAGGTGCTGCCTTGCCTGTGACAAAATAAAATCTTTCAAAAGCAAGATGATGAGAGGGGATAAATGATTAATTTCGACAGGCATCTTGCTGCATTGCCCCCTTTATAGCTAGTGCACTTAGTGTTTTCAAACAAATGTTTTGATGTCATAGCAAACTAGGTCTAGTAAAACAGCAAGGAGACCTTCTGTTCTACAAATAGGTTCATTATTTGACCAAAACAACCAACATTCAAATCCACTTGACAGAGATTTAATGATTCTTGGTGTTAGATCTCCTTCCTGACCTGTGAGGGCACTATATAAAAGGAACGGAGTAAACTTAAATGACACTCCAATTTATTCCTTAGGGTAGGTGGAAGTCGGTCATTTAGGAAGAGGGCTGAGCTACGGCACCCAAGCTCAATGACTCGGACAGGAGACTGCATGGTATCTGAGGATTGGAGGAGCGGATGCGCTTGTTAACCTGGGGGTCATGAGCGAGGGTATAAATAGGGGGCATAGTGAAAGTGATGTCTTCCTTTTGGTTGGAGATAACCATGAAAGAAGTAACAATTGCTGAGAACAGTGAGTGTTTGTTTTGTGTTTGTAAAGTGTCTGCTGTAACTTGTTTGTGTTTTAGACTATCAGTAACATGATCCAAAGCTGGAGTACAAGCCAGCATTAACCCGGACATCACTTTTCACCCCAGCATTTCAGAGTACTTTAATCACCACTAGCACATAATTTCACTCACTATCTTGTGTTTGTGTTTCGTGTTTAGTGTGGGTGTTTGGAAAACCTGGACTTTTGGTTGTGGGTCAAACCTGGGGATTACAGTTATGATACACACCGCTGTACCACTCCAGCACTTATTTACAGATGTTTGCCTTAGGGCTCTGGACATTGTTGTCATTATCAATAAACACCCCTGTACCTGAAAGTAATATATCGACACAAAACAGCGCGCACTGTGGGACGTTTGTGGGAAACGCACTCTCACCATTACAACCACTAATATATTTAATTTATATATATATATATATATATATATATATATATATATATATATATATATATATATATATATATATATATATATATATATATATATATATATATATATATATATATATATATATATATATATATATATATATATAGATATATATATATATATATATATATATATATAAAAAAAAGTTAGCATGGATGATTATGAACATCACAAGAATGATGCAGATACTGCAAACACATCTTACTTGACTTCTTGCCCTTGTCCCTGCTGTACACAGTTGTTGAAGAGGCTGTGTGGCTGGGAGAATACACGGTCAGGGCACCCTTCCTGTCAGACAGCACTGTGCTCTCATTGCAGGTATAACCATTGATCACGCTGGTCTGCGTCTCAGCCGTAGCGATGTCACCGTTTGCCATTATCACGGTTGCGTCTGCACCTAACCAGAAAAGCATAATGAGCGCTCAGGAGATCATCATTGCTGAACCCAACTGACATGCAAGAAAAAAAAAGAAAAGAAAAGAAAAAGGGGAGAGTGGCCTTACCTTTGAGATCACCCTCCTCATCCAGACCTGTGGACACAAAGCAAAGACTGAAAACAAGTATTTCGGTGGCGAGACTGCCACTTCAGACACATCTTTAAGGTGAACAGCTGAAGTAAAACCAGATCTACAAAACCCCTTAAAAGATTTGAATCTCCCCAATACCGCAATTTAAGCCAAATATTTTAAATCCAATATTTATTTGTAAAAACGTGCGATTGAACTACCCTACCCTTGAGTGGCTACACAGTGAGCTGTGCTATTGCTACAGACATGGCCAAATGTTTTACATCACCTTATAGAACTAAACCTGCAGAATGTTTCATTAACATATTGAATTACATAACATTAAGTTTACCATATACTTAAAGAAAAACAGACAAATTGTAAATACTGTACTACTATTATGGCTTCCAGTAGACACTTGCAATATCATTTAGTAGTTTTACTTTGAGTGCATCTAAATTCTGTTCAGTTTTTTGTATTATGCCCCAAACCGAACGTTCCATGGTGATGCAGAACCTTTAGCCACAGCTGTAGATAATACACCATTCTTGGAGCACAGATCACTTGATAAAGATGCTGGGTTCATAGTCTTTTTGACCTTTAATTTCCAATGTATCAGCATTTCAGCAGTCTGCAGCAGACTCCCGTGCTATTGCAGCAACCCATTACAGTTTAGATAGGATTACAAACAGCAGAATGCCATGGAGATTTTAGACAAGCAGGGCAAAGTGATCAGGCTGACAATCAAAATCCTTGAGCATGAAGATAAATAGGTTTAAGGTAAATGGTAAATTCAATTTCAACAAATCCTGGTTATTTTTTTTTTTTTTTTTTTAAGTGTGCACATGTATGTATTAATTACACACACAGTTATTCTCAGAATAGAAACACTGCCTCGAACCAATCTGATTACAGCCGATTTATCAACATTCTGTTGGTTGGAGAAAATGCAAATAGGTTCATGTTTATTGTTATCCCACGCTAATACTCTACTATTGTTACTGTATGAATGGCCATGCATATGTCAATGAATGGATCCACCAATCACCGCAGCAATGTGTACAGTAGCTCACGTAGAGTTTACTGGAAGCTACAGAGCAAATCTTCAATCCATAGAGATGTTAAATTCACCACAGAGATTTAAGATTTGGTATAGTTCCCACTTCTGTAATTTAATAAATAAGGAAAAAAAAAATATTACCGACCCCAAGCCCTTACCCCAAAAGCTACCCATTAGCGTCCTCTCCTGTATAGAGGAGTCTTCCAGCATGGTGGACATCAGGGACGTGTCACTGGCACAGCTGTAAAAGCTGCTCTGTGTTAATAGACTATGAGACAGGGCTTTCCTGGCAGGGGGCTGAGAAGGCAGTGCAGACTGCTTGCTTGCACTTCTTTGCTGTTTTAGGCTTCTACAATGAGGGAGAGTTAGATGCATTATTTTCTGTACACACATTTCCAAATAACATTACTTGGCAAAACAGAGGAAAAAATTCCCCAACTTGCATTAACAGTAAATTGCAGAATTAGAAAGAAAGGCCACTACTGATAATTTACCAACTGTCTGACAGAGTACTTAAGATATGTGGAAAGTGAAATCTAATTTCTGTAATAAAACTAAAATTACAGGCAGGCATACAGATAGCGGGGTCTAGTTTAATGATAGAAACTCTGTATTTGATATGGCGTAATGTTAATAAGTAGGTATGTACAGCCCACCTGGGAGAAAAAGCCTGATCGATTAAGAGAGATAAAGTACAGCGGTTTTCAGATTTCCCCACGGTTCAAAATAGAAGGGAATTGCAAGACTTAAACCAATTCCTAAAAATGGTTTCAAAACCTCAGACAACCCCTGTAAACCTCAACTAACAAATCTGCTGTTGACACATAATCAGAACATGCAAGCCTCTCTTTCTTACCTGGATTCTTTATATTTCCCACTGTGGGACATGCTGCTGTTACTGGTGTCCAAGAAGCTGTCATCCGAGTAATGTCCAGTCGTGAGACGCAAACTACGACGCGACATTTTCGGAGACTCAAAGACTGGGTGCAATTTCTGTTTGTTCTCAAAATCTAAAGCAGTAGAGGAATAGCTCAAACTGCAAAGGAGAGGAGAAAAGAAAATATGTTTTAGGTGCCGTTACTGTAAAAGTCTCATAGCATGCTTTAAAAAAAAAAAAAAAAAAAAAAAAAAAAGCCAAGTTCGGGCTTCCTCTCCAGATTGCAAAAGTACCAAGGAAGTATGATTTGTAAAACTACCAGCCATCACAAACCTTGTTAAGCTTTTTTGTAAGGTAACCCCTCCCCTTGAAAGATCTTTGCACATCACATGGGACAACACTGGAGCAACATGCAACTGGTACAGCCCATGAGCTTTACTGTAAAACAGCACAACCAGAGAAAATGGTAATCCCTAAAAAATGGAGTTGGTCATCTGGGCAATAGAATCATAGCAATCAAAAACCTGCTGGGGTTATGAAAAATGGTTCATCTCAATACAGAACTGCTCGTCTCTTAGCAACTCTTTTGGTGATGCACAGGGGAAGGACCGCTTCTACATTTTTTATTGGCCAGCAATGCAACAAACATGTGGGTGGGTCTTGCATTCAGCCCGGAGATATGTTGTCAGGCAGTTCCACGCTCATTACCATGGCAGTCTGAGATACAGTATGCCTTGTTAAAAAGTACACCGAAACAGTGGATTAGGTTTTGGCTTCATCTTTGCTAGCTAAACTAACCTTATTTCCTTTGCTCCATACCTTACAGGTATTTCAGCATGCCAGAATGAACCAGGAGAACTTTATATTAATAAATGTGGCTAATTAGGCACAGTCAGTCATGTGTATTGGCCTAGTACAGCAACACCAGAAACAAATCGTAGGCAACCTGACAAATACAATTACTCAAGTAGTAGTTTAATGTACTATAGCTACAATTTAAAACATATTATAAGGATTATAAGGATATAAGGATTATCCAAAATACAAAATCCTCAGGACGAGTGACTATTGGGAGTGTTTACAGTCTAGCTAACATACCTAATTTACCAAACACTGGACTGTAGGATTACCAATGCCTGCCTGTAAAACATCATATCCGATCAGCATGCAAAATTAAAACAAGATTATATTCCCCCCCCCCCCCCCCCCCCCCCCCTTTCCAAGAAAGCTATTGAACTTTCCTTCTTATATAACGAAGACAAACTGCTCAGGTAAGGGTTCAGGGTTTAAAAATAGCGCTGGAGGGGTGATTAGCATAAGAGGCTCGGGTTAGGAGAGAGCGCTTTTTTTGTTCAAAGCTACATTCAGACATTTCTTTGTTGTTAATTTGGTATGAAATTCTATGCCTTCAATGGCCTACTGTACTAATGTAAGTCACAACTTGAAATATTGTCAGAAGTCAAAAGTCCACAATTAAAGCTGTCATTCGGACATATTACTTACTTTGCTAAATAAAAAGCAAACCTCTTTAAAATGGCACTTATGCAGAGAGACTGGATTTTAACTAATTTTAAAACACGTAAAGTTGTTGCAGCACAATTGAGAAAGGTGGCAGATGCGAATTCGCTAGTACACGAGGCAGCCTGTTCAATTATTATACCTACAGGACTCAATCTTTTATTGATGGCACACCAGGAAACTTCTCCAAACACTGGAGCCAGTCCTGACCCGAGGATGGGGGCATTTTATGTGCAAGCTGCAGGCTTCCTCAAACACAGCTCAATACAAGGGAATTTGTTTTGGTTATTTTAAAATACAAACACAAAAAATGCAGGTCTGATAATGGAGACAACTGCTCCATCTCATTACCCTTTCAACAACATGTATGCATATGCAATACAGTAGCCTGCTTTCTATGCAGTACTTAATATTTAACACGTTATAAAGTTAATATGGCACACATTAATACTCATCTTGGACTACCTTAACTAAATGAATATTAGTTGGTGGTTAGAGAGAAAAAAAAAATCATGGTGAAAATGCTAGCTTGGCAGTGAAGAACTAAGTGCTGGATGGTCCGCTATTAACAAGACAAGCTAGTTTTGCAACCCATGTTCCTTTTGTAGAAACATCCCAAAGAAAACACAAGGAGAGCCTCAGAATTCTCATTTTCAGTGTTAAAGTCTTAAAGTTCTCAAAACACCCAAAAAAGAAAGATAATAAAAATTAAACTACTTACAAACTTCACTACAATGTCTTCCAAATCAAGAGAGGAGAGTTCATTTGTGGGTAGAGAATACATCTAGGCTAGACGATGGAACGAGACGGTTGTGTGAATATCTTACTGCGACTGAAGTTTGTCTGAGAGATTAAGAACATCCAACAGCAGGACACTTTGCACTGCCCCTGCTCCAACTCATTCTATAGGATTATACCTCAAGAGCCAGTTATGTGCTCCCCCCGCCAGGGCAGTGCTAACACACGACTCACGCTGCCAACATTCAGCTGACCAGTTACAATGGCTGGCATGCATCTGTCTTTTTAATCGGACACCGTCACACAAAACGGTTACATTCTCCAACAGCATGAGGAGCAGCGGGAACCTTTCGAACAAACGTGCAACTGTCTCATCTTGCACAACAGGGCATTTAAAACAAACAGGAAAGCCATATGCAAGGACTTCCTTGTGAACTAACCAAGGTTGTCTCAGTGCAGATATACATGGTTAATGAATGACATGTTTGTCCAAGCTAACTATGAACAGAATTATCAAAGATGCGATACTGATGATATCCTGTATGGTTTTGGAGCTGCTTGCCACCTACTCCACTCCTCCCCCCCCCCCTACTGGGGGTGGGAGTTTGCAAATGGAAGCAAAGCATTCCTTTTGCAAGACTTAGTTTCATATAAAAACGTAATCATGTAACATAGGGTTTATCACATCCAACAAAAGACCAGTTCTCATAAACAGACAACCGGGGCTGGTGCCTGCCTCTATCACAGACAAGATAACAAACTTGTTTATTTTATGCCAGAGAGCAGCTGTTACCTCGGGTCGAGTACCCTTGATTATGCATGAATTGCTTAGCGAATTAAAACACTGATTACAATCACATGTAGTCTCAAGCCTCGGAGACTCCAAGAAGGGGGGGCTGGTTTTGTACTGTACTTAAACCACTGTATTTCAGGAATAAAGCACTCACTATCCAAACTGGCATTGAAGGTTTTTCGATTGACAAAGTCCTGTGGGGTTAAACCTACAGTATTGTTTTGAAGATCTGTCTGTGCAGTTCGTATGTGACTATGTTCTGTACTGTGTATCGTTGGATTTCCTTTTTATCTCAGAATTAAAATGTTTATTGAAAATCACATCAAGGAGGACTAGAATTATTATTTGAGAAAAACAAGCCTATTAAATCTTACACCTTGGTATAAATGTAAGGGGAATAGCATGCACAAAAAAAAAAAAAAAAGTGTATACCTGACATTGCCAGGAGGTTCAAATAATATGGTAGTGGAATGGGTCATTTTCACTGGACAAAGCTGGCAATGGAACGTAACAGAAAATCGTAGAATACAGCTATGTAGCAAATATTAACTACAAATGTATGGTCTACACTGAAGAACTATGGTAGCCATGTTAGACTAGGGGTCTTCAAAGGTATCAACTGATTAGGTATGTATGGTGTGGCAACGTGCCTTGTGGTCAGAAATAGCAACCCAGACACAAGAACTTGCAGTGCAGGACGCCTGCATGCTTTTATTCACACAGGAACAAACTACATACAGGACTCTTCAAATAAACCAAACAGCACCCAAGCACAGCTACCACAGTACCTCTCTCACAGCAGGGGTGAGCAATTTCTGAAAACTTCTTGTCCAAGGGACAAAATGCTAGAAAAATCTACTTGCCCCCTCCCTGTTGCACAAAACACACAAAGTTGAATATAACTTGTAGGATTTTAGTTTTATTTAACAGTGAACAATCTATCAATTCGTATTAACAGGGGCGGATGTAGCCTTGTAGCTTGACGGGTTCACTAAATTCTTCAAGATACACAAAAGGTTCCCTGTGACCCCACCTCACCTCACCTCAACACATGTGTAACATACTTTAAGGAAATGTTCCTTACAGTGCAGTTTGGAACACATTTGCTAGTAAATTTAAGTAGCATACCAAAAGTACAAACTATAATAAGCAAAATATAAAAACAGATTCTGTCAATCAGATGTGATAGGGTTGGGACAAACTTTTTAAAAATGTTTGTGTGTAGGTGCTAGCCTTTCGCAATTCAGTTTAACTTGTTGCTCTCTAAAAATAGCAACAGAATGAACATAGGAAAAATAAATAAAACACTAGTTGTCGGACGAGCAATGTATAACGGTAAAACTTGTTGTCCCTCACACAAATTGCATTGTCCCGGACGTGTGTGATACACACCCCTATAAAGGAGACTCCTGTCTTCTCTCGATCCTGCATTCAGTGCCTAAATATTATCTTTCAAGAGGTTGCTAAGGAAACAACATGGTTGGTATATTGTTCTGCATTTCCTCTATTGGTCATTTGAGACTTCCTCTTTGTGGGAATGCAAGCGTATAACCAGTAAATTATACAAATAGTTAAATAAAATAAGGGAGAAAAAATAAACAAAAGAAACTAGGGGTATTTCAGACCTAGTCAATAAATGCATCATATGGTATTAATTACACTTAAAATATTAGGGCATTTTGGGAATGGAATTTTGCAACGCTGTCGTTCTCCTCGCTACTCCAGTTTTCTGTGTTTGTTTATTATTTTTTGCACTACCCCCAGCCAGGTTGGGTTAATTCAGTATGTGACTCCACTCGTGTCTCTGCTGAAACTCATCATGGCAGAAACAATTTAACGTTTCAGCAAGACAGAATTAAAACATTTTCTGGATTGTTTAGCAGGATGGTGGGATGCTATTCTGCAAGTGCAGCTGTCATTCGATTGATCATGTACGAGTCAATACTGTTAATAAGATCATATTGCTAGTCGTAAATACGTAGAGAACAAGAAAACAAATAAGGCAGCAACTGCACAGCACTGCATTCTTCTATGCTGAAAAATGTATAAGGTACTGTGATCAAGGCGAGGTGTTTCCGAAGTATGTAAGCTAATCTAATTAAATATTAATTATTGTTTCTATATTTCTTTCCAAGCTACCCGTCTTTTAATACACTTATAAAAATCAGCAGCAATGTTAAACCATGGCAGTTTTATTTATTTATTTATTTTATTTATTTTAAGTTTAGTAGTTGGCAATTACTTTTATTGTTTTCTCCCATTTTAGAATATCCAATTATTTTTAGGCTCAGCTCACCGCCACCACCCCCGCGCTGACTCGGGAGGAGCGAAGACGAACACACGCTGTCCTCCGAAGCGCATACCGTCACTTCTTTTCACACTGCAGTCTCACCATACAGCCACCTCAGAGCTACAGCTTTGGAGAATGTAGCTCTGGGGAGCTTACAGGCAAGCCTGCAGGTGCCCGGCCAGACTGCAAGGGTCGCTGGTGCGTGGAGAGCAAAGGACATCCTGACAGACCTAATTTGTGAAGTACTGCAAGGCTGCTACCCACCAGACACGATGCGGCAAGCGGAACTATGCAACAATGCGTCAAAATGAACAGAACCTACACTTTTGACAAGTATCTATCACACCACGCGCGACGCAGGAGCGGCGCGAAAAACACGACTGAACCTATTTTTAGCAGTTTGACGTGTGCCAACTAATGCACTGGGCAATCACAGAACAGCTTCAATGCACGTGGTCCAGCAGAGTGAAGCAGTAGCCAAAATGACGGGGGGGAAACAATAATACGTGTCATTGAAAAAAAAAAAAAACATCCAGAGCTTTATGACAAAGGGCATCACAATTATAAAGACACAGACATTAAAGATAATGTACGGGACTCCATTTCGAAGGAACTGGATAAGCCTGGTGTGTATGATTTATTGCCTTGTGTTGAAATACCGTCAGAAGACACTCAATTATTACATCATGTTGATGAATATGTACAAGTCTTGATCATAGTTTCATCAATAGCAATTTTTAATAGTTGTATAGATCTGAATTATTAACACATCACATCTGTGTCGCTTCTGGTGTGAATGGTCATGTTGCTGTGAAAGTGTCTGCCAATTTTTTTAAATCACATCATGCCTGGTGTGTGGAGAGACCCCTTTACTCTCTCATTGCTGGACTGTTAAACTGCTTAATAATGTTTACTGTTATTATAATGCCAACAATAAAAGCACCTTTTAAAAGCACCTTAACTTGTAGAGTGAACTACAGTGTTAGTGGAAGACTGTAAATATGATTCACAAGTGTTTTTTTTCTGAACTGTTGTAATAATTCTTAGGTTTTCCTGCTTATTTTAATGCCAGCAATGAGCCACTTGATGTCTATTTAAAGGTGCTTTAGTTACTATTACAGCAACAAAAGTTATAGAAAATCTTGACTAATAAAAATAAAATTGAGGTAACATTTATATACTTAATTTAACTAAGATTCTATGCATGTTCAAATTTCATATTTAAATTATTAATAAATTGATACAAAGCGGAAAACCTAATTGGTCATTTTTGAAAAAGAATGGAAAATCAGGAACCCTAAAATATTACAATAGAAGGCAGATTTATACAGAACAACCACCCTTAAAATATTTTAATTGAAAGAAAATGCTACACACACTAATAGTAAAAATCATCCTGAAAGGACACTGCGTGGATGACGGCCCCCTTGCCGCTCTACCCCGCTTACATGCTGAATGAACTGCAGTGTAGAGCGCCCAGAAGGAGTCACGAATCATCTACAGTGCCTTGAAAGTATTCAGCCCCCATCACTTTTCACATTTAAAGAGTCTCAGATTCAGAATCTGAAGTAGATTAAATTAGGATTTTTTCCCCACTGATCTATAAAACCTTGACAACAATATCATAAGAAATTCCAAAAGCTTCAATTTACTGAAAATGAAAAACAGAAATTAGATTAAAAAAGTATTCATACCCTTTGTAATTGCAAGCCTAAATTTGCTCTGGTGCAATATATTACCTCAACAAGTCACATAATTTGTTGATGGACTCCTCCTGTGTAAGAAATAAGTGGATCACCTGCTTTATATTAATCTGTGAGGATAAATACAGCTCTCTCTGTATGGTTCCACAGTATGGTAGAGACTTTCAAAAGAAAGAATCAAAATGAAGACGAAAGAGCATTCTAAGCAAGTCAGGGATGTGATTATAGAGAAGCACAAATCTGGGGAAGGGTACAAAACCATTTCAAAGGCACTGAACATCCCTTGGAGCTCAGTGCAGTCCATCGTACAGAAGTGGGAAAAATACGAAACTACCACCACTCTGCCTAGATCAGGCCGCCCCTCTAAACTTGGTTGCTGGACAAGGGGGGCACTTCTTAGGGAAGCTACTGTGAGGCCAACTGTGACTCTGAATGAGTTACAGGGCTGCGATGATGTTCATGTATCAACAATCTCCAAGGCATTCCACAAAAAGGGCCTTTATGGGAGAGTGGCAAGGAAGAAGCCCTGGCTGAAAAAAAACCATATCCTTGCCCACAAAAAGTTTGTAAAACATCACGTAGAAGATACTGCAGTTATGTGGCAGAATGTCTTGTGGTCTGATGAGACTAAAGTGGAATTTTTTGGCCTGAAAGCTAAGTGGTATGTGTGGAGCAAATCAAACACTGCACACCAGCCAGGTAACACCATCCCCACCAGAAACTATAGCGGTGGTAGCATCAAGTTATGGGGATGCAACAGGGACTGGCAATATTGTCAGGACCGATGGGAGGATACAGAGAAATCCTGGGTAAAAACCTGCACCCCTCTGCCAAAAAACTCAAATGATCCAAATAATCCAGAGCACACTGCCAGAGCAACACTGGAGTGGCTTAAAAAATGAAGAAAATAGATGTCCTTAAGTGGCCCATCAAAAATCTGTGGCAAGACCTCAAAATTGCTGTCCATCACCGTTCCCCAACTATCTTGACACAGCTTGAGCAATTTTGCAAGGAGGAATGAGCAAATATTGCTTCATCATAGTGTGCACAGTTAATAGAGACTTATCCAAAAAGACTACTGGCTGTAATAGCTGCCAGAGGTGGTTCAACCAAGTATTGACCCAGGGGGATGAATACTTAAATGATGACATTTCAGGTTTAATTTTTATTATTTTATTGTTTACTATTTTCTTGCTTTTGGGGGGACTCTGTGAAGAAGAATGTGTGACTCGCAAATACAAATTCCCAATCTAATTCCCCATCAAAATCCCAGGCTGTGAGACTCTTAAATATGAAAAAAGGGATGGGGGCTGAATACTGTTTCAAGGCACTGTACAGAGGTGTGGCAGGGTGGAAGCCCTCCCGGTGTAATGTGTGGGTGTAGGTGGGGTTATTGGGTTGGCACACAGGGAGTCGAACACCTCCTTGTCAGAACATGTGGGCATTAGGCTGGGGCCCATAACTGAATGATTAATTAGGCTAATATTGGAGTTCATGTCGGTGATAAGGTTAGTGGTGGCGTTTTGGATGTGTGCTATGCTACACTGCGTTAAAGTGAAGGGTGTATGTACAGTCTTTTGTTTGTTAATGTGCCGTTTGTCTAGTTTTTTGTAGTAAATATGGACTATACCACTTAAACCAACAGCTTCGTATCAGAGTCTCTCTACCCTCTTAATAAGCAAAACAGAAATTAAATTAAATATAATCCACCACTAAATTACATTTCCAGGAAATACCTTCAAACTTGTCATTCACCATGGTTTGGTTAATATTCATATGACAGGCTACATCTCTACACACACATACATACATTGGCTTGCGAAAGTATTGACCCCCCCTGTGAGGCGAGAGTGTATTAAATGGAATGTCCAGACAGTAATTTATGTGTACAGAAATAAAATTTATTTTTATTTTCTATACACAACAAAAGGATTAAATAACAAACGAAAAACAAAATGGTGTGAGGGAAGGAATGCAGGGGTGGAATCCAAAACAAACTGTGATGACTCGTCTTTAATTTGTCTTCGTGGTGACCATACATAAACAAAAAAAAGACAAAAGAAATGTTAGTGTTTCAAAAATTCCCGCTGCACAAAACCAGACTCTCCCTCCACCCGTTACTCCTCCTATTTTACTTTCGGACCAACCCCGAACACAGTAGTACGTTCCCTTTAGTATGTAATGTCCCGCCTCTGTAGTCAGTGGAACACCAATCCCCAACCGACACGTGTCCTTCTCCTTCACTTGACTCCAGTGGCTGGAAGTTACATACTCGTACTTCCGCCCCTCACCAAGGTGCCGCCCCTCAAAAAGATGACTTTTGCCATGGTCACGAGATCTTGGTAAGGGAAGTCCCGAGTTGGTTTGATGCCATCTACTGTCGGGAGGCTGAATCACAGACCGAAAACCCTTTGACTCATCACACCCCCCTTGGCATTTTTCCTATTTTGTTGCCTTACAACCTGGAATTAAAATGGAATTTTTGGGGGTTTGTATCATTTGATTTACACAACATGCCTACCACTTTGAAGATGCAAAATATTTTTTTATTGTGAAACAAACAAGAAATAAGACAAAAAAACAGAAAACTTGAGTGTGCATAAGTATTCACCCCCCCCCCCCCCCCCAAAGTCAATACTTTGTAGAGCCACCTTTTGCAGCAATTACAGATGCAAGTCTCTTGGGGTATGTATCTATAAGCTTGGCACATCTAACCACTGGGATTTTTGCCCATTCTTCAAGGCAAAACTGCTCCAGCTCCATCAAGTTGGATGGGTTCCGCTGGTGTACAGCAATTTTTAAGTCATACCACAGATTCTCAATTGGATTGGAAGAATCAAATCTCTGGAAGACTGAAACAGGTTTCCCTCAAGAATTTCCATGTATTTAGCGCCATCCATCATTCCTTCAATTCTGACCAGTCTCCCAGTCCCTGCCGATGAAAAACATCCCCACAGTACGATGCTGCCACCACCATGCTTCACTGTGAGGGATGGTGTTCTCGGGGTGATGAGAGGTGTTGGGTTTGCACCAGACAGTGTTTTCCTTGATGGCCAAAAAGCTCAATTTTAGTCTCATCTGACCAGAGTACCTTCTTCCATACGTTTGGGGAGTCTCCCACATGCCTTTTGGCGAACACCAAACGTGTTTGCTTATTTTTTTCTTTAAGCAATGGCTTTTTTCTGGCCACTCTTCCATAAAGCCCAGCTCTGTGGAGTGCACGGCTTAAAGTGTTCCTATGGACAGATACTCCAGTCTCCGCTGTGGAGCTTTGCAGCTCCTTCAGGGTTATCTTTGGTCTCTTTGTTGCCTCTCTGATTAATGCCCTCCTTGCCTGGTTCATGAGTTTTGGTGGGCGGCCCTCTCTTGCCAGGTTTGTTGTGGTGCCATATTCTTTCCATTTTTTAATAATGGCTTTAATGGTGCTCCGTGGGATGTTCAAAGTTTCGGATGTTTTTTTATAACCCAACCCTGATCTGTACTTCTCCACAACTTTGTCCCTGACCTGTTTGGAGAGCTCCTTGGTCTTCATGGTGCCACTTGCTTAGTGGTGTTGCAGACTCTGGAGCCTTTCAGAACAGGTGTATATATACTGAGATCATGTGACAGATCATTTGACACTTAAATAAAATCCACCTGTGTGCAATCTAACTAATTATGTGACTTCTGAAGGTAATTGGTTGCACCAGATCTTATTTAGAGACTTAATAGCAAAGGGGGTGAATACATATGCATGCACCACTTTTCCATTATTTTTATTTAAGTTATTTTTTTCATTTCACTTCACCAATTTTGACTATTTTGTGCATGTCCATTACATGAAATCCAAATAAAAATCCATTTTAATTCCAGGTTGTAAGGCAACAAAATAGGAAAAATGCCAAGGGGGGGTCAATACTTTCGCAAGCCACTGTATACATCTAAAATCTTTGTGTGGGTGTGTGTGTGTGTGTGTGTATGTGTGTGTATATATATATATATATATATATATATATATATATATATATATATATATATATATATATATAATATATAATATATATATATATATATATATATATATATACACACATACACACACACAAATCTGTCACTTATCTGCCCTAACTGTCCACCATGATCAACCACTTCAGCAACATTAGTTTATTACTGAACAGAGAAGATTAGCAGATTGTAGCTCCCACCAAAGTTTTCATACACTGTGTTGTATGTGCTCTGTGCGCAACCATTGCTGGTAGTGCCACGTGAGCTGTTCAGTGTGTTGATATGTAAATAAATCCTGTTTGCCCGCAGCGTATCAACTTCAACGTCTCTTTCCTGCCTGTTATTGAGCACTGAATGCACACCCCCACATGGCAGACAGTTACTGTCACAAGTATTAATACCCTGTATCTCTTTCTAAACAAGGGATACAGGGAAGCTCACCAGAAAAAGCCGAATCTCAAAACACTGAATATAGTAAATTGTTACAGCTGTGTATAATGGTATTTAAAATAGGATTCATTCATCCAACTTTAGTCTGGTCCCAACGCAGTCGTATCTGCGACAGATTACTGTATAGATTATGTGTCGGCACATTTCTAAATCCACCAGTATTAGGCTACGGTAAAGTGATTGCCCTGCCTTTCCTAACGAGGGCCAAGGGATTTGAACAGATGGTTCAACATCTCCTCTAAACAGCCTCCACCTACACATTACAGTAGCGCAGCCGGCTCACACAGAGTCTGCTGACAGATTAAGCTTTAGTCTCCATTTATTTTATTGGACTCAGGGCATTTTAGCAGCCTTCCAAACCAGAGATGGCAAGTACTGGGGGGCAAGTGCTGAGGGTGGCTCAGCCAAGACAAGTTCTGAGAACAATGAAGGGAAAGCAGCACTGCCAGTAATTCTACAGCCACTATAATCCTTATTGCTCTGTGGGAGATTCAGTCTCCAGAGCTGCCAATTCAATCTGCAACTAGGGGGGATTTGTAGATTCCAGGAATACCCCACTAAATGTATAGATCATAGAAGAATGCAGTGGGGAAAAAAAACACATATACCTGTATGCTCACGCATGACCAGTAAAATCATGTCTTGTACATTTAGCAAGAATTTGCAGAATTTGTACATTTGTACAAATGTACAGCACAAAACGGCAAGGCAATAACTCAGTCGTGCTGCACTACTGCACACAAATCAAATGGTTCAACACGATTATTGTTGCGGTTAAGGAACACTACATGCTAAACTCCAGCACCAGTGACCAGATTGCCTTTATTTCACACATCCCTCCTCTTCCCACACTGATCAGTCAGCCTCTGAGCACTAGGCCCTACTGCATAATAGTATACAGACACATACAGTATATCATGATACCAAAATCCCAAGATACCTAATATCGGGGTCAAATAAACATACAGTATTGCATTTGAGTATCAAAAAAAAAGTACCACTTAGCAGAAGCAACCAGCTACCCTGCACGTTCTGGGAAAATTAATTACTGCAGCTGTAATGGCGAATGCCGGAGAAGGAAGCTTGGTGTGGAAATATTTTGGATTTTAGCCATATGACAACGGCAATCTGCTTGAAGGCAGACAGCCAAAATATCAAAAGGGTTTTAAACAAGTGAAAAAGGAGAAAATGCCACCAACTTAGTGGGTCAACTTTCAGATCCCCGATCTCTTTGCCGAAGTTTCCTTTTACTGTAGTTTCTTCAGTTCTTTTAGTTTATGCAAGTAAATCCTCAGTGTACTACTTCTTTAAAAAAATTAATAAATAAAAAAGTCACAGCAAAAAGAACAGATAAAAACAGGACTGCGCCAGGAGCTGATCAAAAAGAGAGTTCATTGATTCATGTTTATTTCATCATTACAGTGCACTTGCTGGAAGCTGCAAAAACACACATTTGCCGACACGTGTCATTAAAACTCTACCGCATGTCAATTGTTAGCGATGTTTTTATATTCTTTGGATTTTGTGTTAATCTGTATTTTATGTGCATGTAATGTGATTGCTGTGTTTTGAGTTGCATGCATGAGCGGTGGAAAGACCAGAACGAATAGACTTAATTGCCAGCATATCAGTTTCCCTACAAATAACACGATCAATGTAACGCTTCACCTGCAGAGGAAAGCACAGGACCTTTAGTCACACTGCAAAAGTCCACCGATGCAGACAGCTGCAAGTTCAGCATGAACGCAATAAAGCACAGTTTATTACAGTAGCCAGAGTGGTTGTCTTTTGCATAATTTACTTTCTTTACAAGATTAACCACCAAACGAGCATGATGGCCTCTCGTTAGTAGATGTCTTCTGTTCTTATTTAAAGGTGCGCTGGGGTGTTGTTTTGACAGAGACATTTGGCATCTGTTAGTAGAACATCAATTCATTTCTTGAAGTAACCGTAAGATCCAAATTGTATCGATGCTCCCTAAATGAGGCATCGCAGAACACTACTGCACAGTGACTGTACCAGTCTACAGGAGTCTGAACCACAGCTTTCAAAATCACAAGAGTGGCTCCCAAGATGCTTTATCTAATAAGAACCTTGAACCCAGTCACCTTGACCTGCAGTACAAGTTTGGATTCAATGTTTGTAACAATTACCAATTTAAGGTTTCAAACAAATGTATACCACAAGCTTTTGTTCATTTCATTTTCAGTAGTGATGCAGACTGATTGCAGTACAGCAGTTTATGCGATGTTTCTTAAACTGCAAAATCCTCTTTAAGTTTACATGAATTCAGGGATCTCTTCACAGTGCTCTTTGCTGACGCGGCTTGCTCTTATGATTGGTGTGTGTATACGGTTACCGATTAGAGAGTAGAGCAGCATTCAGATACAACTGGTGTACAGTATACTGATTAGAGTATCATTCAGACAAGAAACTGAAAACAAAATACATTGGTGCATAGCTATTGTCTGAAATGTCATGTTCAAAATGAGCAGAAACCCTTTCACAATTAGAAACCTTACACTACTAATGGAGGCGAGAATATGTTATAAAGCCCTATGTTTCCATTAAATTGAATTCAGAAAAAAAAAAAAAAAAATGGGACATGACATGCTCATGCCCACCGAACAGATAAAACGGACTAGAAAATCCCATTTAAAACACCATCAATTTCAGTACTATAGAAGGAGAAAAAGCATTACCCTGCAACTGAAACACACTTTTGTACACTTGCAGCAGCTTAAACCCCCAGTGACAACTAACCAAAAGCACATGGCCAGGGTTTGTGGTGCAAAATTGCCAAC
This sequence comes from Polyodon spathula, assembly GCF_017654505.1. Taxonomy (NCBI): domain Eukaryota; kingdom Metazoa; phylum Chordata; class Actinopteri; order Acipenseriformes; family Polyodontidae; genus Polyodon; species Polyodon spathula. Next base: position 10,158,317 of record NC_054551.1, read on the forward strand.
ATGTTACTAAACCTGCAGTGTGGAAGAGCCTTCCTTGACCGGTCCAAGACATCGAGATATCTGTCTGACATACTGAAACACATTTACATTACTAATATGTGAAGGGGGGGGGGAGGGGTTTATTCCTCACCTGAGCGAATAGGTGTAGCCAGTGTTCTCTGGTATACACTGTGGAGGCGTGTATGTATGCAGTCGAGAAAAATCCATGGTCATGCCTTTAGATCATACTGCAAGAATGAAACATTGTGCATATGAGCATGCAGCTCTGGATTACAATACAACACACACACAAGCACACACAGTTCGCTTGACAAAACATCACATTGTTCAGCCTGTCTCCAACAGCCACTAGAAAAACAAAAGCACATTCCCCATCTGTTCTGCGTTTCTCATGCAAGAGAGAAAACAAGCCTCCTTAGACGATGTGATAGAATTAGCTGTCCAGTACGTCACAGAATTGCTAGAACACGTAGGCCAACGCTTGTTTGACATTACTAATGGAGACACACACACACACACACACTCCTCCCAAAACTGACTTAGAAATAAAACTAAAATCGCCTCTTCATGATTTCAAAGTGCTATTAGTTACATGACTACATGCCCACACAGGAGTAAATCAAGGGCAGTGTTTACTTCTTACCATGCAATATCATAACTAAAGACACAAACGTCTAACTGCATCAACCGTTTTACCTTTTTAATGATGGCTAGAATAGAATTTAGAAGTGCAATCAATCATGATTAATTTCTGCCTGTACAATTAACCAGTGTCTCTACAAAGTTCAAAAAGGGTTATTTTATTAAATCTGGCATGTGCTAAAAAGATGTAATTTTAGCACAATTATCCAAAACTGTATTGCTCCGTGTACCATGTAACTGAAATTTAGAAAATACGACTTTCAAATCAGTGGTTTAAATCCATTTGCTTCTAGAATTAGGGGTGGTTAACAATACCATATACCTTCCTTCACAGTAATGCAAGCAGAAAGACTTTCCCTTGGTTGTCCACTACAGTCAAAACTTTGCCTACAATTTATAGTATAAAAAGGTCTACACAAAAACACCACACGGGCTAACGTTTACACAACTATTCCAAAAGTATTGCTTCATAATAAAAGCTACTGCTGAGCTGCAACATCCTGTGTGTTTTAGACACCGATGCCAGACACTCCCCTGGCATAAAGGGACCCACAATCCTACCAGCGAAAAAGTAAAATCAGACATATCAGTTTTACACACATTCCTGCATGTCTACATGCCACAGCTAATGTGTACCATGCCTCTGGAAAAGGTATGGAAATGTTTTTTGTGGAAGCAGTCACAGTCTGATGAACAACTGTACAGACAAACCACACACTGCTACCAGTAACAATAACTGCTGTTACAAAAGGGTTGTAAAGGTTTTCTAAGACTTTCCTATTAGTGTGAAGCAAAAAAAAAAAAACCACAGCAACAGATCCACAAAATGCACAAAGCTACACTCGTTATGCTAACTTTACACATACATTATCCCTTTAGCTTTCAAGTTCTCACTGATAATGTATTCTTCAACAGGGACCACACCCTCCTGCTTTTCCTGAAAGCACTGGCTTATCATGGACTTTCCACTCTAACTCAGCCTTGCAGATCTGGTTTACAACTCAGAACTGCAATATAATCTGAATACATACTAATACAGGTACAAAACGTTTTTTTTTTCTTTTTTTACAAACTAAAACTAACAGAATACTAACAATTCTCTGAATCTAAGTGTCTGAATCCAACAGCAGCGCTTGCTTTGGCATTTCAGGGACATCTTAAGCTGCAATATGTTTTGCATTATACTCTCAGAGTTGACAGTGTTCTGCTATTCAAAATACACATTTCATTTTAACTTCAATTCAAATGTGCCACTGTCAAGGTTAAATGGCATTTATTTAGATAGAATGCAAATCACATATAGTGTATACCGTCCAGTACTTGAAAACCGTATTTCTTTTTTTCATTGACATAATTAACCTTGCTTTAAATCAGCTTAATCTTTTAAATGGCAACTGCTAATGGCATTATCACTGACTGGAGACAGGATGATCTATGGCACTCTGACACACAACCAAGCTGCGCAATACAATACAGCTCACGCAATGTGTGGAACCGTTTGCGTACTCTTCTCCGGAACTCTTGATGTAAATCATAAACTACAGTGTATATACTGAACACTATTACTCATGATTAAAGTCGATATAATTACTTAGAGTACTTGACTTGCTAATCGATCTTTTAAATCTTCTAAATCAAGATTGAAAACATACGTATTTGTCATGTAATTTGATGGGAACATCATCCTATTTTAAACTACTTATTTGTTACTTTAAGGTCATAATTACTTTTAAAACTACTTTACTGTTAAAAGGGATATTGTCTCTTACTATTTCTCCTAATTGTTTTGAAAGTTACTGATTTTTGCTTCTCTGTAAAGCATTTTGGATTAGTTGTTGAATATAGCTTTCCACATCAGACTATTAAAAGGTGGTACATTTCGACTGCAAGATTTAATATCACACATGCTGGTTGCGCACGGTGAGTGGTGTTTTAACTAAGCCGATGTTAAAAACCAAATTGTTCATTTAACATACAGTGCATAGCAATCTGTGCGTTTTCAAAAAGCACTGATCAACAAGAATCACAATTACGCCAAGAAATATTCAGGCTCTCAATGGTTTTCAAAGTGTAACTAGGCAGAGTTCTGAAGAAAGTAATCGCGGGTTCGAAACAGAGACATGTCAATATACAATAACGTGGTGGTATAGGAATTAAAACGGAATACTATAAAACATTACAGATGTCAAGTTATTTCACTTGCCCATGCAGCAGTATCACAGTCCATCTGTCTAGGGCTTCTGAATGTGTAATGCAGACGGGGAAACCTCATGAAGCCACGGTGTACTACCAACTGCTCTCTGCAACGTGTTTTCTGAACCACGGATTAGGTCCCGGCTACCGAGCCCTCCCGATCTGGTTTTCTGAAGAGTTCAAAATTTATCACATATCAATATTATTCTCAATCGCCAGTACAGAATTCCAAAATGGCTTTCCAGACTTCACAAAGCCTTCGCAGCGCTGCCCGGTCTGTCTGTCCCTCCCACTCCAATCGCGCTGCTATTGTCAGTCAGGAAGCAGACTGAATCTATTGGCTAATACAGTTTCATAACCAGCCCAGTGCGAGGCTATAACATAACAGCAGGGAAGCCACTAATTTAACAGCACCCTTGCATCAAATGAAACCACAGTGAATGCATCCATCTGGATATAGGGACAGTGCACAGTAGTGCAAAGTCAGCGTATTCCCTGACCTTTCAGGGGTTCAAACCTCTACTAGTCTAACCACCATAGGATAAAAGAATAACTGATGTTGGCCAGATAGCTGGAAGCAAGTTCTGACCAGTTATCTTAAGGAGGGTGGGTCAAATATGACTCACAGCAAATTCAAGTTAGAATAAATCACACACTTTTGAAAAAAATGCTGTGTAACAGATAGTAGATTATTATTTTTTAAGCCAATATAGCGATTACACGTGACCAATTAGACTTTAAAAAGGTAATTCCCCACTAGACACACTATTACCCTTTCCAGCATGGTTGTGTTTCTCCAATACTGTTTTGATAACAGCAACCCACACACAGTGCATTCACCAACACCAGGAAACAGGGCTAGGCAATTTACATTTAGACACAAATGCATAGGTCATAGAAAGGTATTATTGTACCCAGTTAGTGCTTTACATTGGGGACAGAACTTAAACATGGTATTAAAGCTGCATTCTTCTATAGTTTAGACTTCAGCACACTCATTTGATGCTTCAGACTGTTTCTATCCAAACAGCTTGTTGTATGTATACTAGACCCCCTCCGTCCCTCGAACCTGCGTCTGCTAGTACTTGCAGCAGTAGGGGTTTATCACAAAGAATATATGTCAGTAAAGAACACACAAATGTCTTGCATGTCATTCATCTATAGCTGTCCAATCCTTCTATCACACACCACATGGCTACATAGTTAACCCAAGACACTACTTCAGCACAGAGAGCAAAACCACGGTATAAATGACTGCTGAGTAAAGTTTAGAACAGAGTTATAAATGCACTGAACAGCCTACCATGTGAAGTAGTGGGATCTAAACATTTTAATGACTCGATTCTGTACTTTAGTTAAATTAATTACCCCCAATAGGACAGGAAGGTGTGCTAACAAGGGACGAGTCTTGATGGGCCAAGTGGCCTTTTCTCATCACAAACTTTTCTTATGTTTTTAAGAAGTGTGATAGGCAGTGAATCAGGAAACAACTACGAGCAACTGTTACCAAGTTCCCAGGATTGTGGATCAAGACCTCTTCTTTGTAAGCAATTAGCGATTACCCCCTGACCATGTCCCATACAAGCTCTAGGCTCAGAACTTGGGCACTGCAGAATTCCAATAGATAACTTTCCCTAGCTGTCCCTGCCTCAACCAGGAACAGCTAACAAAAAGATAATTTACACTCTTCAGTACGAGTTGCAGAAGGAGGCAGCTACACTACACAGTACAGAATTTCCCAGATAAAAAGACTTGGCGTCTTGCTTAACAGTGGAAACACTAACCTCAACGCCAGTCTCCAGCAGCACTGTGCAAGACAGGACCTCGAGTGAGGAAATGACAGTACAACAGTATGAATGCTTGCTGAGATCAAAAGGGCAAAATAGAATCCATTTTACTGTATGTCAACTAAAATTACAGCCTCCCCTTTAAAAGTTTAAAACATAACTCCATGTTGCTTAGCAATGCAATATGGGCCACACCCTTGCATAGATAGCAGGTCTTCTACATGCAGGCGAGGAGGTATAATTTCTGTTCAGCAATTTGCTATATATTCTGTATGAGGTATTATTCTGGTTTAGCAACAGAGGAGTCATACTACTCTATCAGGGGTAGGCAATGACCAATCCACTGCTAATCTTTAAAATAGACCTGCATGGAAATACCTATTTTGATTACATTAATGAGAGTTTATTTGCACATAGATTGGTCAGACCTAATGCAACGATCCAAAAGATGGCCTATCCAGGAATGCAGCACCCTGCTACAACTTAAGTTCTGCTGTGTGGAAAAAAAAAAAAAAAAGCAATAACTACAATACACAGGATTTTAATTATGAAAGCTGTGTAACCAATTAAAAGACATTTATTGATAAGGGAGGCGTTTTTACTGGGGGGGGGGGGGGGGGGGATTATTATCGAGAACGCATTCCATGCAGAGTCGTATTATATTAGTGCCTCAGGCTCGGTTCTGACATGTGCGGTTATCCTGCAAGACATTATCCCGTCATTTCACCGCAGATCCGTTCAACGCTGCACAAAAGTTGCTCACAGCATACCTAGACAGACCTGAATTCACTAAGCAAGTGCTATAGATAGCATGCTAAAGAAAAACGAACGTGAACATGTGTTTGGCCGCAACACATTTTCAGGAAATCAAAATCCAGGCAGTTAACGTTTTGGTTATATTACAGTGCTGTTCAATACAAATACACAGCATGTACCTGGATTTAATTTTTAAAAAGCAATTCGCCGTTACTTTCCAGGCCAACAGCGCCATCTGCTCTGGAAACTTGGGTATGTAAAAAATAAATTAAAAAAATCAATAACGAATGTGTGCGTCATCAAGACAAGTGATGTCAGAATACACCAATCACAATCCACGCCCGCCCAGTGAAACCACCAGGCGGGCCTCAACAGCACTCCCGCGAAATGTGAATTTTAATTGAAGCCTGATAGTAACTGTCACATCTGTGATCACAAATCATAGTTATACCAAAAGACCGTCAATCAAACTGAACGAATAAGCCGTGTGTGACTAACAGTTTACATTCCTTATAGTAGAGTTAAGGAAAAAGGCATAATTACAAACATGTGTAAAAAATGTCTAGGTCACAATATTATTAATAACTTTACTAAAACAATAATACTGAATAGATTGAATACAGATTTTTTCATTTAAATAATGGTTCATTTACCTGTCCCATTAGTACATAAATGGGTAACTCTAAAACAAACACCTGAAAAATGAACAAACATTACAGGATTAAAACTCATGTAACTCGTATCAACAAATGGACAAAAAACTTACCTCTTTTCTCTCTCGACTTTATTTCTTTGTCGTTAAATCCCTTTCTTGTTTACCATTTACTGGCATATAAAAAAGTTTTGATTTTTTTCCTAGCCAAATCGTACACCATGCACGGGTTACACAAGATTCGTCTTCTTTGAATTTAAAAACATACAGTTCTCAACAATAACCAGAGGCTTGACTCTCAATTAAGTTCTACTATATCAAAAAAAACAAATGTTTAATGTGTAACCTAGAGACATTCAAACTCCACTACAAATTCCAAACCACCAGCTATCCAGTTTGCTTCCACTTCATCCAGTTCTTTGCGGTTAGTGACACCGCCTTTTAAAACCGGAAACGACCAAAGTCCAGCCTTAAAAATGTTTCGTGTTTTTTTTTTTTTTTTTTTTTTGGGGGGGTCGTATTAGCTAAATAGCTAAATCGACTGATTGAATGTATGGCTTAAATTATTGTATCACTTCACAATTATTAGCTCGGCCAATGAAGCCTATTATTTTAAAGCAATGATTTGTAAAAACATTTTATTTATCAAAGTTGCCTTTTACAGAAACCAGTAGAGGGCGACATTGTCCTCAGTCCGGCCATTAGGAACGTTAGTTGACCTTTGCGAGGTCGTTTATAATCATGCAAATGAGTTTGCAGTTTGAACAACAGTTATAGCTACAAAGACATTGCAGTGCAATAACGGGGCTTAATGTTTGCAGGTACAATCTATTGGAAATATTGTACATAAATGAAATACTGGCTGGGAAATGGCTTATGAGGGTGCAAACTAGAAAAGGGATGACAGACTTGAGAGCTACAATCACACTGCTACCATCTGGGCTTCCTGAAAGCAATCACCATGGAGACTATGAAGATAATGATCAAACAATAGAGAAAAGACAAAAGGAAAAACGCTCTTTCTCGTTCCTCAGTTGAACCGGTATCAGTTGAACCAGATACCGGAGAACTTCATGATCTCTTTATCACTCACTACCTTCTGCCGCCTCTTCAAGAGCCCCCTGTTTAGACTGCACTTGTAAATCTCTTGCTCTGCCCCTCCTACTATGGACTGGACTTGCCTGACCTACACATCACGTCACTGACTCCTCAGCTAACGCACTGTCCTGCACTATTTCACTGCTAATATGTCATTGTAGATATAACTTGTTGTAATCATAACTTGTTCCATTCTTGTTCATATTGTATTTTAGCAATGTGAGCAATGAGGATCGAAGCCGGGTCTGTGCACTGTAACAATGTGAGCAATGAGGATCAAACCCGGGTCTGTGCACTGTAACAATGTGAGCAATGAGGATCGAACCCAGGTCTGTGCACTGTAACAGTGAGCAATGAGGATCGAACCCGGGTCTGTGCACTGTAACAGTGTGAGCAATGAGGATCGAACCCGGGTCTGTGCACTGTAACAATGTGAGCAATGAGGATAGAACCCAGGTCTGTGCACTGTAACAGTGAGCAATGAGGATCGAACCCGGATCTGTGCACTATAACAGTGTGAGCAATGAGCATCGAACCCGGGTCTGTGCACTGTAACAATGTGAGCAATGAGGATCGAACCCGGGTCTGTGCACTGTAACAATGTGAGCAATGAGGATCGAACCCGGGTCTGTGCACTGTAACAATGTGAGCAATGAGGATCGAACCCGGGTCTGTGCACTGTAACAATGTGAGCAATGAGGATCGAACCCGGGTCTGTGCACTGTAACAATGTGAGCAATGAGGATCGAACCCGGGTCTGTGCACTGTAACAATGTGAGCAATGAGGATCGAACCCGGGTCTGTGCACTGTAACAATGTGAGCAATGAGGATCGAACCCGGGTCTGTGCACTGTAACAATGTGAGCAATGAGGATCGAACCCGGGTCTGTGCACTGTAACAATGTGAGCAATGAGGATCGAACCCGGGTCTGTGCACTGTAACAATGTGAGCAATGAGGATCGAACCCGGGTCTGTGCACTGTAACAATGTGAGCAATGAGGATCGAACCCGGGTCTGTGCACTGTAACAATGTGAGAAATGAGGATCGAACCCGGGTCTGTGCACTGTAACAATGTGAGAAATGAGGATCGAACCCGGGTCTGTGCACTGTAACAATGTGAGCAATGAGGATCGAACCCGGGTCTGTGCACTGTAACAATGTGAGCAATGAGGATCGAACCCTGGGTCTGTGCACTGTAACAATGTGAGCAATGAGGATCGAACCCGGGTCTGTGCACTGTAACAATGTGAGCAATGAGGATCGAACCCGGGTCTGTGCACTGTAACAATGTGAGCAATGAGGATCGAACCCGGGTCTGTGCACTGTAACAATGTGAGCAATGAGGATCGAACCCGGGTCTGTGCACTGTAACAATGTGAGCAATGAGGATCGAACCCGGGTCTGTGCACTGTAACAATGTGAGCAATGAGGATCGAACCCGGGTCTGTGCACTGTAACAATGTGAGCAATGGGGATCGAACCCGGGTCTGTGCACTGTAACAATGTGAGCAATGAGGATCGAACCCGGGTCTGTGCACTGTAACAATGTGAGCAATGAGGATCGAACCCGGGTCTGTGCACTGTAACAATGTGAGCAATGAGGATCGAACCCGGGTCTGTGCACTGTAACAATGTGAGCAATGAGGATCGAACCCGGGTCTGTGCACTGTAACAATGTGAGCAATGAGGATCGAACCCGGGTCTGTGCACTGTAACAATGTGAGCAATGAGGATCGAACCCGGGTCTGTGCACTGTAACAATGTGAGCAATGAGGATCGAACCTGGGTCTGTGCACTGTAACAATGTGAGCAATGAGGATCGAACCCGGGTCTGTGCACTGTAACAATGTGAGCAATGAGGATCGAACCCGGGTCTGTGCACTGTAACAATGTGAGCAATGAGGATCGAACCTGGGTCTGTGCACTGTAACAATGTGAGCAATGAGGATCGAACCCGGGTCTGTGCACTGTAACAATGTGAGCAATGAGGATCGAACCCGGGTCTGTGCACTGTAACAATGTGAGCAATGAGGATCGAACCCGGGTCTGTGCACTGTAACAATGTGAGCAATGAGGATCGAACCCGGGTCTGTGCACTGTAACAATGTGAGCAATGAGGATCGAACCCGGGTCTGTGCACTGTAACAATGTGAGCAATGAGGATCGAACCCGGGTCTGTGCACTGTAACAATGTGAGCAATGAGGATCGAACCCGGGTCTGTGCACTGTAACAATGTGAGCAATGAGGATCGAACCCGGGTCTGTGCACTGTAACAATGTGAGCAATGAGGATCGAACCCGGGTCTGTGCACTGTAACAATGTGAGCAATGAGGATCGAACCCGGGTCTGTGCACTGTAACAATGTGAGCAATGAGGATCGAACCCGGGTCTGTGCACTGTAACAATGTGAGCAATGAGGATCGAACCCGGGTCTGTGCACTGTAACAATGTGAGCAATGAGGATCGAACCCAGGTCTGTGCACTGTAACAATGTGAGCAATGAGGATCGAACCCGGGTCTGTGCACTGTAACAATGTGAGCAATGAGGATCGAACCCGGGTCTGTGCACTGTAACAATGTGAGCAATGAGGATCGAACCCGGGTCTGTGCACTGTAACAATGTGAGCAATGAGGATCGAACCCGGGTCTGTGCACTGTAACAATGTGAGCAATGAGGATCGAACCCGGGTCTGTGCACTGTAACAATGTGAGCAATGAGGATCGAACCCGGGTCTGTGCACTGTAACAATGTGAGCAATGAGGATCGAACCCGGGTCTGTGCACTGTAACAATGTGAGCAATGAGGATCGAACCCGGGTCTGTGCACTGTAACAATGTGAGCAATGAGGATCGAACCCGGGTCTGTGCACTGTAACAATGTGAGCAATGAGGATCGAACCCGGGTCTGTGCACTGTAACAATGTGAGCAATGAGGATCGAACCCGGGTCTGTGCACTGTAACAATGTGAGCAATGAGGATCGAACCCGGGTCTGTGCACTGTAACAATGTGAGCAATGAGGATCGAACCCGGGTCTGTGCACTGTAACAATGTGAGCAATGAGGATCGAACCCGGGTCTGTGCACTGTAACAATGTGAGCAATGAGGATCGAACCCGGGTCTGTGCACTGTAACAATGTGAGCAATGAGGATCGAACCCGGGTCTGTGCACTGTAACAATGTGAGCAATGAGGATCGAACCCGGGTCTGTGCACTGTAACAATGTGAGCAATGAGGATCGAACCCGGGTCTGTGCACTGTAACAATGTGAGCAATGAGGATCGAACCCGGGTCTGTGCACTGTAACAATGTGAGCAATGAGGATCGAACCCGGGTCTGTGCACTGTAACAATGTGAGCAATGAGGATCGAACCCGGGTCTGTGCACTGTAACAATGTGAGCAATGAGGATCGAACCCAGGTCTGTGCACTGTAACAATGTGAGCAATGAGGATCGAACCCAGGTCTGTGCACTGTAACAATGTGAGCAATGAGGATCGAACCCGGGTCTGTGCACTGTAACAATGTGAGCAATGAGGATCGAACCCGGGTCTGTGCACTGTAACAATGTGAGCAATGAGGATCGAACCCGGGTCTGTGCACTGTAACAATGTGAGCAATGAGGATCGAACCCAGGTCTGTGCACTGTAACAATGTGAGCAATGAGGATCGAACCCAGGTCTGTGCACTGTAACAATGTGAGCAATGAGGATCGAACCCGGGTCTGTGCACTGTAACAATGTGAGCAATGAGGATCGAACCCGGGTCTGTGCACTGTAACAATGTGAGCAATGAGGATCGAACCCGGGTCTGTGCACTGTAACAATGTGAGCAATGAGGATCGAACCCGGGTCTGTGCACTGTAACAATGTGAGCAATGAGGATCGAACCCGGGTCTGTGCACTGTAACAATGTGAGCAATGAGGATCGAACCCGGGTCTGTGCACTGTAACAATGTGAGCAATGAGGATCGAACCCGGGTCTGTGCACTGTAACAATGTGAGCAATGAGGATCGAACCCGGGTCTGTGCACTGTAACAATGTGAGCAATGAGGATCGAACCCGGGTCTGTGCACTGTAACAATGTGAGCAATGAGGATCGAACCCGGGTCTGTGCACTGTAACAATGTGAGCAATGAGGATCGAACCCGGGTCTGTGCACTGTAACAATGTGAGCAATGAGGATCGAACCCGGGTCTGTGCACTGTAACAATGTGAGCAATGAGGATCGAACCCGGGTCTGTGCACTGTAACAATGTGAGCAATGAGGATCGAACCCGGGTCTGTGCACTGTAACAATGTGAGCAATGAGGATCGAACCCGGGTCTGTGCACTGTAACAATGTGAGCAATGAGGATCGAACCCGGGTCTGTGCACTGTAACAATGTGAGCAATGAGGATCGAACCCGGGTCTGTGCACTGTAACAATGTGAGCAATGAGGATCGAACCCGGGTCTGTGCACTGTAACAATGTGAGCAATGAGGATCGAACCCGGGTCTGTGCACTGTAACAATGTGAGCAATGAGGATCGAACCCGGGTCTGTGCACTGTAACAATGTGAGCAATGAGGATCGAACCCGGGTCTGTGCACTGTAACAATGTGAGCAATGAGGATCGAACCCGGGTCTGTGCACTGTAACAATGTGAGCAATGAGGATCGAACCCGGGTCTGTGCACTGTAACAATGTGAGCAATGAGGATCGAACCCGGGTCTGTGCACTGTAACAATGTGAGCAATGAGGATCGAACCCGGGTCTGTGCACTGTAACAATGTGAGCAATGAGGATCGAACCCGGGTCTGTGCACTGTAACAATGTGAGCAATGAGGATCGAACCCGGGTCTGTGCACTGTAACAATGTGAGCAATGAGGATCGAACCCGGGTCTGTGCACTGTAACAATGTGAGCAATGAGGATCGAACCCGGGTCTGTGCACTGTAACAATGTGAGAAATGAGGATCGAACCCGGGTCTGTGCACTGTAACAATGTGAGCAATGAGGATCGAACCCGGGTCTGTGCACTGTAACAATGTGAGCAATGAGGATCGAACCCGGGTCTGTGCACTGTAACAATGTGAGCAATGAGGATCGAACCCGGGTCTGTGCACTGTAACAATGTGAGCAATGAGGATCGAACCCGGGTCTGTGCACTGTAACAATGTGAGCAATGAGGATCGAACCCGGGTCTGTGCACTGTAACAATGTGAGCAATGAGGATCGAACCCGGGTCTGTGCACTGTAACAATGTGAGCAATGAGGATCGAACCCGGGTCTGTGCACTGTAACAATGTGAGCAATGAGGATCGAACCCGGGTCTGTGCACTGTAACAATGTGAGCAATGAGGATCGAACCCGGGTCTGTGCACTGTAACAATGTGAGCAATAGGATCGAACCTGGGTCTGTGCACTGTGTGAGCAATGAGGATCGAACCCGGGTCTGTGCACTGTAACAATGTGAGCAATGAGGATCGAACCCGGGTCTGTGCACTGTAACAATGTGAGCAATGAGGATCGAACCCGGGTCTGTGCACTGTAACAATGTGAGCAATGAGGATCGAACCCGGGTCTGTGCACTGTAACAATGTGAGCAATGAGGATCGAACCCGGGTCTGTGCACTGTAACAATGTGAGCAATGAGGATCGAACCCGGGTCTGTGCACTGTAACAATGTGAGCAATGAGGATCGAACCCGGGTCTGTGCACTGTAACAATGTGAGCAATGAGGATCGAACCCGGGTCTGTGCACTGTAACAATGTGAGCAATGAGGATCGAACCCGGGTCTGTGCACTGTAACAATGTGAGCAATGAGGATCGAACCCGGGTCTGTGCACTGTAACAATGTGAGCAATGAGGATCGAACCCGGGTCTGTGCACTGTAACAATGTGAGCAATGAGGATCGAACCCAGGTCTGTGCACTGTAACAATGTGAGCAATGAGGATCGAACCCGGGTCTGTGCACTGTAACAATGTGAGCAATGAGGATCGAACCCGGGTCTGTGCACTGTAACAATGTGAGCAATGAGGATCGAACCCGGGTCTGTGCACTGTAACAATGTGAGCAATGTGAGGATCGAACCCGGGTCTGTGCACTGTAACAATGTGAGCAATGAGGATCGAACCCGGGTCTGTGCACTGTAACAATGTGAGCAATGAGGATCGAACCCGGGTCTGTGCACTGTAACAATGTGAGCAATGAGGGAATGCACTGTAACAATGTGAGCAATGAGGATCGAACCTGGTCTGTGCACTGTAACAATGTGAGCAATGAGGATCGAACCCGGGTCTGTGCACTGTAACAATGTGAGCAATGAGGATCGAACCCGGGTCTGTGCACTGTAACAATGTGAGCAATGAGGATCGAACCCGGGTCTGTGCACTGTAACAATGTGAGCAATGAGGATCGAACCCGGGTCTGTGCACTGTAACAATGTGAGCAATGAGGATCGAACCCGGGTCTGTGCACTGTAACAATGTGAGCAATGAGGATCGAACCCGGGTCTGTGCACTGTAACAATGTGAGCAATGAGGATCGAACCCGGGTCTGTGCACTGTAACAATGTGAGCAATGAGGATCGAACCCGGGTCTGTGCACTGTAACAATGTGAGCAATGAGGATCGAACCCGGGTCTGTGCACTGTAACAATGTGAGCAATGAGGATCGAACCCGGGTCTGTGCACTGTAACAATGTGAGCAATGAGGATCGAACCCGGGTCTGTGCACTGTAACAATGTGAGCAATGAGGATCGAACCCGGGTCTGTGCACTGTAACAATGTGAGCAATGAGGATCGAACCCGGGTCTGTGCACTGTAACAATGTGAGCAATGAGGATCGAACCCGGGTCTGTGCACTGTAACAATGTGAGCAATGAGGATCGAACCCGGGTCTGTGCACTGTAACAATGTGAGCAATGAGGATCGAACCCGGGTCTGTGCACTGTAACAATGTGAGCAATGAGGATCGAACCCGGGTCTGTGCACTGTAACAATGTGAGCAATGAGGATCGAACCCGGGTCTGTGCACTGTAACAATGTGAGCAATGAGGATCGAACCCGGGTCTGTGCACTGTAACAATGTGAGCAATGAGGATCGAACCCGGGTCTGTGCACTGTAACAATGTGAGCAATGAGGATCGAACCCGGGTCTGTGCACTGTAACAATGTGAGCAATGAGGATCGAACCCGGGTCTGTGCACTGTAACAATGTGAGCAATGAGGATCGAACCCGGGTCTGTGCACTGTAACAATGTGAGCAATGAGGATCGAACCCGGGTCTGTGCACTGTAACAATGTGAGCAATGAGGATCGAACCCGGGTCTGTGCACTGTAACAATGTGAGCAATGAGGATCGAACCCGGGTCTGTGCACTGTAACAATGTGAGCAATGAGGATCGAACCCAGGTCTGTGCACTGTAACAATGTGAGCAATGAGGATCGAACCCAGGTCTGTGCACTGTAACAATGTGAGAAATGAGGATCGAACCCGGGTCTGTGCACTGTAACAATGTGAGCAATGAGGATCGAACCCGGGTCTGTGCACTGTAACAATGTGAGCAATGAGGATCGAACCCGGGTCTGTGCACTGTAACAATGTGAGCAATGAGGATCGAACCTGGGTCTGTGCACTGTAACAATGTGAGCAATGAGGATCGAACCCGGGTCTGTGCACTGTAACAATGTGAGCAATGAGGATCGAACCCGGGTCTGTGCACTGTAACAATGTGAGCAATGAGGATCGAACCCGGGTCTGTGCACTGTAACAATGTGAGCAATGAGGATCGAACCCGGGTCTGTGCACTGTAACAATGTGAGCAATGAGGATCGAACCCGGGTCTGTGCACTGTAACAATGTGAGCAATGAGGATCGAACCCGGGTCTGTGCACTGTAACAATGTGAGCAATGAGGATCGAACCCGGGTCTGTGCACTGTAACAATGTGAGCAATGAGGATCGAACCCGGGTCTGTGCACTGTAACAATGTGAGCAATGAGGATCGAACCCGGGTCTGTGCACTGTAACAATGTGAGCAATGAGGATCGAACCCGGGTCTGTGCACTGTAACAATGTGAGCAATGAGGATCGAACCCGGGTCTGTGCACTGTAACAATGTGAGCAATGAGGATCGAACCCGGGTCTGTGCACTGTAACAATGTGAGCAATGAGGATCGAACCCGGGTCTGTGCACTGTAACAATGTGAGCAATGAGGATCGAACCCGGGTCTGTGCACTGTAACAATGTGAGCAATGAGGATCGAACCCGGGTCTGTGCACTGTAACAATGTGAGCAATGAGGATCGAACCCGGGTCTGTGCACTGTAACAATGTGAGCAATGAGGATCGAACCCGGGTCTGTGCACTGTAACAATGTGAGCAATGAGGATCGAACCCGGGTCTGTGCACTGTAACAATGTGAGCAATGAGGATCGAACCCGGGTCTGTGCACTGTAACAATGTGAGCAATGAGGATCGAACCCGGGTCTGTGCACTGTAACAATGTGAGCAATGAGGATCGAACCCGGGTCTGTGCACTGTAACAATGTGAGCAATGAGGATCGAACCCGGGTCTGTGCACTGTAACAATGTGAGCAATGAGGATCGAACCCGGGTCTGTGCACTGTAACAATGTGAGCAATGAGGATCGAACCCGGGTCTGTGCACTGTAACAATGTGAGCAATGAGGATCGAACCCGGGTCTGTGCACTGTAACAATGTGAGCAATGAGGATCGAACCCGGGTCTGTGCACTGTAACAATGTGAGCAATGAGGATCGAACCCGGGTCTGTGCACTGTAACAATGTGAGCAATGAGGATCGAACCCGGGTCTGTGCACTGTAACAATGTGAGCAATGAGGATCGAACCCGGGTCTGTGCACTGTAACAATGTGAGCAATGAGGATCGAACCCGGGTCTGTGCACTGTAACAATGTGAGCAATGAGGATCGAACCCGGGTCTGTGCACTGTAACAATGTGAGCAATGAGGATCGAACCCGGGTCTGTGCACTGTAACAATGTGAGCAATGAGGATCGAACCCGGGTCTGTGCACTGTAACAATGTGAGCAATGAGGATCGAACCCGGGTCTGTGCACTGTAACAATGTGAGCAATGAGGATCGAACCCGGGTCTGTGCACTGTAACAATGTGAGCAATGAGGATCGAACCCGGGTCTGTGCACTGTAACAATGTGAGCAATGAGGATCGAACCCGGGTCTGTGCACTGTAACAATGTGAGCAATGAGGATCGAACCCGGGTCTGTGCACTGTAACAATGTGAGCAATGAGGATCGAACCCAGGTCTGTGCACTGTAACAATGTGAGCAATGAGGATCGAACCCGGGTCTGTGCACTGTAACAATGTGAGCAATGAGGATCGAACCCGGGTCTGTGCACTGTAACAATGTGAGCAATGAGGATCGAACCCGGGTCTGTGCACTGTAACAATGTGAGCAATGAGGATCGAACCCGGGTCTGTGCACTGTAACAATGTGAGCAATGAGGATCGAACCCGGGTCTGTGCACTGTAACAATGTGAGCAATGAGGATCGAACCCGGGTCTGTGCACTGTAACAATGTGAGCAATGAGGATCGAACCCAGGTCTGTGCACTGTAACAATGTGAGCAATGAGGATCGAACCCGGGTCTGTGCACTGTAACAATGTGAGCAATGAGGATCGAACCTGGGTCTGTGCACTGTAACAATGTGAGCAATGAGGATCGAACCCGGGTCTGTGCACTGTAACAATGTGAGCAATGAGGATCGAACCCGGGTCTGTGCACTGTAACAATGTGAGCAATGAGGATCGAACCCGGGTCTGTGCACTGTAACAATGTGAGCAATGAGGATCGAACCCGGGTCTGTGCACTGTAACAATGTGAGCAATGAGGATCGAACCCGGGTCTGTGCACTGTAACAATGTGAGCAATGAGGATCGAACCCGGGTCTGTGCACTGTAACAATGTGAGCAATGAGGATCGAACCCGGGTCTGTGCACTGTAACAATGTGAGCAATGAGGATCGAACCCGGGTCTGTGCACTGTAACAATGTGAGCAATGAGGATCGAACCCGGGTCTGTGCACTGTAACAATGTGAGCAATGAGGATCGAACCCGGGTCTGTGGGTCTGTGCACTGTAACAATGTGAGCAATGAGGATCGAACCCGGGTCTGTGCACTGTAACAATGTGAGCAATGAGGATCGAACCCGGGTCTGTGCACTGTAACAATGTGAGCAATGAGGATCGAACCCGGGTCTGTGCACTGTAACAATGTGAGCAATGAGGATCGAACCCGGGTCTGTGCACTGTAACAATGTGAGCAATGAGGATCGAACCCGGGTCTGTGCACTGTAACAATGTGAGCAATGAGGATCGAACCCGGGTCTGTGCACTGTAACAATGTGAGCAATGAGGATCGAACCCGGGTCTGTGCACTGTAACAATGTGAGCAATGAGGATCGAACCCGGGTCTGTGCACTGTAACAATGTGAGCAATGAGGATCGAACCCGGGTCTGTGCACTGTAACAATGTGAGCAATGAGGATCGAACCCGGGTCTGTGCACTGTAACAATGTGAGCAATGAGGATCGAACCCGGGTCTGTGCACTGTAACAATGTGAGCAATGAGGATCGAACCCGGGTCTGTGCACTGTAACAATGTGAGCAATGAGGATCGAACCCGGGTCTGTGCACTGTAACAATGTGAGCAATGAGGATCGAACCCGGGTCTGTGCACTGTAACAATGTGAGCAATGAGGATCGAACCCGGGTCTGTGCACTGTAACAATGTGAGCAATGAGGATCGAACCCGGGTCTGTGCACTGTAACAATGTGAGCAATGAGGATCGAACCCGGGTCTGTGCACTGTAACAATGTGAGCAATGAGGATCGAACCCGGGTCTGTGCACTGTAACAATGTGAGCAATGAGGATCGAACCCGGGTCTGTGCACTGTAACAATGTGAGCAATGAGGATCGAACCCGGGTCTGTGCACTGTAACAATGTGAGCAATGAGGATCGAACCCGGGTCTGTGCACTGTAACAATGTGAGCAATGAGGATCGAACCCGGGTCTGTGCACTGTAACAATGTGAGCAATGAGGATCGAACCCGGGTCTGTGCACTGTAACAATGTGAGCAATGAGGATCGAACCCGGGTCTGTGCACTGTAACAATGTGAGCAATGAGGATCGAACCCGGGTCTGTGCACTGTAACAATGTGAGCAATGAGGATCGAACCCGGGTCTGTGCACTGTAACAATGTGAGCAATGAGGATCGAACCCGGGTCTGTGCACTGTAACAATGTGAGCAATGAGGATCGAACCCGGGTCTGTGCACTGTAACAATGTGAGCAATGAGGATCGAACCCGGGTCTGTGCACTGTAACAATGTGAGCAATGAGGATCGAACCCGGGTCTGTGCACTGTAACAATGTGAGCAATGAGGATCGAACCCGGGTCTGTGCACTGTAACAATGTGAGCAATGAGGATCGAACCCGGGTCTGTGCACTGTAACAATGTGAGCAATGAGGATCGAACCCGGGTCTGTGCACTGTAACAATGTGAGCAATGAGGATCGAACCCGGGTCTGTGCACTGTAACAATGTGAGCAATGAGGATCGAACCCGGGTCTGTGCACTGTAACAATGTGAGCAATGAGGATCGAACCCGGGTCTGTGCACTGTAACAATGTGAGCAATGAGGATCGAACCCGGGTCTGTGCACTGTAACAATGTGAGCAATGAGGATCGAACCTGGGTCTGTGCACTGTAACAATGTGAGCAATGAGGATCGAACCCGGGTCTGTGCACTGTAACAATGTGAGCAATGAGGATCGAACCCGGGTCTGTGCACTGTAACAATGTGAGCAATGAGGATCGAACCCGGGTCTGTGCACTGTAACAATGTGAGCAATGAGGATCGAACCCGGGTCTGTGCACTGTAACAATGTGAGCAATGAGGATCGAACCCGGGTCTGTGCACTGTAACAATGTGAGCAATGAGGATCGAACCCGGGTCTGTGCACTGTAACAATGTGAGCAATGAGGATCGAACCCGGGTCTGTGCACTGTAACAATGTGAGCAATGAGGATCGAACCCGGGTCTGTGCACTGTAACAATGTGAGCAATGAGGATCGAACCCGGGTCTGTGCACTGTAACAATGTGAGCAATGAGGATCGAACCCGGGTCTGTGCACTGTAACAATGTGAGCAATGAGGATCGAACCCGGGTCTGTGCACTGTAACAATGTGAGCAATGAGGATCGAACCCGGGTCTGTGCACTGTAACAATGTGAGCAATGAGGATCGAACCCGGGTCTGTGCACTGTAACAATGTGAGCAATGAGGATCGAACCCGGGTCTGTGCACTGTAACAATGTGAGCAATGAGGATCGAACCCGGGTCTGTGCACTGTAACAATGTGAGCAATGAGGATCGAACCCGGGTCTGTGCACTGTAACAATGTGAGCAATGAGGATCGAACCCGGGTCTGTGCACTGTAACAATGTGAGCAATGAGGATCGAACCCGGGTCTGTGCACTGTAACAATGTGAGCAATGAGGATCGAACCCGGGTCTGTGCACTGTAACAATGTGAGCAATGAGGATCGAACCTGGGTCTGTGCACTGTAACAATGTGAGCAATGAGGATCGAACCCGGGTCTGTGCACTGTAACAATGTGAGCAATGAGGATCGAACCCGGGTCTGTGCACTGTAACAATGTGAGCAATGAGGATCGAACCCGGGTCTGTGCACTGTAACAATGTGAGCAATGAGGATCGAACCCGGGTCTGTGCACTGTAACAATGTGAGCAATGAGGATCGAACCCGGGTCTGTGCACTGTAACAATGTGAGCAATGAGGATCGAACCCGGGTCTGTGCACTGTAACAATGTGAGCAATGAGGATCGAACCCGGGTCTGTGCACTGTAACAATGTGAGCAATGAGGATCGAACCCGGGTCTGTGCACTGTAACAATGTGAGCAATGAGGATCGAACCCGGGTCTGTGCACTGTAACAATGTGAGCAATGAGGATCGAACCCGGGTCTGTGCACTGTAACAATGTGAGCAATGAGGATCGAACCCGGGTCTGTGCACTGTAACAATGTGAGCAATGAGGATCGAACCCGGGTCTGTGCACTGTAACAATGTAACAATGTGAGCAATGAGGATCGAACCCGGGTCTGTGCACTGTAACAATGTGAGCAATGAGGATCGAACCCGGGTCTGTGCACTGTAACAATGTGAGCAATGAGGATCGAACCCGGGTCTGTGCACTGTAACAATGTGAGCAATGAGGATCGAACCCGGGTCTGTGCACTGTAACAATGTGAGCAATGAGGATCGAACCCGGGTCTGTGCACTGTAACAATGTGAGCAATGAGGATCGAACCCGGGTCTGTGCACTGTAACAATGTGAGCAATGAGGATCGAACCCGGGTCTGTGCACTGTAACAATGTGAGCAATGAGGATCGAACCCGGGTCTGTGCACTGTAACAATGTGAGCAATGAGGATCGAACCCGGGTCTGTGCACTGTAACAATGTGAGCAATGAGGATCGAACCCGGGTCTGTGCACTGTAACAATGTGAGCAATGAGGATCGAACCCGGGTCTGTGCACTGTAACAATGTGAGCAATGAGGATCGAACCCGGGTCTGTGCACTGTAACAATGTGAGCAATGAGGATCGAACCCGGGTCTGTGCACTGTAACAATGTGAGCAATGAGGATCGAACCCGGGTCTGTGCACTGTAACAATGTGAGCAATGAGGATCGAACCCGGGTCTGTGCACTGTAACAATGTGAGCAATGAGGATCGAACCCGGGTCTGTGCACTGTAACAATGTGAGCAATGAGGATCGAACCCAGGTCTGTGCACTGTAACAATGTGAGCAATGAGGATCGAACCCGGGTCTGTGCACTGTAACAGTGAGCAATGAGGATCGAACCCGGGTCTGTGCACTGTAACAATGTGAGCAATGAGGATCGAACCCGGGTCTGTGCACTGTAACAATGTGAGCAATGAGGATCGAACCCGGGTCTGTGCACTGTAACAATGTGAGCAATGAGGATCGAACCCGGGTCTGTGCACTGTAACAATGTGAGCAATGAGGATCGAACCCGGGTCTGTGCACTGTAACAATGTGAGCAATGAGGATCGAACCCGGGTCTGTGCACTGTAACAATGTGAGCAATGAGGATCGAACCCGGGTCTGTGCACTGTAACAATGTGAGCAATGAGGATCGAACCCTGGGTCTGTGCACTGTAACAATGTGAGCAATGAGGATCGAACCCGGGTCTGTGCACTGTAACAATGTGAGCAATGAGGATCGAACCCGGGTCTGTGCACTGTAACAATGTGAGCAATGAGGATCGAACCCGGGTCTGTGCACTGTAACAATGTGAGCAATGAGGATCGAACCCGGGTCTGTGCACTGTAACAATGTGAGCAATGAGGATCGAACCTGGGTCTGTGCACTGTAACAATGTGAGTAATGAGGATCGAACCCGGGTCTGTGCACTGTAACAATGTGAGCAATGAGGATCGAACCCGGGTCTGTGCACTGTAACAATGTGAGCAATGAGGATCGAACCCAGGTCTGTGCACTGTAACAATGTGAGCAATGAGGATCGAACCCGGGTCTGTGCACTGTAACAATGTGAGCAATGAGGATCGAACCCGGGTCTGTGCACTGTAACAATGTGAGCAATGAGGATCGAACCCGGGTCTGTGCACTGTAACAATGTGAGCAATGAGGATCGAACCCGGGTCTGTGCACTGTAACAATGTGAGCAATGAGGATCGAACCCGGGTCTGTGCACTGTAACAATGTGAGCAATGAGGATCGAACCCGGGTCTGTGCACTGTAACAATGTGAGCAATGAGGATCGAACCCGGGTCTGTGCACTGTAACAATGTGAGCAATGAGGATCGAACCCGGGTCTGTGCACTGTAACAATGTGAGCAATGAGGATCGAACCCGGGTCTGTGCACTGTAACAATGTGAGCAATGAGGATCGAACCCGGGTCTGTGCACTGTAACAATGTGAGCAATGAGGATCGAACCCGGGTCTGTGCACTGTAACAATGTGAGCAATGAGGATCGAACCCGGGTCTGTGCACTGTAACAATGTGAGCAATGAGGATCGAACCCGGGTCTGTGCACTGTAACAATGTGAGCAATGAGGATCGAACCCAGGTCTGTGCACTGTAACAATGTGAGCAATGAGGATCGAACCCGGGTCTGTGCACTGTAACAATGTGAGCAATGAGGATCGAACCCGGGTCTGTGCACTGTAACAATGTGAGTAATGAGGATCGAACCCGGGTCTGTGCACTGTAACAATGTGAGCAATGAGGATCGAACCCGGGTCTGTGCACTGTAACAATGTGAGCAATGAGGATCGAACCCGGGTCTGTGCACTGTAACAATGTGAGCAATGAGGATCGAACCTGGGTCTGTGCACTGTAACAATGTGAGCAATGAGGATCGAACCTGGGTCTGTGCATTGTAACAATGTGAGCAATGAGGATCGAACTCGGGTCTGTGCACTGTAACAATGTGAGCAATGAGGATCGAACTCGGGTCTGTGCACTGTAACAAACTGTGAGCAGTGAAGATCAAACCCAGTCTGGGTTCAGGATGGCTTTCTGTCAGCTGTGTTTAAAAAAAGTCTAAATAGAAACTGCTCCATTCAGACAACTACCGGGGAGAGTTCATCAGAGTAATATCCGGATCATGAGTAATTCAGAACACGCTAACAGCTGTACAATGAAATGGAAACCTCAACTCTATTTGCATACCTGCTAATTATACAATCATGTGTTTACACACCTGTTTCCGTCTCTTTTGTATAATTATTTGTTTCTGGTACTAATTATACTTTCTAGAAACACCCAGGGATTTGCAGAACTCAGTATTACAAGGATGACAAATATTCATCTGCAGGGAGATATAATTAGCTAGTGAATGTTGCAACGTGTGTGGATCCAAGTTTATAAATGCTATGCCAGTACTAGACTATAATATGTGCAACTTTGTGATACTTGAGAAGTACAGACTTTCACTTAATGAATTCATTACAATAATGCTCTTTTTTTCTTTTACTATTCTATTTAATTTCTGTTAGTGTTTGACTATATACAATCTATAAAAATAGTGAATATCTATTTGGCCCGAAGTCTTTATTTGCCAATATGGCAACAAAGCGCTGTTGAGCCAGCGCTTTGGTATTCAGAGGCGATTCGCCTCTAGCCGGGGCTAAGACAATTCTTACTGCAGGGTGAAGTGAGCTTGTTCAGACAATCACTGCGTTTTTTATATGCAAGCCATTTTATAAATTGTATTATTCCATCTTTTCTATAACACTTTTTTTCTTTTTTCTTTTATCATTTTATAAACAATGTATCGATACGACCAGACAACCTTTATTAGGGTACATTATAGAACGGCTGAGTTTCTTGTTTAAACAAGATTTTGAGGGGTAAGTTTTCTCGGCAGTTTCAAAACCGACGGGGACGCCATTTGGTACGCTCCGTGTCCATGTCACAGAGAATTTATTTTTGGTAGATTGTGAAAATCCGTTCAGTAGTTTTGAGTTACAGGATGCAGTAAAAATTACTTTTTACAAATTATTCAGACAATGTTTTTGCGCTCAAATGACTAAAAAACGATTGCAAGTTTAAATACCTCCTTTGGTAGGCTGATGGAACTCATTAACGAGTAGTGCCTTTTTGTGGTACTAACAGAATAGATCAAGTAATTACCCAGTTATTTTAACTTTTCTTCATGCATGCATGGTTAGTTCCTTTCAGTTCGAAGATGACCACCACTACACTAGGTATGGGATATTCCTGCCCTTCGGGTAGGTATTGCTGAGCTCTCTATAACACAGCTGCCAAAAGGCCCCTTCCTGGTATGACGCACTCGGTCCTGCCTACAGAGGGAATAAAACCATCACTCACAAGAAGATCCTACTCTTTTTCCCTCTCAAGATGGTATGGTAAGACCTCTGTGTTGAGCTGAGTGTGTTGATAGAAAAGAGCTTCTCGAGTCGATCTGTCTTTCTTTATATCTGTCTGTCATATGTGCGCAACTGTGCAGTCATCCGCGAATGATTGGCTTTTCTTCCTGACAGTACACGTGTCCTCCTCGGGGCTAGGCCTTTCCGCATCCGCCCTGTCGAGTAGACCCTGCCGGCCACACAGGCCCGCCACCTCGGTGAGCCGGGCCTTGTAAACAAACAGAGTACTCTCTCTCCTTTTACTATCTTTCTACCGTGTTTTACTGTCTGCTTAAACTCACCCACCACGGCTTCAGCCCTGCGTCCACCCCTGGTACACGCTACGCACTAACCAGGTTTGTGTGTTGACCACACGGTTAGGGTAGGCACACTGCAAAGCGGCCTCCTCCATGCTGCGGTACTGCAGCGCAAGCATAGCCTGCATAGCATAGAGGGATGTAGTGTCTGTGCGGCCTTTCAGCCTTGACTGAAAGAAGCCCGTTTTGAAAGAGCCAGGGAGGCGAGCTCCGTGTCTTTAATGGCCGGACCGTCAGCAGCTCTGGGTGCCCCAGATGACCTGTTACAGGACCCCCTGTCAGACATTCCCAATGCACAAGCCACCCAAAGTCACTCCCCATCTCCACAAGTGAGACGGGTGAAGCATTCTAAGCAGGCGAGGGACATTATGGACCTCAAGGACCAGATGGCTCAGGTCCTGGAGCTCTTGGCTAAACAGGTGCCGGCGCAGGCCCCTGTCCAGGCCCCGCTGCAGCCCCAACTGCCATACCCCCCCTCCCCCAAGGGTGTGCAGGGGGGGCGGGAAGGGTCGTCTCAGCTGGTGCAGGAGGATATGCTGACCTTAGCGGCCTCGGATGATGAAGCTTTCTTTTCCTCTGATATGCAAGTGGATGAGACCCTGGCTGAGAGAGAGCCTGGCTCTGAGAGTGCGTCAGAAACCAGTACCACCCCGCTGTCCAGCACTCATGGGACATGCTGCAGCTTTTCTGCAGGTCCCCTGGACACCAGCTGCAGAGCCACGCCGGTCCTTTTTCCAGACACAGGCAATTTCCTCGCCGTCAAAAGTTCCCAGCCTTCCCAGATTTTATGGAGGAGGTACGCCACTCCTTGGACCGCCCAGTCTTGGGGCCTAGTGTGCTAAAACAGGCTGCACCACTCGCTTCCTTGGAAAGGGGCGGATAAGCTCAGCCTGGCAGGGTTTCCTCCGGTAGACTACACCATCACGACCCTTGTTAAGGTCCCGCCAGTGGATGGTCTTGCTAGAGACCCGGCATGCTTGAACCCTCAATGCAAAGTGACGGAGCTATGCAGCAGAAGCGCAAGCAACTCACTTGACTAATACAGCGAGTGTGCTGACCCTGTATTTGGATGGTGTACTGCACATGACCCCGCTCCCTGAGCCTGTGACCACGGAGCTGCGCCTCCTGCCCAGCAATACTTTTGGGCTAGCTGTGGAGGAGATACTGCAAAGATCCCACCAGGAACTCGAGGCGTCCCGTCAGGTGGCCGCTTTGCTCCATCCCCGTGCCTCTGCATGGGTTAGGTCGAGCCGCTGACGAGCTCCCCAGACTCAAACTGTCACCAGAACAGTCCCAGTCCGAGTCCCAGTCCCCAGAACTCCGCTGGGTGACCTAGGACATTTTCTTCAGGGCACGTCAGCAGGTAACTGAGCCCAACAGGCAGGCAGAGGGATCAGAGGTCATGGTCAGTCCACAAACCAGCGTCATACGAGATTTTTTCAGGGCCAGTGCCCTAAACACTCTCCCCAAACTGTCCAGCCCCAGCCTCAGCAGCCCAAGCAGGGACCCAGAAGGCTTGCAGCCTCAGACCCCCTTTTCGGCACAACAGCTGCAGTACTGGCGCGCTTGCACCTCAGACTCCTGGGTGCTCGTCACCATGCAAAACGGCTATGCGCTTCAGTTTCACTTGGAACCTCCTCCCTTTCGAGGTGTCACAAACACTTTATTGACAAACCCTCTACAAGCCTCGGTACCTCAGTCCACCGTGGACTTAAGGGACGTATACTTGCATGTTCCCATTCGTCCAGAGCACAGAAAGTATCTGCACTTTTCCTTTCAAGGAAGCGTGTACGAGTTTGCTGAGCTGCCATTCAGGCTCTCACTAGCTCTGTGTACGTTTTCAAAGTGTATGGATGCTATCCTGGCTCCCCTGCAGCTGCAGGGTATCAGAGTAATAAACTACCTCAACGACTGGTTGATCAGTTCCCAGCTGCGAGAGGGAGCACTGGTCCACACGACGGTTGTGACGGAACATCAACAGTGGTGGTGTATGTCAACCAGCAGGTAAGCTTACGGTACCTGGGGTTGCATCGCATAGCTTTCAAGCTGTTGATATGGGCTCAGAGGAATCTGCTGTCCCTACGGGTGACGCACATTCCCGGCGCGGTGAACTGGGAAGTGGACCTCCTCTCCAGGAGCGGCCCGCATCCGTCGGAGTGGCGACTCCACCCTCAGATGGTGGAGCACATTTGGGAACAGTTTGGGAAGGCGCAGGTCTATCTCTTCGCTTCAGCAGAGACGACACATTGCCCCCTGTGGTACTCCTTCCACCGTTTACGTCCACTTGGTGTAGGCTCTCGACCCTGTGCCAGCTGTTGCATAGCTAGACCTGAGAGATTCCACTTCGTTTGGATCTCCTCAGCCAGACGAAAGGCTCTCTTTGGCATCCGGTACCGGGCAGGTTCCAGCTATGGGTCTGGCTCCTGAAACGGACCACTGGCTAGCCTTAGGTCTATCAGACACAGTTGTGGGAACGATGCAGAGTGCTAGGGCAGACTCCACTAGGTCTTTGTATACCTATAAGTCAAAGTACTTTCAAGCTTGGTGTCTGGCTGGGAACCATGACCCCAATACTTGCCCAATACCAGTCATTTTGCAGTTTCTGCAAGAACTGCTCGATGCTGGAAGGTCACCTTACCTTGAAGGTGTATTTAGTGGCTATCTCTGCTTGCCATGCCCCCGTAGATTCTGTCTCGGAGTGTGCATTTTTTGGCTACCCATTTCCTTGAAGGCGCACGGCGATTACACCCTCCTAGGAGGACTGTTGTCCCCGAATGGAGCCTTAATATTGTACTACAGACTCTCATGAAGGACCCATTTGAGCCCTTACACTTCATAGAGCTGAAGTACCTGTTTATGAAAACAGCCTTCCTCTTGGCTATCACATCTACTAAGCGGATCAGTGAGCTGCAGGCACTGTCTGTGCACAGCTCCTGCATGTGTATTTGGGAGGATGGCAGCAGGGTGTCGCTGCGCATCAACCCCGCTTTCCTCCTCAAGGTGATTACAGCCTTACACATTAACCAGTTTGTGGAACTGGAATCTTTTTACCCACCTCCGTTTGCTTCAGTGCAAGCATCGAGATGCTACGTGCATAGGACAAGAGCGCTGCGTCAATATGACCAGCTCTTCGTCTGTTACGGGACACTGACCCTAGGACAGCCCGTCTCTAGGCATCGTCTGTCACACTAGATTGTGGACATAGTCTCGACTGCGTATAATGGTGTTGGCTTGCTCCCCCCTGGTAGGGTAGCCACACACCCCACTAGAGGGTTGGCTACATCTTGGGCCCTTTTCAAAGGTGCCTCGATGTCTGACATTTGTACTGCAGCTAGCTGGGCTACGCCGCATACTTTCTCCAGGTTCTATCATATTAATGTGGTAGAACCTGCTTTGTCTTAATGTGGTAGACTCCAGGAAGGAGTCTTTTGGCAGCTCTGGTATAGAGAGCACAGCAATACCTACCTGAAGGGCAGGAATATCCATACCTAATGTAGTAGTGGTCGTCTTCTCTTTCAGGGAACCAGGGTTACGGCAAGTAACCTAACGAAACAAACAAAATACTAACTACAAACGTGTACTGATAGATTTATCAATTGTTTATCATAGTCTATAGCATACATTTAATGCTGAACAATATAGTAGCAGCAGTGTGATTATAATGTTAATAGATGAACCGCTTTATTTGGTTTTATTCGTATATTGTAGAGAAACAGTAACTTTTATTTTTGTAATACTACTGTAGAAGCCCTAAGGTTTTGCAAGTTGCACTCAAAGATATTCTATCGTTTATTTTTTTGACAGGAAGTTACTTCATGGTTTGCTGTTCTGGGACATAAGCAAGAGGGCAATATAAAGTCAAAATCTGAACTGTTGCAAAGGACAGTAAACTAAAAGAATAAAAGCCCATTTTTAGTTAAATAAAGATGTAACATACACATAGAGGTCTACAAACATACTTTCCACTGCATTTTAAATCAGCCTTCCAGTGAAAAAACAATGGAAATGGAATATAAAAAAACTACGTTTTAAGTGATACTAAGAGCTGACAAAGCCTAAAAAGACAAGGCTTTCCAGCACACACTGCTTAACTGGTACAGTAGGTGGGTTCACTTCAGAAAACACAGATAGTCACCACCACTGGGCAGGTCAGTGGGTTGATGAGGATTCAAAAGTTCTCTGAAACAGCGTAATATGTTTTAGATCAGTTGTTCTCAATCATCACCCTGTGTCTGCTGTTATTTTTTTTTCCAACTCTGTTTATTTATTGAACATTTTATTAAACTAACAATTAGCCTAATTAAACCTGTTGAATGACTTGAAACAAATGGAGATTTCAAGTTATGTATAAAATTGAATAGAACTTGAAATCTCAGCTTCTTCTAAGGTGAAGAATAGTTTAAAAATGTTGATTTAAGTAACTGAAAGCTGAGTTGAAACAAAAAGTAGCACAAACAAGGGGTCCCTGTGACCAGGGCTGTGAACCACTGCTTTAGAAGTGAAGAGAGATCACTGTTCTTTGTGACTAAAACCATTCATATGTGTATTTTAAATATAATTAGAACAATTAGAATATGAACACAGTGAGACAATGTATTTCTTCTGTGCTTTTCTTTTTCAAGTACAAGTTCAAGTAAACATTTTTTAAACCCTTTCAGCTATTTGTATTTATTTTGTTGACAAAAGCAATACTCGTGTTTAATATGCTGGAAAATAAATTTCACGTATGTGTGACATAGTAATGAGGTCATTGAAAGGACATAAAATAGTGTCAGTGATGGGGTATGTTTTGTTGATTTTTAACTGAACAGATTCATGTTTACAGTAGTTTTTTTTTTGTTGGTTTAGCAGAAATGGACACACCTTGAAGGTGTATGTAGGTTGCCACAGAGTGGTCATCTTTGTATTGGAAATTACAGATAGTTGTATAATGTTGTTCATAATGAACAGTACACAGTTTCACTGGAATAATTAAAAAAAATTAAGAGATTAAACAGATGTAACATAGTGTACAGTCATTACTACAGTTGTTTTGATTTTAATCACAAAGGACAGTGACTCTTCAAAACTGCTAAAAGACATCTACTGTATTGGTCTGTTTCAGAGAACTTTTGAATCCTCATCAACCCACTGACCTGCCCAGTGGTGGTGACTACCTATGTTGTCTGATGTGAATCAACCTAGAAGAATCTACCAGAAAATTTTGGGTGAAGTAAAAGCACAATGGCGGGCTTAATTATTGGATTTAATTAGGAGTTTTTGGCACTGATCAACACAAAAAATAAAGTCCATAATGTCAAAGTGAAAAATAAAATCTACAAATTGTTCTAAATTAATTACGAATACAAACAGAAAATAATTGATTGCATAAGTATTCACCCCCTTGAGTCAATATTTGGTAGAGGCATCTTTGGCAGCAATTACAGCCATGAGTCTATTTGAATAAGTCTCTACTAGCTTTGCACATCTGGACGCTGCAATTTTTGCCCATTCTTCTTTGCAAAATTGCTCAAGCTCCGTCAAGTTGGATGGGGACCTTTGGTGAACAGCAATTTTCAACTCTTTCCACATATTCTCAATTGGATTGAGGTCTGGGATTTGACTGGGCCACTCCAGGACATTGACCTTTTTGTTTTTAAGCCACTCCAGTGTGGCTTTGGCTGTATGTTTAGGGTCATTGTCCTACTGGAAGATGAATCTTCTCCCAAGACCTAGATCTCTTGTAGACTTCAGCAGGTTTTCCTCCAGGATTTCTCTGTACTTTGCTGCATCCATTTGTCCTCTTTCTTCACGAGCTTTCCAGGCCCTGATACAGAGAAGCATCGCCATAGCATGATGCTGCCACCACCATGCTTCACGGTAGGGATGGTGTTCTCTGGATATGTGCGGTGTTAGGCTTGCGTCAAACATATCGCTTAGCATTGAGGCCAAAAAGTTCTATTTTGGTACCATCAGACCATAGAATCCTCTTCCACTTGGTCTCAGAGTCTCCCACATGCCTTCTGGCAAACTATAGCCGAGATTTGAATTGAGTTTTTTTCAACAATGGCTTTCTTTATGCCACTCTCCCATAAAGGCCAGTTTTGTGAAGCACCCGGGCTATTGTTGCTGTATGCACAGTGTCCCAGCTCAACTGTGGAAGACTAACTCCTTTAGAGTTGCCATAGGCCTCTTGGTGGCCTCCCTGACTAGTGCCCTTCTCACCTGGATACTCAGTTATTGAGGACGGCCTGTTCTAGACAGATTCACAGTTGTGCCATTGTGGCAGAGCACAGCTCTGCTCTTTAAAAATTGGCAGGGATGGGGTTAAATTCCCCTACCTGCCTTGGTTCATTGTGTTCAGGTGGCTGGGGTTAATTAGATGATTAGTTTAATTAATGATCAATCAGCGCCCAGCCACCTGACATAAAAGGAGGCCTCTGCTTTTCACTGGGGAGGAGGGAGCTGAGGAAGCAGGTTGATGTTTTGGTGTTTGTGATTTTTGAATGTTCTTGAATCCAGTGAAGGCATTGCCCAGCCTGGAAACCTTTATTTTTGTGAGTGTATTTTTGCTTTATTTAAATTGCTTTGTTTTGGCCCTTGTGCCCTTTCATTTTTGTGTTTATAATAAAATAGTTATTTTTTTGAACTCCAGACTGTCTCTGGGCCTCTATCCACTCACCAGCCTGCCACATTTGGTGTGAGAAGTGGGATAGCGCCACCTAGAGGCTCAGAGCAGTATTTTGTTTTATTTTTTTTGGGGGGGGGGGATTTTTGGGATCCTCCTTTTTTTTTTTTTTTTTTTTTAACATAGGAAAGAAGAGCAGACAGCAGCAAAGGCAGGACAAGCAGCAGCTGAAGAAATGTAAGCTGCTGCAGCCACCGCTGGAGGACCCGGCCAGCCTCTTCCCCTGGTGTTCCTGGTGTGGGAAGGAGGACAATCGTTGGCGGTCCTGCCCAGATGTGCCACCGGCAAACTGGTGTGGCCGGTGTGAGGAGGACGGCCACAACTGGGCAGGATGCCCCTACAACCAGGCCCATGAGGAGGTGCAGTGTTCACCCCGGGCATTAGGGGCCACCCCACTACCTCCAGCACCACCACCTTCACCACCGTCCCAGGAGATCTGGGACTGGTTGATGCACCCTGAGGCAGACCTCGTCCACGATCTCCCCATAGTTATCAACACACTGTGGCGTCGAGATGGGGAGAGGTGGGAACAATGGAAGGAACAACACCACCCGGCGTCCTTCCCAGAGGTTGCCCTCATGGTGGTTATGGGAGATGCCCCGGTCAGACAATAAAGAGGGGTGAGCCGTCACTCCCAGAGCCAGAGAGAGGCCGTCGCTCCCAGAGCCAGAGAGGGGTGAGGAGCTGCCGTCGCTCCCAGAGCCAGAGAGGGGTGAGGAGCTGCCGTCGCTCCCAGAGCCAGAGAGGGGTCCCAGAGAGAGAGCTGCTGCCGTCGCTCCCAGAGCCAGAGAGGGGTGAGCCGCCGTCGCCCCAGAGCCAGAGAGGGGTGAGGAGCTGCCGTCGCTCCCAGAGCCAGAGAGGGGTGAGGAGCTGCCGTCGCTCCCAGAGCCAGAGAGGGAGGAGGAGCTGCCGTCGCTCCCAGAGCCAGAGAGGGGTGAGGAGCTGCCGTCGCTCCCAGAGCCAGAGAGGGGGAGGAGCTGCCGTCGTCCCCAGAGCCAGAGAGGGGTGAGGAGCTGCCGTCTCTCCCAGAGCCAGAGAGGGAGGAGGAGCTGCCGTCGTCCCCAGAGCCAGAGAGGGAGGAGGAGCTGCTGTCGTCCCGAGAGCCAGAGAGGGAGGAGGAGGAGGAGCCGCCGCTCCCAGAGCCAGAGAGGGAGGAGGAGGAGCCGCCGCCGCTCCCAGAGCCAGAGAGGGAGGAGGAGGAGCCGCCGCTCCCAGAGCCAGAGAGAGGAGGAGGAGGAGCCGCTGCTCCCAGAGCCCAAGAGGGAGGAGGAGGAGCCGCCGCTCCCAGAGCCCAGAGAGAGGGCCGATTGCGGCCGGTGTACGTTGTACATGGGGGGAGGTATGTGGCAGAGCACAGCTCTGCTCTTTAGAAATTGGCAGGGATGGGGTTAAATTCCCCTACCTGCCTTGGTTCATTGTGTTCAGGTGGCTGGGGTTGATTAGATAATTAGTTTAATTAACGATCAATCAGCGCCCAGCCACCTGACATAAAAGGAGGCCTCTGCTTTTCATTGGGGAGGAGGGAGCTGAGGAAGCAGGTTGGTGTTTTGGTGTTTGTGATTTTTGAATGTTTTTGAATCCAGTGAAGGCATTGCCCAGCCTGGAAACCTTTATTTTTGTGAGTGTATTTTTGCTTTATTTTGTTTATTTTGTGTTTAAATTGCTTTGTTTTGGCCCTTGTGCCCTTTCATTTTTGTGTTTATAATAAAATAGTTATTTTTTTGAACTCCAGACTGTCTCTGGGCCTCTATCCACTCACCAGCCTGCCACAGCCATATTCTCTCAATTTTTTAATAATGGAATTTACTGTGCTCCGGGGGATATTCAATACCTTGGAAATGTTCTTATATCCTACCCTTGATTGGTGCTTTTGAAGAACCTTATTCCAGATTTGCTTTGAATGTTCCTTCATCTACGTGATGTAGTTTTCGTTAGGAAATGTACTAACCAACTGTGAGATCTCCCAGACAGGTGTATGTAACCTGAAATCATGTGAAACGCCTTAATTGCACACAGGTGGACTCCATTCAACTAATTATGTGACTTCTAAAGACAACTGGTTGCACCAGAGCTTATTTAGGTGTGTCGTAGCAAAGGGGTGAATACTTATACAATCAACTATTTTCTGTTTTATATTTGTAATTAATTTAGAACAATGTGTAGATTTTATTTTTCACTTTGACATTATGGACTTTTTTGTGTTAATCACTGGTAAAAACTCCTAATTAAATCCATTTTGATTCCATGTTGTAACACAAGAAAATCTGGAAAAGTCCAAGGGGGGGTGAATACTTTTGAGAGCAACTGTATATACAGGGATGGAAATAAGACTCCCATTGCATAGCAGTTTGACCCATTCCTGGTTTTACTTTGAGTCTAATAAGGCATACCTGAGCTTGTTACCTACACAGAGTGGCTAATCAAGCTCCCTATAAAACCCGGACTGGGTGAAACTGCTATGCAATAGGAGTTTTACTTTTCACTTCCATCCCTGGATATATATATATATATATATATACACACACACACACAGTATGCACACATACACACATTTATGGTCAAATACATTTTAATAGTAAGCAACAAAAATGTCTGTTCTCAATAACTTATAGAAGATAGAATCGTCCATTTTACAATGAGTTTTTATCAATACACAACCCCCGGGACAGTAGACGTGGGGAATGGCTACTCTGTCACATTCCAGACTTGATTTTAGATAGTATATGCTATACATCGTTTGAGCAGATGTTATTTACTCTCGGTACATCTTTATCTTTTACTGTAGCATTAATTTACTGACCTCCAAAATATAATTCCTTATTTTTAAATGAGGTCTCTGAGCCGCTGTCCACCCTTGTCTCATGTCATCCTAGACTTTTGGTTCTGGGGGATTTAAATATTCATGTTGACAACCCTGCTGATGGTCTATCAAAAATGTCTCTGCTTTTTTGGAATCTTTAAATTTTACACAATATATTTCCCTTCCAACACACAGTAAAGGACCCTAGACTCAGTCATGGCTCTTGGCTTATCCCCTAGCAACATCCTTTTAACTTCACTTAGTTTTACAGATCACTTTTTGATTTCTTTTAAAATTAACCTACCTTTTGCAGCTGCCACAGTGCAGACTGCTGTGCTTCTACCTAGATGTCTTCTAGATCCAGTTAAGTTGTCTAGTATGGTTACTGACTCTATACTGAATGGTGTTTTGTCATTATCAACTGATGAGGTAGTTGATTTATACAACTCCACCCTTTCCAATATAATTCAGGCAGTAGCACCACTTCTCTCAAAACACCTCTCTCCTTGGTATACTAAAGATCTTAAAGATCGAAAATTAAGGGACAAAAACTTCTAGGCTTTGCATTGACTTTGAGATCTGGAAATCACATATCAAACAATATCAGACAGCACTGACTAATGCTAAAGCATCTAATTTTTGGGGTATTATTTAATCTGGTAAAAATCATCCAGCTGTTCTGTTTAACACAATTAACAAACTTCTTAATCCTAAAACAAAAGGCTCAGTGAAGTATGATCAAACTGATAAGTGTGAAAAATTCCTTAAATTTTTCACTGACAGAATTTAAGTGATTAGGGTTCAGATGTCCTCTACTACAGCTGCTTGTGCTCCTTTAGAGTCCTGCATAATTAGTAGTGTAGCTGTTAGCTTTATGGAATTCTATCAGTGACTGAGGCAGAGCTTCAGGCTGTGGTGTTGAAAATGAATTATCCCTTACATACCTGTCTTATTCAGGAGTGCCTTCCTGTTCTGGTTCCAAACTTAACTTCACCTGGAAGAGTTCCTTCTGCTTTAAAACCGTCTGTAGTTAAACCACTACTGAAGAAACATAACCTCTCTTCTGAACAGCTTGAGAATTACAGGCCTATCTCCAACATCCCATTTCTTGCAAAACTGGTAGAAAAGATAGTGGCAATCCAACTTCAGGATTATTTCTATAGAAATGAGATGCTGGAGAAGTTTCAGTCTGGTTTTCAGGACATAGCACAGAGACTGCGTTAGTAAGGGTCTGTAATAATCTCCTTCGGTCTGCTGATTCTGATCAATTATCTATTTTAGTTTTACTGGATCTTTTGGCGGCTTTTGATACTGTAGACCACAGAATCTTATTGGAGAGAATGCATAATCTTACTGGAATTGGAGGCATTGCCTTTGAGTGGTTTTGCTCATATTGTTTCTTTATAACTCATTTTCTGAAACCGGTGATGTGAAATACAGAGTTCCACAAGGCTCTGTGCTATGCTGATGACACACAAATATATTGTTCATTTCCCACTGAATCAGAAATGGCAGTTGCTGTTCTGTCTCAGTGTTTGAGTGAGATCCAAGCATGGATGGCTGCTAATTATCTGAAAATTAGTCCACAAAAGATAGAGGTGCTTTTAGGGGTGTGCCAACACATCGATACACATGATACATTGCAATACTTTTCTTGACGATACGATTATCGATACAGTGACCCATATCGTTTTATTTTTTATTTAGAATTTTTTTATATGCATATAAACTTGATATAGAACAATGTTGGTGCATTCATTTGTGTCAACACTGTTAAGATTATTTATCGTATGTATCCTAGCAGCCTCACATACCAAGTGTAGCTAAGGATGTCAAGCACACAGGAAGCTGAGCGCAGGCAGGTTATTAATGTTCTTAACCATCTCATCAAGCTATGGACGGTGACACCGAAATTCATCCTGCTCTGGCTTGTTTAAAAGTGTGGATTCATTTTGGTTTTAGTTGCATAAAGCATTCGCCTCAAGTTCTTGATAAAACTCGAGCTGTGTGTAAAATATGCAAAGCTCGACTCAAGTATTCAGGGAACACAACCAATCTGAGTTTTCACTTAAAACAATACCATCAGATTGATGGCACACCATCACCATCTGAGTTACACACACAGCCACGGTAAAGGAAGTGTGACAACTCGTTATGCACAATTTACAATAGAAAACTTTAGTTTTATAATCTAATAAATAATCTGCAACTTCAGTGCAAGCTAAAAACCCAGTCCATAGTGCATTTTATTTGCAAGGATTTGCGTCCTTACTGTACTGTGGAAAATGAAGGTGTGGCAGAGCAAAGCTCTGCCTTTTTTAAATTGGCAGGGATGGGGTTAATTTCCCCTACCTGCCTGGGTTTATTATGTTCAGATGGCTGGGGTTGATTAGTTGATTAGGTTAATTAACGATCAATCAGCGCCCAGCCACCTGACATAAAAGAAGGCCTCTGCTTCTCGTTTGAGAGGAGGGAGCTGAGGAAGCAGGTTGGTGTTGGTGTTGGTGTTGGTGTTGGTGTTGGTGTTGGTGTTGGTGTTGGTGTTGGTGTTGGTGTTGGTGTTGGTGTTGGTGTTGGTGTTGGTGTGTTTAAATCCTTTTATTTTGCCATTGTGCACTTTTATTTTGTGTTATTTATAATAAAATTAGTATTTTTTTTGAACTGCAGACTGTCTCTGGGCCTCTATCCACTCACCAGCCTGCCACAGAAGGGTTTTGAAAAATTATAAATACTTTGGAGCCAAGGTACACTGCCTGTCGTTATATTACTGAAAATGCTGTTCCTGATTTATACCAGTGTGTTAAATGACAGATCATACAAGAGCTTTCTAGGGCAGAGAGGGTAGCGCTCACATGTGATAGCTGGACCTACTTAACAATTACCTGGCACCAGATATCTGCAGACCGGTCTCAAGCATCCTCCAGACAAGGGCTTTACTGGAAAGCTGTACTGGTGAGAACATTGCAGATCTGTTAAAATCAGATATCGACAAGAACCCCACAATACTGACCGATAATGCTTCCAGTATGGTTATTGCTGCTTGTGAAGCTAATATGACATTGTGTTTTGCTCATACTTTGAATTTCACGTCTTGGCGTGCGCTGAAAATACCTTCTGTAGCTCGCTTGCTGGGCAGAGTTAAGCAAATTGTAAGAAAAAACTCAATATATAACAGAATTATTTGTTTTAATAAGAATCTGCATATAGAAATATTTATTCTATTTTTTAATGTCAGGTTCAGAACTTTAAGAAAAAAACGTTTGTTTTCAAGAACAGTTAAATTTGACTTACAGTATTTGTATTCTTTTTAAAGAAATATATTTTAAAGCATAAACATGAAACAGCAAAGCAGCCTGTGAAGCTTTTTGAACATTGTTATTGTTAACATTTGCACAAACAAATGGGACAATAGTTGTGTGATTATTTTTTTGTTTCATGCTTAATTTGCTGCATCGTGATATGTATCGTGAATACACTGCCAATACCCAGCCCTAGGTGCTGTTAGTTGGCTCCAGGCACAGTTTGGCTAAATTGCCTTGTATTAATATTCCTTTTGATGGTCATTTTTTGAATCCCTCCAAGAGTGTGAAACATTTGGGAGTTGTTATGAATTCTGAATTGTGTCTGGATGCCCACATTTGTTCAGTAGTTAAGACGTCTTTCAGCTGCATAATAAAACTAAATTGAGACCAATCTTGTCTGGCAAAGATGCTGAAATGTTTGTGCATGCTTTTGTGATGTCTAGATTGGACTACTGTAATGCACTGTTTTCTGTCCTATGGGACTCTACATTACAGCGGCTCCAACATGTTCAGAATGTGGCAGCTAGAGTGCTTACTAGCATCGCTCGGAGCTCATCACTCCTGCTCTCAAGTCACTGCACTGGCTTCCTGTTAAATTCAGGATTGATTAAGATCCTGCTTCTTACTTATAAACCCTTCATGAATCTGGGCCTTTGTCTCTGCAGGGTCTGATTGTACCTCGCACTCCTAGTCGCACTCTATGGTCATAAAGTGCTGATCTTTTAGTCATCCATTATTTTGCAGCCATTAGACATCTAAAGTAGTTCATGTTTGGCAAAGCATAAGCGTTTTTGTTACTTTAAAAAAGGTGCTGACTTCCTCAGTTGTCCTGACAGGAACATTTCGTGGTACCTTTTGTAGGCACTTTAAATTTGTGACTCTAATTTAAATTCCTCAATTGAGATTTAAATTAAGCATTTAAGCCCGAAGGAGCGGGGTTAATCTTGTGTAATGCCCGCTTCGCGCAGTTACATGCCCGAGCCGAATGCGGGAATGCTAAAATGCTAGAATATGGATACGTTAAACCAAACTTTAAAAATACGTTTTTCAAATAGGTTTATCCTGATTTTATGAAGAACTAGTTTTTGTTAAGCGTTTATCTCGGTATTCAATGAGTAATGTGTTTTCTCAACAAAAAACATCAGTGGTGTGTTTAGGCGCTTTGGTTTAAACCAAGCGGTTGACCCTATAGGCTATTTCCAGTTGTGGCGTAAATAATTTAATACAGCACCGTATTTAGTAAAAAAAAAAAAAAAAAAAAAAAAAAAAAAAAAAAAAAATCTACTTGCATGCGGCTGTTAGTACCTTGTTTTGTGAAGTGTTTGTTATCGATATTATTATTATTAATAAATACGATTTGAGTGCATTTTTGTACCCAGCTAAATATCAGTATTTACTGTTAGGCTACTTTTGTTTTAAATGTGTTATTGGTAATCGTTTTGTTGTGTTCATAAAGTTCAAAGTGCTGTCAGAGAACAGGAACCGTGTCTGTGTTGCTGGTGATCCGTTGAAATAGTTATTGAATGTCAGTCTGCATCCATTTGTTTTACAACTTGTGAATACAATTATAAGAGTAGTTATAGCCGCTGATTAACACTATTTTCGATTGAGTTTAAAAAAAAATAAAATAAAAAAAAAAACAATTTGCTATTCTAAATTTAAATAGATACACTAAGAACAGCTAGGAAGTAGACATTGACAGACTGCGTTCACAGTGTGTACAATAAGAACGGAGTTTTTTTTTCTTCCAATAAGCAGGAAAATGTAAATAATATCAGAAGCCAATACATGAGGTCTGCAGGACAGGTTATTTTTTTCCAGGCTGATTTCCATCGGTAGAATTTTAGGGCGGCTGCTTTTTACTTCTGATACTTGAATACCTTTTTGGCAGTTGTGTTTTTTTTTTTTTTTTTTTTTTACTCAAGTAGTTTTCTAGAAGGATACTTTGACTTAACTGAAAAATATATATATATATATATATATATATATATATATATATATATATATATATATATATATATATATATATATATATCTCTAAAAGGATAAAACATGCCTCTCCTAATCTGTATCACTTCACAAATCTGGAAGTGGAAATGTACCACCATAGGACAGAATCTGTGACTGATAACTTGCAATTGCGTAGTTTGGTTATACCGAGCACCTACCACCACTGCTGATAACTTGCAATGTGCATTTAACTTTGTTAACCTTCTCTTTATTAACCTTGTAAATAAATACAAAGGCAGTATTTCCCAAAAATCTAAAATATTCTGAAAAAGATGCAATCATACATATTTTATCGAAGTTTATGTTTGTATTAAATTCAACCAACTTCTACAAACATGATGAAATACATATAATTTAAACAAATAACATGTTTAGAAAAATTGCTCAGATGACTTTTTCAAAAATCAGAGGGGTTCCTCGAAGCTCCAAGTTTGTTGAGAACATTTAGGGATCTGATAATGCTTTCAGCCAATTCATACAAGCGGAAGCTTTCTGCCTGAGGCTGGAGTTCCCCGCTATTAGAGTCACAGTGATACCCAAACAGGCTGAAGATAACATATAACTCATAACAAGTAAATATTCTTTGCTGAATGCTGCTTGCCCTATAAAAACAGGAAGGGACCCAGCAATGGTGCAGAACAGGTACAGCAGAGCTAGAACCATGATCATCTTAGCTACTCGGACAAGGTTCTGGGTGGAGCCAGCGATCTCAGGGGAGCTCAACTGCATCTGTCTGATGTGCCCAAACAAAAAGACAATGATGGCGCTGCAAGAGTACATCATCAAAACCAGCGCAACAATAGTCTGCACCACAAAAAGGGAAATGGCTACCTGTCTCGGGCTACTGGACATTAATTCTATCGGTGGGCATGAGTTGTTTTGCGTGGTTGAGTTGTTGCTGAGGTTGGCACCAATACAGAAAGCAACAGAGCTTATTGCGATGATTATAGGCACACTCCCAGCGAGACAGCAGCAGATCACAGTGGAGATGTTCTGCTGGAGTCTGATGAAAGCCCTGCTGCTGACGTTGACAATCTTCACACAGTAATAGACACAGAGCCAGGCGATGAGCCAGTAGTTCAGACTAATCCCTGTAATTATGAAGAACATATTTACTTGCAATGGTAAGTTTGAGTTTGGGCACATTCCAAGAAGAAAGAATGACATGAACAGGTAGGAAGAGAGGTCCAAAACTACAATTGACACTGCGATGCAGGTCACCAGCATGTCACCCAGGTTGAGCTCCTGACCGCTGCTTCTGAAAAACAGATTGCAAATAATGATGAAGAGATTCCCTGTGAGGCCCAGAGCCACCAGCAGCCCACAGGTAATCACAACTGTGATGACTGCCATGAAATCCATTCTCGCTGGTTCACTAATCCACTGATCCAATGTAATATTGTATGAGGGAGAGCTGTTCGATGTGTCTGCTTCCTCACAACCACAAAGACATGCAATGAATTGGCTTGGTTGGAACAAAGCCACCAATTGATCTGTCAACTAAGTGGAAAGATGTAATCTTTACCTCCCCTATTTTGGTCCTATGTTTGGATTTCTATTTTGAATATGCATTTACTCAAATTGAATCTTGTCATTTCCGACCTGGCTATCTTTAGGTACATGTGAGTCAAATCTTTGTTATTTATTTTGAATGAGTCATTTACATTTTTCATAAGTTATTCCAGGTGTGGACATGAATGGATCTGTGATGGGTCACAAGGTTGTACAAGATTTATACAAGATATTGGCATCAATTAACTCATTTTGCTTCATAAAGTCGAATGAAACCTCCTGAATAATGTTATGTTACCATATTGAATTACATACTGCTTTGTGGTTTTCCATATACTTAACAAAAAAAGGCAAAATTGAAAAATGTGACATTTTGAAATATAACATGAAATACCTTACTACTATTATGGCTTCTGGTAGACTTTTGCGATATCATTTTGTAGTTTCTTTAATTACATGATGTTAAGTAAAAGCTCTAAATTATGTTCATGTAGTTTTTTTACTTTATGTCTCAATTCTAAAATTCTAGGTGGTGCTAAACTTTTGGCTAGAGCTGTATGCCGTAACATACTTTCTGACTTGCTTAGACACAGAAGAAAATGACTACATTTGTCAGAACCAGAATGGAACATTCTTTTTCTAGAATTATGATGTCATCATACCAGCACTGCACTGTTTGTTTTTTTTAAAGATTTTTAAATTTTGGAAATGCTTCAATGCAAACATCTCTTGTAAGACTGTCGGTGTGGGGTATAGCAGGGAAAGCCCTGCCAGTGCATGTGTGTATGTGTTGTGTGGGGAATAATGGGTTGACAGGGAGTGGGTTACATTTTTCCTTGTCAAATGTGGAATGTGGCTGGAGCTGTGAATTGAATAAGTGATTAAATCATCAATTAACACGGGTGTATAAATAGGGTGATCACATGTGTTAGTTATGTTTAAAGTAAATGTTGTTGAAGGTGAAGGTATGTGTTACGTGTGCTGTGCTGTATTTACATCCATGTCTGTGTTTGTTTACATGTTTTGTTAAATCTGTTTATTTTGGCCACCGTGCCTTTTGTTTTGTTCCAGTGTTTGTGTAGTGTTATTTGTATTGATTATTCAATTTGCTCATTAGTGCTTAACCTGCAACTTCTGTGTCTAAGTCTCCCTTCCTGGTGAACAGCCTTGCCATTGCAAGTGTAGAAGAGTTCAGTACTCTGACTGGAGGTGTGTTTCGAGCACTACTTGCTGTATCAGGCCGACGAGTAAACCTTGTGTGGTTTAAACGTTTACAATGCTGTGTCACTGCCATGCTAAGTGAGAGAGCTACTCTCTCAGTGAAATTACAAGGGTAGATCCTGCTATAGCTTCCAGTGAGGACATGAATGATAATAGATTGTATTAGCAGAGTGTTATGGCAATGATTGAAGGTGTGTTTACAGGGTGCTCTGGGATTGAAGGTGTGTTTACAGGGTGCTGTGTAATTGGGATAAATGTGTCAAAAAATGAACAATGTTTATTATCCACTTACATGGGTTGAGTGGAGCGAGCACTAGTGTGTGATCATAACAGGAAAGGATATGTAGACGTGTCACAGCCCAGTGCAGTCTCAGTTCACAGTCAGTCTCAGTCCTCTCCTGGATGTAGTTTGCCTCTAGCAGTGGCTGCTGGACACTGCAGCCTTTGATGCTGTAGACTGGCATCAGAAAGAACTTGCTGAAGCTACAGCTCTGCACAGGAAAATAATCTGAATGAGGAGAACGGCAATGAGGGCTTCAGGAATTCTCCACAGCCAATACAAACTGAGCAGCAGCCCATGTCTTTGTAATACTACTTCTGTATATTGAGTGCCCAATTATTTCACCCGTTTGTGTCCTAGGTTTGGAATATCCAATTATGTTCCCTCACCGCAGCTCAGGTCTGAAATTCAATGTGGAGAACAAATACCCCAGCAGTCCTTCTGCTGGTGAACGAATAACATCTGTACTATTGAACAAACAACCCACCCAGTAATCTCTAGGATATAAGACGATACAGCTCACAGTGGTTCAATGAACGAAAGCAGTGTTTTACATGGTAAGGGGTTAGATCAAGCACTCCCCTCTTCTTCTTGTCAGCCAGTCTGGTAGATCCTTGTGATCAGCTGGACATCTATACAGCGCAACCAGACCGAGGAAGAGGACAGGGAGTGGACTTTAGAAAAGTATTGCGTGATCGATGGAACATGGTGGACAATACAGTGGATGTGTGAGAACTCACTCAGTAATGCCATTTAACTAGTATTGAGGTATTAAAAAGCCTGTTAGAAACCATTATTTATGTTGCATTACTCCAATGCACTATATGCTGCGTGTTTGCTCAATCCATTCTTAGATTCAAACAAGGAGGAAAGCTCTATGATGCCTTGGATTTCTGCTGGTGAATAAACGCAGCTTGACAGCTGAAACCTGTGAGTTCATCCTTTTACTTGTCCTGCTCAACAATATGCAGTCCCAGCAGCCCTTAAACCAAGGTGAACGTTTTCCATGTGTTACTGCCTGAATCAAATAAAAACGCAGTGAAGCCATGAGGCTGTCTCTGCAGTTAATTCAAATATCGCATTAGTAGCCCCTGCATGGCACCAGGAGTGCTTAAAGAAACCAGCCAGTAGAAATGGGTCCAGGAAAATCAGTCAGTGACGCTGCATGCTGTCAAATCTCCACACAAAATGTGCCACCCTGTGTTCCTCACACATGCTCTGTGTTAGAGCTAGTGTAATGCAGATGGCAAGTACAAAAGAACCAAGAAAAAAACGAAAAATAACAAACATTAATGCTCGACCGGTTCTAGTTACTGACTGATCTGAAAACTTCCTGTGTGCAGAAGTGTCTCCTGGCTTCTGTTAAAAGTCGATCTCCCCTAAATACCCAACTGTGTGCTCTGTGCTGCGTTTTGGCTAAGGCTAACTAGTCAACTACTTCTAAGAATGTAAAGACTTCAGACATGGTCTTCCCTAATTATTCTTTATTCAAGGCTAAATAAATGCAGTTCCTTCAACCTCCCTTTGTAGCCATTCCTTTAAGCTCTGGGATCAGTAGGGGACCTGGTCACTGGAATATCTCCAAGCACACAAAACAACATTCAATATAGCCTACACAGGTGCCAAGAAACACTTGAGTTATGAACAGTAGCTGTTTCTAAAAATCTATCTGTGTAGCTGACTGTATAAAATATACAGGCACCTCCAAAATTTTTGGCACCCTTGATAAAGATGAGCAAAAAAGGTAATGAGCTATATTTTATGCTCAAAAATATGAGAAAACTATATTCTTTTATACTAACACAATTGTTCAGAGAAAACATTTATTTTTAACAATATTTTTTTTTTCTCAAAAAGAAAATGTCAAAATTATTGGCACCCCTAAAGACTCTTATTAATAAAATCAAACAAAATTAAATCTGCATTAACATTCTACTTTAAGTATCATCCATCACCATGGGCAAAGGCAAATAACTCACAAATGAAGAGAGACAAATGGTTGTTGACATTCATAAATCAGGCAATGGGTACAAAAAAATAGCTAAAAACCTAAATATACCACTTACCACTATTAGGGCAATAATTAAGAAGCTAAAAACCAGTTGAACAGCTGTAAATCTGCCTGCTAGAGGACACAAATGCATCTTGCCCCCACGCACAGTGAGGAAGATGGTTTGGGAGGCAAAGAAGAATCCAAGGGCCACAGTTGGAGAATTACAGAACTTGGTTGCATCTTGGGGTCACCAAGTCTCCAAATCTACAATAGA
Source organism: Polyodon spathula (assembly GCF_017654505.1). Lineage (NCBI taxonomy): Eukaryota > Metazoa > Chordata > Actinopteri > Acipenseriformes > Polyodontidae > Polyodon > Polyodon spathula. The sequence goes on from NC_054551.1 coordinate 10,202,825, forward strand.
TGCCACCTCTATGCCAATATCCTATATAGAAGGTTTGGCAGAAAAAAAGCCTTTATTGAGAGCAACCAACAAATGTAAGCGCCAAGAGTTTGCTAAAGGGCATTGGCACTTGAAATGGAACCAGATGCATATATCAGATGAGATGAAAATAGAGCTCTTTGGCCTTGCACACCAGCAGTGGGTTTGGCGCCGAAAAAAGGATGCTTATGCAGAAAAGAACCTCATACCTACTGTAAAATATGGTGGTGGATCTTTGATGTTATGGGGCTGTTTTGCTTCCACTGGTCCTGGGGTCCTTGTTAAGGTCAACGGCATCATGAACTCTACCAAGTACCAGGACATTTTAGCCAGAAACCTTGTTGCCTCTGCCAGGAGGCTGAAACTTGGCTGCAAGTGGATCTTGCCAGCAAGACAACGACCCCAAGCACACACCAAAATCCACAAAGAATCAAGTTAATTGACCACAAAATCAACATTTTGCAATGGCCAGCTCAGTCTCCGACCTTGAATCCCATTGAAAACCTGTGGTTTGAATTAAAGATGGCAGTTCATAAGCACAGACCGAAGGATATCAAGGATCTGGAAATATTCTATATGGAGGAATGGTCTAAGTTCCCTTCCCATGTGCTCTCCAATCTCATAAAAAATTACAGAAAAAGGCTCAGTGTCATTATACTTGCAAGGGAAGGGTGCACAAAGTACTGAAAACAAGGGTATTAATAATTGTGACACAATTTTTTTGAGAAATGTGTAATTTTGGTTGATTTCCGTGAATCATTAATAAAGTACAATATATTCCAAATGTTGGAAAATTACAATATAGCTCATTACCTGTGTTGTTTATTTTATACAGCCTTTTTTGCTCCTCCTTTAGGTAGTTCTTATAAGTAGAGAGTGCTCCCTAGTGTTCAATACTGCAACAGCATCCATCACAATAGTTTTAAGAGTAAGTAGTTTGAAATTACATTTTCTTTTATTTAATTTTTTACTATACCTTACATCTTTATGATGTTTGCAATCATTTTTATTGTATTGATTGTGTATTGTGTCCTGATTGTGTTGTTTATTTTATTCAGGAGTTCAGGATCTGCTGTTGCCTGCCATAGACATGTGTAATGTAGGCTAGATCAACCGATGGGTATATTAGTAAGCGCAACAACCATCTTGTGCACCGCAGTGTATTGCCAGCAAAACAAAGGGAAACTTGATCCAAAGTGGCAGATCCCCAGATGGCGCTGACATATCTATAAGACACTGGTTGATCTAGCTGATGTTACACATATCTATGGCGGGCAACTAGAAGTGAAAAGCAGCTTCTGAACTCCGTGGAAAGACCCTTAACACAGACACACATAAGAAATACAGTGTTTGATTAATTGCAATTGAAATCGGAAGCTACTTTGTGTATTATTGATAAAGAGTAACTGAAATCTTATTTTTAAATACAAAATAATAACACGTATATCAGTAACATACACACACACACACACACCTCCCCCCCGACACAGCTGCACATTCAAAATGAGTTGATGAGGCATATCAACAGCATGTAAAGAACAGTACAGAAAAAGAAATGGCCAGAATAGCTTAATGAAAACTGGAGAGTGGTATTGAAGACCTAGATGTCATTAGGCAAGCAGGTGTTAGTGCCATGGTAAAGTATCGTATAATAAAAAATAACTGATTTACAGGATGTGGAATGAGTTTGTGTTCTCAAGATGCATGTAAAAAGTATGAATTCCAGACTGGTGGATGCACAGGCAGATAGAAGTAACACAAGTGTGACACGCAGAGAGAGACCCCCAAATTTTCCCAGCTACACAGGTAAATTTTCCAGCTACACAGGTAATTTAAAGTGTGACATACGGATAACAATACATACGTTAGAACAGACAGATATACCTCTCCTCAGAAATGGCAATCTCTGGATATTGTCAGTGTCGCCACTCTCTCCTCTGTTTCTTAGGTGTTGAATTAGCCGATCTGCTGGCTTCTCGGGGGATGAGTATTGGGGTTCCCCATCGTTGATGGGGCAGGCTCTGGGAAAGTGCCCTGGCAGGAGGATGGGCCTAGTCATGATGTCATCTCTACAGCCCACATCAAAACAAGGGGCTTGTAATGGGCCTCTGACATCATCATGAGGTAAGAGGACTACATGGTTAAGAAACCACTTTTAAATGTAAAGGCCATGAAGGGAAAAACAGTTTTGGCCAATTAAGGAAGCCACTTAGAGATATCTCAAATGAACAGGAAGCCATTTAAAGATATCTCTGTGTTACAGATACATACACATGTACAAGAAGTCATTTTGAGATATCTCTAAACGATTATTTGGCTAGCCATAGATAAGCTCCAGATTTTGAATTGCCTGTGAAATATTTAATGTAGTTATCACTGTCTGCCACTGGAGGGCTCTGTGGCATGTTTTTTTCAGACAAAATGCAGGTGTAATGCAAAACACTCTTACATTCATTCACCCCGTTCACACTTACTGTTTGCAGACATAAATATGGCAATCTTATTTTTTGCAACACTGTTGGTACTGTACTTACTGCATAAGATACGATAAAGGCGTGTGTTGACAATGCAATCAGTTACTGTGGAAAGAAGCAATCATGTTGGATGATGCATAAATACAGCAAACAAGGACATGTACATTACAATAATCACAATACAGATTATTACATTAATGGTGACTGACGATGCAACGTCGTGTGCATTATTTATCAATATTGAGATTTACAATCTTAGCTACAATTGAAATATATATATATATATATATATATATATATATATATATATATATATATATATACTGAACAAAAATATAAACGCAACATCTAAAGTGTTGGTCCCATGTTTCATGAGCTGAAATAAAAGATCCCAGAAATTTTCCATACGTACAAAAAGCTTATTTCTCTCAAATTTTGTGCACAAATTTGTTTACTTCCCTGTTAGTGAGCATTTCTCCTTTGCCAAGATAAATCCATCCACCTGACAGCTGTGGCATATCAAGAAGCTGATTAAACAGAATGATCATTACTCAGGTGCACCTTGTGCTGGGGGCAATAAAAGGCCACTCTAAAATGTGCAGTTTTGTCACACAGCACAATGCCACAGATGTCTCAAGTTTTGAGGGAGCAAGCAATTGGCATGCTGACTGCAGGAATGTCCACCAGAGCTGATGCCAGAGACTTGAATGTTCATTTTTCTACCACAAGCCTCCTCCAACGTCGTTTTAGAGAATTTGGCAGTAAGTCCAACCGGCCACACAACTGCAGACCACATGTAACCACACTAGCCCAGGACCTTCACATCTGGCTTCTTCACTTGCAGGATCGTCGAGACCAGCCACTCGGACAGCTGATGAAACTGTGGGTTTGCACAACCGAAGAATTTCTGCATAAACTGTCAGAAACCGTCTCAGGGAAGCTCATCTGAGTGTTCGTCATCCTCACCAGGGTCTTGAACAGACTTCAGTGGGAAAATGCTCACCTTCGATGGCCACTGGCACGCTAGAGAAGTGCGCTCTTTACGGATGAATCCCGGTTTCAACTGTACCAGGCAAATGGCAGACAGCATGTATGACATCGTGTGGGTGAGCGGTTTGCTGATGTCAATGTTGTGAACAGAGTGCCCCATGGTGGCGGTGGGGTTATGGTATGGGCAGGCATAAGCTACCGACAACGAACACAATTGTATTTTATTGATGGCAATTTGAATGCACAGAGATACCGTGAAGAGATCCTGAGGCCCATTGTCGTGCCATTCATCCGCCACCATCAACTCATGTTTCAGCATGATAATGCACGGCCCCATGTCGCAAGGATCTGTACACAATTCCTGGAAGCTGAAAATGTCCCAGTTCTTCCATGGCCTGCATACTCACCAGGCATGTCACCCATTGAGCATGTTTGGGATGCTCTGGATCAACGTGTACAACAGCATGTTCCTGTTCCCGCCAATATCCAGCAACTTAGCAGAGACATTGAAGAGTAGTGGGACAACATTCCACTAGCCACAATCAACAGCCTGATCTCTATGTGAAGGAGATGTGTCGCACTGCATGAGGCAAAAGGTGGTCACACTAGATACTGACTGGTTTTCTGATCCACCCCCCTACCATTTTTTTTTTTTTTTTTTTAAGGTATCTGTGACCAACAGATGCACAGCTGTATTCTCAGTCATGTGAAATCCACAGATTAGGGCCTAATGAATTTATTTCAATTGACTGATTTCCTTATATGAACTGTAACTCAGTAAAACCTTTGAAATTGTTGCATGTTGCATTTATAGTTTTATTCAGAATATTTATATATTCTGAACAAAAATATAAACGCAACATGCAACAATTTCATTTTACTGAACGCTCGACCTAGTAAGGGAGTAGTTTGAGCTACGTCACCGCATTGATGAGTTAAGGCCGGCCCAGGGCCTGTGTTGGGTTCACACATGCAGATAGGCCGGCCCTGAGGCAGCATTGGTACTTTAGGCTGCACCAAAAAGTTGGTCTAAATTTCCCTCGGCCCAGGGCCGCCTTTTCATTTTTCGAGCGTTCACACACGAGAAGGCGGCTCTGGGCCGGCCTAAACCGCAAGTGTGAACGGGGTGATAGTTACAGGATTTTAAGCCCCATTGATAAATGGGTATGATAAATTTGAATTACCTTGGCTATCCCAGTTGCTACCTTTTGCCTGACAAAGGATTAAAAAGCAATGGTCTATGCATTTTTTTGGTTTTGTTTGTTTTAAATACAGAACCAGGCTCTCCTAGCTCACCATCTCTTCACTATCTATTAGACCACTTAGTGTATCATACATATTACTGGGGTTTGACGAGTGGGAGAAAGAGCAGTTCTTTTTAATCTGCTTCGTTCACTCCCTGCACTAGCATGACCTTGGAGTGGGCCTAGGCTCGCTCCTGCATGACTCAAAAGGAAGGAATGCAACACTATCTTCTGAAGCTCTGTTGTGACTTGCAGAATATACGAACCCTGGCTGTTACACGTTTAGATTGGGTCTTTGCAATACTTTCCCCAAGTCCTTTTGAGCAGCTGAAACAATGCATAGCAGCTATGACAAAACGTTTGAAATATGTACGATCATGTAACCATGGCAAGAAAGGGACTTGCAGGGAATGCATGCGCTTGGTTTAAGGTTGCCATCGTTAAATCTTTAATCTGATTTGATTTTTTTTTTTTTTTTTTTGCAGAGAACTGCAACTTTAGACTAACATTTAGCAGCTAACAAGTCTGACATTTCTGTAGAGGGATGCAATTGCACATAGACTCAAACATGGCTGTGCTTCCATACTATTGTGCAAGCACAGAAATACCGATGCATGCAAGGATTGGTTAGGGAACCATCATGTGACATGGCACTTTTCTAAAAGAATACTCCAAGAGTGAAGTGAAGAATGCATGTGGAGACACTGGTTTTCAATGCAGTCGTCAGCAATTTCCTTCTTAACCAATACACAGACGTGTGTCCGTTTAAAACAAATGGTTGCAAGATGTCTTGAAAGGGAATGAAGGGCTAGTATAAGCATGTGACTGAATGGGTTTTCATATAAATAGAGTTTTTCATATAAATACAATGTAAAATTATTAACCTAGCAAGCAATCCCCTGTAGATAACCTTTTAGTACCCCCTCTCAAAAGAAAAGAAAGAAACAAATGCACCACAGGATACAGAAGTTGAGGAAATTTATTTGGAAATATTAGACCTGTGAAACCCATCAGTGGGTGCACACCTTAATGTAAATCGTCATAGATGTACTACAGGAAAACAGGTTACAAGTGTTTTGAGAATATCTGCATTATAATAATTCACACACAACTCCCACTCCAATACCATGACACTAACAGCAATCGCCTTTCTAAACCAATTACAGCCAATGGAATTCCAAGCACTTTACAATTACCCACATTGCAATAACCTACCTATACATAGATATATTTATAATTTATATATATATAGATATATATATATATATATATATATATATATATATATATATAGATATATATATATATATATATATATATATATATTATCATGGGGAATTCATTAAAGACTTTGCTCAATTTAAACAATTATATGCACCACTTCAAACCTTTATAAATAAAATCTGTGGAAAAAATACAAATAAAAAAGCAAGCCTATTCCACACATGTATAGATAGCTCTCAACGTCAAAATGGAAACTGAAAATGGTGCCCCACCAGGTTAGCCCCAGTCAATTTCCTCAGACACTGGAGAGACAAATAACCTGGCTAACCTGCAAAAAACAATTAAAATAATGATCTAGATCTCTACAAAACACACACGACAGACTAATCACTAAAGTACATTTCGCATTTACAAGAGGTTGACTACCAAACTGAGACAACTGTACACATTGTGGAGATAAGACCAAAATATTTATGGAGCTTTTTTTTTTTTTTGTTTTTTTTTAATTTTTAGCAGCACTGATGGACATTTATTTTGTGGAGAGGATCAGGGCGACGATCAGGCCATACAGCCCCAAGACTTCAGCGAAAATTAGGATCAGGATCATGCCCACAAATAACCTGGGCTGCTGTGCTGTGCCCCGGACTCCCGCGTCACCCACGATGCCGATGGCAAAGCCAGCTGCCAGCCCACTGAGGCCCACACTCAGCCCAGCTCCAAGCTGCAGAAAGCTCCTGGAAACAAAACAGGTTACACATTTTAAACAGAAATCAGTTACTGTCAAGCCATTTAACCGTCAACTGGAGCCTTACCACCGAAATTGATAGAATTTACACATTTGTGAAAGAATTTGGATTCAACAATTATGACAGCAGCATACATTCCCAGCTAGGGCTGCCATCAGCAATAGTAAAAGTAGACCATGCCCATCATATTTACATACAAGACATACAGTGAGAAGCCTCTACAGAACTAACCCAAGACAGACACGTCAGTTGAAGCAAGTTAAGTTTCATCAATTAAATTTGTTGTTCAGATGTAAAAGTGACGTACAGACAGTAAATCAAACAACCTCCAACAACCCCCCCCCCCCATTTATGTCATCAATAACTAAAAAGATTGTCTTTGTACAGTTACGAATGTTTCTGGATATGCAAAACCCCAAGTATCCAACTCAGGTATGCCCACCTCTACTCTATCCCTGTTCCTGAGGAGATCCAGTTAGTTTCACATAGTTCTGTAACCAGTCTTAACCATTTCAGATTCTACAAATCTCTGCATTGCACTACTGACCGATGGTCATTCGGTTGCAACAGAATATCGTTAACAATTATCAGCTGCACTCATTGGTATGTCATACTTACAATCATGTATGTAACAAACAGTTAAGTTCAGAGAATGAGATATTGCTGTAACGTCTCTACAATTGCACTCACTTGAACAGCGTGATGCCTGGTGCGAGGGAATTGGCGATTAGCACTGCCACAACCAGGCCGTAGATAGCAATGATACCCGCCATGACTACAGGGATGATGGACTTCATGATCAGCTCCGGCCTCATCACGGACATGGCTGCAATACCAGTGCCACTCTTCGCTGTGCCATAGGCAGCTCCCAAGGCTGGAAAAAGGAAGGGTGAAAAATAAACAAACATCTCAGCCAGATGAATTAACCCCCATTATGCTGAATCTACCTTGTCAAATTCAGCAAAATGATGTTTCAAACTGTCAGTTATTAATCTCTTCATCTTGGTGTGGACATGACGAACATAGTAACAAAAGTCATGGCTGTTGACCCAAATGAGTGCATCTCACTGTACACCTGTTCCGCACCTGTTCCCTGTATTTAACAGCACAAGGCTGTTCCAGTACAGAAGCATACAAAGTTATAGGTGTTGGGATTTAAAAAAAAAAAAAAAAAAAAAAAAAATCAGTTGTGTCAGTATGAAACCTTTTGACCTTCTCCACTGCTGGAGAAAGTTTATTTAAAAGTTCAGATGCTCCTAAAGCATGAACTCATTTTGCTTTTTCGCATAGTTTTGATCTTCCTCACTTTAAAACAAGGCTTAAACAGCATTTAATTTTAATTCAGTAATTGTGGAATGCACTTCATTTGATCAAAGTTCAGGCATATTTAGTGCAAGTTATTCAACTACTAATTTAACTGGTTACAAAAGAGAGGGTGCCCCAATTCTATTCTGGGGAAATGTGCTGCAGATTAAGAGGAGGAGGAGGAACTGGCTACATCTGATGAAGAATACAATATTTACGCCACATTTAGGAAAAACACACACACCAATTGTCCAAAGAACAAGCTACTTCGAAAGATAGCCTTGATTTATACATGCAACCAAGGAGGCTGATCTTGAGTAATGCAGCAGTCAATGACTCCACTGTGTCTGATACATACAGCAAGCTAATGCAGATTGTCTTCGATACAGAAACACAGCTTGCATTACAATGACGTATTAACGCAGCAATCAATCTGCTTTGGACAAGTACTGCTCTGCAGAGGAAATTACAGAGAAGAACTCTCAACAACCAAATACGAAGGACTCAATCAGTGAACGGTTGCCTGTGTATGTATAGCAGTGGTGGCAAATAAAACCAAAAACACTGCGAACCATTTTGGTTGATCACAATGGGCTCTGCGATCCACCAGTAAGCTACAACCAACAATTATTAGCAGGATTTAATACAAGTGTCCAATACGCAATAGAAATAATAAAACAAAACCACAACACTAACTTTTTTAGGCACATGTGCGCTCAAGTTTAAAAAAAAAACTTGAAATAATACAAATAAATTTACAATTTTGGCTCAAATGTATTGTTGAATATCTAAATCTTTTTCCTTACTTTCATAACACTTGTGCAGTTCAATTTTGTTGTTACAAAAGTATTAAGATGGACGTTTAAAAAAAAAAAAAAAAAAAAGAGTCTGGTACTATGTTTCTCAGAATGTGCTACTTGCCTGTTTATGGTAGTGGGATGGTCTGCCTCACTGCACATTGTGTGCGGTTCTGAAGCATTGTGTGCAATATATTTTTTGTGTTTGAACTTCTGGCCACCTGTTAAATGCTGTCTTGCCTGCCATCAGTTCCCCTGCATCCTGATAAAACACGCAAAACATTGTTTTAAAATAATAAATCTTTGTCAAACTTAAGCCCGTGGAATCTTTTAGCCACTACTGGTTGAACTTTTATTTTACAACTGTGAACACGTTGTAACTAACTTCAAGTTCTCTGCTCACTTTCATCTTCTGACATAACTGTATTGCTTATTTTTTGTAAAAGACATGTATGTATTTGCTATTTTCCTCATCTTTGTTTGACAAACTGCCTGAAAACTAGAAGCCATCCAAATGATAAATCAGTGAAATTAGTGGTATATGGGATTTGTAGCTTAATGTGCAATTAACAGTGGACACTAATAAACTACATTCCCAGTATACAATACGCTGAACTATGAGTTTAGATTCGACCAGGTTTTTTTTTTTTTTTTTTTTTTCTATATATCAGCTGAAAAAAAAAAAAAAAAAAAAAAAAAAAAAAAAAAAAAAACACATTTATTTTTAGTCACATACATCGCATTCAAATATACGTTCGCACAAACATTGTTAGTCTCACATGCAGAAACTTTTGGGATATTTCATCTGTGCTACTGGACGAGACAGAGGTTCTGCCCATCAGCTGAAACAAAAACCGTTGTATGCTTAAATGCTAGTTCTTGTTCTGATTTGTCCTGAGATCCAAAAATCTTCTGCGATCCACGTACTGGCCACCGCTGATGTACAGGGTCTGAAACAGTGTAAATTACAGTGTCAAAAACACTGTGGCACCACCAGTTAAGCACTGTTTTAATGTATATATCGTCCTATAAAATGTTTTCTGCATGACTTGTTGCCACAACTCAACTGTTCATTTTGGACGTCAATATCTGACAAAAGCCAGCACCAAGTAAAGTAAAACTTCAACATAAAAATAAATGAATCTTTCAACGAGTCCCTTCAGTATAATGTTTCAGACTTCCTTGCATCAATTAGGCCCCTTCACATGAAGTGTAATTGTCACCCATTTCATTTGCAGTTCACCTCGCCCAACTCAAAGTAGCTTAGATGAATAATTAGTTCACCTAAATAATGTTCTCATCACACTAATCCTATATATTGAATACAAGGCAACAGACACAGCTGAATATTCTGTTTGAAGTTTGGAATTCAATAAATGGCTAGCTGTTCTGTTGAGAAAATAGGGACAAGGGAGTGAAAACACTAATTATACACTCCCTGCCTATGGATTAATGCAGAAATTTGATCCTGGAATATTTCACACTGACAAGCAGAGGAACAATCTAATGCACAAGCACAGTTTCTACAACTCTTTAGGTTAAGCAGGATGGTCCATCACAAGCAGCGTGCACCAGACCCCTACTGGTCATGGCAGGAGTACTGTCCCTGAACCAATTCGGACAGTGTCACAGACGCAAGTCCCCTACGCACTTATTTCATGTATGTAGATGGCAACATCCCAGGCAGCCTTAGTAGATGTGGACCTGATAAACACAATGTGGACAGGAAAGCTCCCACACAAGAAACACACTGCAGGGGGCAGGTCATTGGGCTTAAGAAGAATCATGTTAACAGGTGCTGGACTGAATCAGTGAAGCTGAGAGAAATGGCACACTCTCCAGGAAGAGCTGTTTGCTGAGAAAGCTGGCTGTCCTCAAAACACAAGAGTCTTGTGTGTTTGAGCCTTGTGTCCGACATTTGCAATGATTCTATGAGAATCACATTTGGTCACATGACCACAGTGATTGCTTCCAGTTTATCATATGACAGCACTTCTTGAAAGTGTTCCGATAAATTACTGGAAATAGTTTGCAAGTCTTTCGCAATGTCTTTATTGCGCTTGCCAAATAAAGCTAATTCTGTCCCATCCACAAGTTATGAAACTCATTCTGTTGCAATTAACCTCATATTTAAAGCCGTTTTGCTGAAATGCAATCTGTTTCTTCAATTTACAGCTAAAAGTTTGACTTAGAATTTAAAGACTGACCAAAAAAAAAAAAAAAACACTATGAACATTGTGTAATCAGAATAAACAAATTATATTTTGAAATTCTACCAGAAGCCATAATATTAGTACAGCATTATTACATTTGAAAATAACACATTTTTCAATTTGTCCATTTTTCATGGAGTATATGGAAAACAATGAAGCAGTATGGAATTCAACATGTTCTTAATACAACATTTCAGCAGGTTTAACTTTCATTCAACTACATGAAGCAAAATTACTGACTCCTAGAGGGTGATGCAAAACTTTTGGCCACAGCTGTACTTTTAAACTGGTTGCATAAATGTAGTTGAACTGACATTAAGATAATACTTTCCTATCTTAGTTGAGGTTAAATATATTAAGCTGGTACTGCCCTGTGGCAAAGTGCCCGCCCCTGTGTGTATTTTGTGTTGTGTGTTAATGTTGCTGTATAGTCATTGGTATACGGGATATAAACAGGTCTGTGTAACACAAGTGTTTAAAATGTATATTTGTATTTAGGGACAAGGATTGCACAGCACTTCACATGCAGTTGTACCGCGACTCCAACTGAATGATTGATTAGCAGTAGAGTCTCAGTACAGCTGCATAAAAGCAGCATGTTTTCACATACTCCGGGTTGTGTGTTCGGTGAGTGGAGAACGGGATTGGAGACACAGGTAATATGAATAATTATAGTAGTAGTAGTCAAATATCTGCTCACAGTGTTTTGTTTAGTCTGTTTTGTTTGTCTGTTTATTTTGGCGAATGTGCAGTGTCCCGTTTTTGTTTGTTGCAACTGTTTATTTTCTGACTGTTCTGTTCACTCATTAAATTCTGAGTGAAACCATTCGCTCAGCTCCACCAAACTCTACCTCTCCTTGTTTATTTCCTGGCTCTGGTCTGACGCCACCCACTCCGGCCGTCTTTGTGACATGCCCTCAGTCAGAAAACACAATATACCCTTGTAGCAAGTCATTCTTTGTTGAATATAGTTTATGCAAGATTTCCGAAGCACATAAGTTTTACAAACCCATGTGCTAAGCTAGTGCAGTACTGTCAATGCTTTAACAAAACACATCATTCTTAAAACAGAACTAGGTTATGCCTTAGTTCCTTATACAAAAGAACAAATACTAAGAAACACTACATTTTTAAACTGCGAATGTAAAGGTGTGTGTATTTGTTCACACACCTTTCCTGGACAGACATGTGTTTTCTGGCAGGCACAATCATCTTTAGCATTGCGTCTGTGCCCTCACCGACATTTAAAATAAATAAAAACACACCAGCAGACACTGATAGGGGATCACTGGTCACATTTACTTGTGACCGGTGATCCCCCACATCAGTGCCTGCTTGTGTGTGTTTTGATGGTTAAATTTGCCCTCATATCACGATGCACATCGTATCGAGAAGACCCTCCCGATGCACAGCCCTACTAAAAGCAATTCTGAGTTGAAAGTGTAGCTGGCTACGAAATGACAAAGGGATCCATGTTGGATGTCTCACATCAAGACGCTACTATCGATGACATACTTTTACATGCAATAAAAGAAAACGAAGTTGGGGAACTTCATTGCACATCAGCAAGTCAAATTAACATCCACACAAAAACACTGTTCTTCTAATATGATCCCCACTAAATAAAGCAGCCAAGCCAGAGTCTGGTGCTAAAGAAATCATTGGATTGTGATCAAATCGCTGCTATTTTTGCAATAGCCTTCCTCGTCTCATTCAGAATTCCTTTCTTGTGCATGAGTCTCCAGCCATTCTCCAGTCTTCCCACAGCAATTAATTTCCAAAGGATATTTGACTAAAAAGATAAGTCTGACCACACCCTCCTGCTGCATGAGATATGGACCAGTGCTTAGCCAGCCACTGCTAACTCACTGGTGACCATGCAAAACACAGGACTATTACTCACTTGGATGTCTTAATTTAACCCAAGAAAGAAACTGCAATACTAGCACCCAGTCTTCCTGCTGGTGAGTGTGGGCAATGTAGTTACTTCTAGACCTCATTAAACAAATCCTAACAGAAGCACCAGTTCTACAGATCTGTGTGACTGGACGCAGTGAACTTGCCCATAAAAGAGAGGCCATGTGCTGGATTTTGAAGATTTCTGGTTCAGTGTTTTCCTTGAAATGCAAATACTCCAATAACTGTGCAGACATAAATCCTACTAGGCAAACATTTGTTGGTGTGGTATTTCACATTCTTGGTACAGATATAAAAATTCACAGTAGGACAAGATACTCGCTAGCCTTTTGTTTTGTGTAATTACAAGAAAAAGGCAGCGGTCCCTTCATGGTTTCATCAAACTGCTACCCAGTAGATCTGTACTATTATGTGAGAAGAGAGTAGTTTTTCGAGATTTACGATTATACTGTAAATTTACAGTATAATCGTAAATCACCGAAAAACTCACTAAATCTTTTGTAGTCATTTTTGTATTACTTTAGCATAAATACATGTTAATTTGGATTCATATGTTGTTTTTTTCCCCCCCATTGGAAATAGTGATATTTTGAAATATCACTGTCCTGGTCACAAAAGCAAAGTTTGTGGGGAATAATAGCCATTTTCTATACTTCTGAGGCATAAGCAATTAGGAAATAACATTTACTACCCAGGAACAAAAATTGTGTTACATAGTGAAATCGATAATCCAAGCTGCACTGCACATGCACTACAGCTTTTGTTAATGATGGCATTTCTACTCAGAGGGCAGTGGTGGACATTCTGTCAATGCTAAAACAAGCAGCCACTCGTTTCAAAACTGTGCTAGCCTAGCAACGTTTACAGGCTATACAAGAGGAGCTGGGGCTCCCCAAACAGCATTATAGTCTACAGACTGCTACAGAGAAGGCTTCAACAGAAACGTGCACTCAGCGGTTCAGATAAGATGCGTACCTGCCATTTTTACTCATTAAAAAATCCTAAATAAGCAATAAATTTAACCTTAATGCGGAAAAATGTGCATAGCAATTTCTCTGCACAGGTTATCGGCCTCCCCTAAAACTTCCACTTACATCTCGCAGAATACAATGTCTTCAGTTACAAGGAAACTGTACACAAGAAAAACCCTCCCAACAAACATTATCCCCATCTCTGGCTAGCCCTGTTGTCTTTGCAGCCAATCATAGTAAGAAAAATTTAAAGCCACAAAAGGTTGAAGCCTAAACACCCAATCCAATTAGAACTATCGTCAGAAGCAACTGCTAAAAAAAAGATGCCTATAATATTAAACAAACTGTTGTCCTAACTCAATGCATTTCCTTATTTTATTTATCTGTTGGCTTTATATTGAAGTTAACATGTTCAGAGTTTAAGAATGTAATGTTAAAATAAGTAAAAATGAATTCGCAGTACCACAAAAAAGTGCTGAGCCAATAAAAAACCTTGTAGAACACACACATGGTTGTACAGTAGTTTAAAGTATAATTGCAGTTAAAATGGAAGGATATTTTTAAACGTCTACCCCATTACTATTAAAGGATTGTACAGTATTTGTCGAGATAACTCATTACTTCAAGGTAATGTTGCATTTTACCCCCTGAAAATACATTTTACTCTGTTTAGAGAGCAAGTTACTCCCAGACGCAAAACCTTCTGCAGCGCTGTGTGCACTTAATGTTTACTGCACTGAATATGGACAATTTGCATGCTTGAGTGCTGGACAGAGGGACATTGTCACTAATTTAGGAAAAACATTTACTCCTGTTCAAGAAATTACTTTTGAAAAACGAGCAATGCTAGTTCCTGTGCATCTTGCATAATTCCCAGTGTCACTGTTCTCAAACGGCTAGTTCAAGAAGGACCTTCCACCAGAGGAATCTAGACTATGTGCAAGGTGATGCTGGAGAGCATTACCAGACGGTTCTCTGAAATAGAATGCATTAAGTGTTGTACTTGCCTGCTTGACCCCTGTTATAAAGCATGTACATTTTTGTCTGAGACTACCCTAAGCAAAGTTTGAGCATGGCTTAAGGAAGAAGCAGTGTGTGTGAAGGTTGAGTACTTGACAGGAAGCACCAACACAGAGAGTATGACGACAGATGAAGAAAGTAAACCGAAAGGGCAAAGGAAGCAAGCACCTACAAGTTTATTAGATAACACACTGGACAACCTGCTTGTAGCAAACAAAGCCAAAAGCTACGGTGCTCTGGAGTTAAAGGATCAGACTGATCTACGCTGATTGATTGAAATTGTCAAGCCGCTGGAGTGGTGGAAGGAGAACAGTGAGCTAGCCAAAGCACTGGCACCAGTAGCAAGAACATTTCTTTGCCTATCTTCAGCACTGATGGCAAGATCTACGATGACAAAAGAAATAGTCTGAAAAGGAGAAAATTCTGAAAAATTAACTTCTTCATTATAACCTGCAGCTCTAAAATTGGAACGATTAGAAACAAACAGATTTCAGACATTTGTTTGAACTGGACTGAAGTTTGTGGACTTAAGTTGAAAGAGCTTATATATGATGCACCGCAATCGGTAGACTATCGGCATGGCACTTATGTACACCGATACTCATGCTTGAATTTCATCCAGCACAGAATTTAATGTTCGGTCAGGCGCTAATGACCAGGGATCCTAGTTTTCAATTAATAAAAATAAATATCCACAACTAGAATAAAAGGCTGAAAATGAGTTTTCCCTGCCACATTATAAGACATGCAAACAGTACTACTGGGTAACAGTTCACAGGAAGTATTTATTGTTGTTCTCGTTACATTTGTATCTATGCTGCATTTTGGTTTATAATCAATTACTCTTGAACTGTAACCTTGTATTACAGTGCAACAAGTGTAAGTCACTGGATAAATCTGTTAAATTTCATATTTATGTTAGTTCATAACTTAACTCAGAGTTAGTCTTCATCATCCAGGCAGCTATTGTTAAAATAGAGCTGCACCATTCCAGCTACAATTGGTCTGGCTTTGGAATGGCACCACCTTCCTAATGTGTTTGCTGAAAAAAATCTCGCCGGTTGATCCACTTTGTACAGAGGAACGTCGGCTTTTACACACATTGACAAAAAACTGTCAATGTTTCCCACTGTTCTTTGGCAGCTGAAATGATCCAAACATTGTCCTCTGTTTAGTGTTTGATGGCCCTGCTGTTTCAGCCTCATCTTGGTTATGTTTCCTTTCATTCAATGTACGCTTTTCTACAATGGTCTGCCTACAAATGTAATCTACAGCCTTGCTGCATGAAGTACAAAACAACACTCTACCATCAACATAAAATGTGCCCTTGCAAAACTCACTGACCTGATCTTTAGGGGTGACTTATGTTTTCAGCATCTTTGAATAGCTCTGGATACTGACTGAAGTAAACTGAAGCCTCATGCCACACTGAACTTGAATACCGGAAGCAGTTTAGACAGGTATGCCAACGTAAATTTAAAGCAAAGTTTCCTGTGTTTATATATTATACGTGTATTGACTTGGTTACCAAATAAACAAAAAAAAAGCCTTGCATGTTTTTTGCCCTTCCAAGTGTAAAACTAAAGCTCTCCGAACATGGAAAAATCTGAATTTCCACAAACTGATTCCTAAGATCCCTGCTAATGATGCGAGAACACAGAGAGTCATTTTCTTTGCAATGAAGTGTAACATGCGATCAACCTGCAGTAAATATGTCTCAAAAGTGTTACATTCTTAAAACATCTGAAGACAACAGGATAGCCGAGTTGTGTGCAGCCAAACAGACTTGATGTTGCATTAAATATAACAATGAACTGAGGGTAGATTGTTCTCATACATTTCTTAAAAAAAAAAAAAAAAAAAAGAGTAGGTTGAATCCTAAAAATCACAATGATGGTTTAAGTTATTATATAACGTACTTCAAAATTACCATAACTTGCTCATCTTCCTTAACCTGTATTGGTTGCGGGTGTATTCGGCATCATTTTGAAGCAGAAATTGATTATTTTGCCGTCTTCTGTTAAGTAACATTCAAGCTTGACTTATATTTGTGACCGGAAATTTTATATTAATATTTGATTAAGCAGTGTTGCATTTAAGCAGTGTATGCTTAAAATAATTTAACAAAAACTGCTGTAGTGGACACTGTGTAGGCTACTTTTCTACTGTACAGTTATAATACCCAATGTTTGACAGCAAGTGGCATACAAGTTAATGTAACATTTCTGTACAGAAGTGTTTTTACTAGTACAAATGCAAAATGGTGTAACTTGTAAAACAAATGTATAAATTGCCGTCAAGCACACTATAATACGTTACTGTTTGTATTCATTTTGTGAAGTAAATGCATTAAGTAAACAATACCTGTTCATTTTTACTATAATACGTTACTGTTTGTATTCATTTTGTGAAGTAAATGCATTAAGTAAACAATACCTGTTCATTTTTACTATAATACGTTACTGTTTGTATTCATTTTGTGAAGTAAATGCATTAAGTAAACAATACCTGTTCATTTTTGAACCATCTATATCAAGTCTCCAATGAATTCCATAGTGTAGAATTGTGTAGTTGCTGTAGGCTGTTAGCCTAACGGCTGCTACCCACCAGACGCGATGTGTCAAAATGACTAGAACCTACACTTCTGACAAGTATCTATTACGCGACGCAGGAGCGGTACAAAATAAATAGGATTGAAGCCTTTTTTTTGCAGTTTGACGCGTGTCAACTAGGGCATTGAGCAATCAGAGAACAGCTTCAATGCACATGGTCCAGCAGGGTGAAGCAGTAGTCAAAATGACAGACAAAACAATAATACTTTGTTGAAAAAATACAGAGTTTTATGACAAAGGGCATCATAATTATAAAGATACAGGATTTGAAAGATAACATAAGGGACTCCACTACTGGGAACTGAATAAGCCTGCTATGTGATTTATTGCCATGTGTTGAAATACTGTCAGACAAGACATCCATAATTTCCTTATGTTGATGAATATGCACCAGACTAGATCATCGTTTTGTAAATAGCAATTTTGAAGTGGTATTTATCTGGCAGTTTTCAAACCTATCGCATAATCTCCATGTCGCTTCTGGTGTGTATGGTCATGTCGTTTCAAAATTGTCTCACCAATTTAAAAATTGCATCGCGTCTGGTATGTGGAGACCTTAAGTTCTTTTTGCAATAAACACAGACAAATCAGTCAGTATCAACCGAACACCTATTAGCCAGGGTGCCACTCCGCTTGCAATCCATCTGTATCAACCATCCTTCAACAAAACATATTTCCAAACAAATCAATTTTCACCTCTGTTGGAAAGATGGCATGCCACAGGCACACTGTAGCAAAATGTTTCCCCTAAAGCAATGCTGGTAAATTGCACGATTGCATGCACTTGGTCTTCAAATGTACCTGAGAATATTTAACCCATACTCCCTGCTGCCTGACTTGCCATCTGTCACTGCCATAACCAAGATCAGGAGCGCAGGCACACACAGTATCAGTTCTAAAGATCTTGAATACAAAAAGCATTACCTGAAAACATGACAATGAAATGGGCGGCTGAACAGGGTCCACAGTGAAACATGTACACAGTTAAGTTTGTATTACCATTTTTCGAAGTGCTACAGGCTAGAAATTGACAAGCAATGATGTGGAAAGATTTTTTTTTTTTTGGGCGGGGTGGGGGGGGGGGATTTGGTCAAAAAAAAAAAAAAAAAAAAAAAAAGGATTTGTCCAAGGTGCATAGATTGCCCAATTCAATGAAACTGCAACTCATATTACACTTCATTGCAAGCCTGCAGGAGTTCCTTTTTACATAACTACACAGTACAAAGTGCAAACATGCAAATACAATGTTTTCTGACTTTCACATGAAATTACATACTGAGTGTGACTGCTTAATAAAGCTACTATTCAAAATTAAATACAAAATACTATTAGATATTGTATACTGAACATGTAGGTTGTATTTTACCACTTTGCCCAACCCAGTGTACACAGAACACTGCGGCTTCAAAGACAGAAGTCTGCAAGGTGTTGACATTGTTCTGGAGCGATACACATTTTTATTATCACTTGTAATTCCTTTCTGGAAATTGGTTCTTCATGCTCAGTTCCATAACTTTCGAGATCGTTCTTGCTTATGATGCAGCTAGGAGGGGCAGTCCATTTTCAACAAAATGCTTTCTATGCTTTACAAATGCAAGGAACATAACGTACACTATGACACGAGTCTTCTGTTGAGGACTGCTGTATAAAACTTATGCTGATACCATTGTCATCCTCCTGTAGTCATATGACTAAGGGTACTTCCCTCCTGCAAACTACAGCAGTGAAAAGTCGAAAATGGCGTCACATATGCTATCGGCCGTCTACGAAAGTACCCGAGACCAAGTCGAAGATGGCAACAGGGAAGACGAAGAATTCCGAATATTACCGAAAGCGCTGCAGCTGTCACCTGGAATACCGCCCCCGCAATCTCCCACAAACAGATTGGAAAAATAAAATGAACCTGAAAACCAGTTACCAAAACATACATTTGAATAACAAATATATACACCACATTAAAGTAGGGCTGGCAAACTGGCTGTTTGAACGCTAGTAATAGATTCATTAACTGCATACTCATTCAAAGCTCTAACTACATTTGGAATGAAACATTCATATATAAAATTACATATAATTTCACAGTAGAAAATTCCAAGTAAATTTTGACTGAAATTTGACAGCGCCTAAGAGTGAGGGTGGGGGTTGTGGGGTGTTGACTGAAAAACATTAAAAAGGTAAAATAGAATAAAATTGCAATTGAATAAATTAAGTGATATTTCAAACCAAACAGAAAAGGGGCTATCCATGAAATGTACACTTTTTTTTTTTTTTGTTAAAAGACAAGACTAGATGCTGATGAACGTCATTTTAAAATACTGCGGTGATGCCACTGCATTATTTGTACACTTATAATAAACAAAACAACGCTGTTAAATTCTTCCAGCAAAAAAAAAAAAAAAAAAAAACCTAAAACGTTAACATGACTCACATTGAGAAAACGAAATGTAACAATGTAAAAAAGAAATACCGAAAACAATATACAATTTTTTAATTTTTTTTTTTTTTTTTATCGAATTCAAGTAATTGGCAACGTCATCTTGGACTTAAAAAATCGCTTCTACAACTACCATTTCATTTCGCCCCAAGACAACAATACTAATTTAAAAAAAGAAATAAAAACCCTCCCCCCGAAAAAATGTGAATCTACAAGATTATTAAAAGTGTCGTTTTAATTACAGCATACGTGTCATTTTTAACAGAAAGGCGTGAAACATACCGCTGAAGACCATGGCCGCAGAGGCGCCCATCACTGCGAAGAAAGCGGAATACTCAGGGGCTTCGGAGGACATGACTTCTTTCTCTCTCACACAATAAAAATAAACTAAATACAAAAATAATACCAGTAGTGGCTTTTTTTCTTTTAATTCCGTTCTTTAATGAAAAGCAACTAGATACTACGTAGGCAGACACTAAACTATACGCTGGCTATGCAAGTGAGCTAAACAGGATATCTTCTCATATAAATACCGGCGCAGCAGCATAAAATGGCGAAGCGGAAAACTATCACCTGACTACCACCCAGTTATCTACCATTCAGCACAGAGGGGGAGCGGGATCTTGAATATATCTTAATGTGCTTTTATTTATGTAGGGGTAAACTGTATAAACAAAAAACCTATATAATCAACACATGCGTTCGTTTATTGATTTAAATTTAATTTCGTTTTTGTTATTGATTTAGAAATATGTTTGATAAGATAACACCTACTTTTTTCATCCTAATGGTCTGTCCCGCTGCGGGCTGTCACTGAAGCACAAAGCCTCCTTCCTCATTTACATAGTATAGGTATGACTTTAATGTCTGAATTGTAATAGCCGTTACAATATTGAGGGTGCTTTTTAGATTCATGTTGGTAAAATGCTGAAATTACATGTAGTCTATTTATAAAATCTTTATAGTTTATGAATCGTTAGACCATTACACACGTCGTGTGTACTTGAAATATATTCTTATTTTTAATAATAATTATGAAGCACGTTATATCTCTCAAGAAAGAATTTGGCCGGGGTTTTGCTAGGACGTACTTTACATTTACACTGGTAAAGAAGAAATCAATAATAATAGTACTTCTTAATCAAATGAGAAACGCTGCGTACTGATCAGACTCTTGATAACACACGACCAGGAGACACATAAGCGAAATAATTCTGATCACAGTGTAGTCAAACTTTGCAAAATATATTATCCTGCTTTATGAAAGAAAGACATTGTTGATTTGACTCATAATCAGGTGCTATAGTTCCTGTTTTCTAAAACCCAACCATATAAGCTAATTTTGTCTCCTTACTTGCTAATCAGGTTTCACAAAGATTGACCAGATGCTGGGAATAAGACCTTTATCATGATTACCATCTATGAAAATGCTGAAGTAAAACTACCAGGAATATTTAGTAACTGTGCACACATGTTTTACTGAGCAGCAAATGCATTTAATATAAATGCAGATTTTAGTCTTTATTTTCAAAATATGCTCCCACAAATAAATACTGTTAAACATCATTAAAGACTACGGCCCCCCTCCCAGTCTCTCAGCTCTAACCACTAGACCACACTGCCTCCCTCCCAGTCACTCAGCTCTAACCACTACACCACACTGCCTCCCTCCCAGTCCCTCAGCTCTAACCACTACACCACACTGCCTCCCAGTCCCTCAGCTCTAACCACTACACCACACTGCCTCCCAGCCTCTCAGCTCTAACTTGACCTGGTGTGACGGAGGGTCGGTGGGATGTGTGACCCGAAACTGCATATACTGATCTTTAGAAAGATTTTAATTTATACTTCGCTTGCACGATTTTAAAAAGTTTCATCCTAAACTATTTACATGTACATTGCATTGCTTAGCATTGTACGTGTTTTCATTTCCAGTTGTAAAGGTCGGCGGAGCTGGAGTCGCCTCAGACCTCAGCCCGTCTCCTAAGGCAGCAGGGTCGTGACTTTTCCCAGCACTGAGGGACTACCACACACTCCCTACCTTCTCTACGTCCATGTTGATAGACAGTTGCAGGTCACATATGTGTCCAACGCTATGTAACTTGTTTTTAATGGAACGAAAAAGCCATTGCTGCATCTGCCCTTGGAGTATTCAGCCCACACCCCTCTAATGCTGGGAGGGCCCACCCCTCCCCAACACAGACTAGCGTGTTGGCCTAAACACACAACCGGAGATACTTATGTAACTTTTGTGGGAATGACATTGAATCATAACAAGTGGCTTAGATTGTCATTGTGTCTGCCCTGCTCCATGAATATTTATTTACTACAAATAATGCCTGTGTTTTATTACACGTTATATTTCCTCACATGTGCGTCATAAATGACAAAATTATCACTTCACGTGGGTACTGATCTTTTGTCAAGAAGATGCATATACAGACAACAGTTCCTTTGCAAATGTCACGTAATAAACAATACCATGCATTATGTGTTAAATAAGTAAAACTAGGTAAAAAGCTAAACAAACCACTTTTTTTTTTCAAAATAACTTGATATTTCTTCCTTATATTTCTGTACATTTCTGATTTCCCTCTAAAATAGTACATTATATTTTCTAAATTAATGCTATCAAAATTTAAAAAGCTAAAATCTGCAAATCTGTGTGGTCCAGTGCTTAAAAAGGGGGCTTGTAACCATGAGGTTCCCAATTCAAATCCCAGCTCACTCACTGACTCACTGTGTGCCCCTGAGCAAGTCAGTTAACCTCCTTGTGCTCTGTCTTTTGGGTGAAACGTTGTTGTAAGTGACTCTGTAGCTGATGCATAGTTCATACACTCACATTCATGTACCTATTTTCTTGGATACACGATGTATTTCTTTATTATCTAGCATCTAGCGCACCCCATATAGTATAGCGTGGACCAACTTTTAAAATAAAAAATTACTTGCAATCATTGATATCTGGTACCTTCAAGAGTACCCCAGTCCCGAGCACACACACATGACCTACACACACTCATTCACATACACTGTAACTGTGACAACTCATTGAAAAGGGGGTGGGAGTCAGGGGGTGGGGGGTGATAATTTACCACCAGTATACTCTGGTGCTAATAGATGTGTGATAATAACTAAAATCATTTCAACATGATGATTGTAAGTGGATATTAATAGGGGTGATGTGAAGCTAGTTTGGCTGTTTTACTGACAAACACAAAGGAGAGAATATTGCCTGTAAAAGTGTGTTCTGTTAGTTAAGCCATGAACGGTGATAAAATACCTTCCAGAGATGCAAAAAGTAGCATTGGAGTTACATAAAAACTTCTCCAAGTTTCCTTGCAGTCTCTATTTCACATGAGAAGTGAGCCAATAATTTTCTTTCAGTCTCTTTTCGCATGAGGAGAGAGCCAATCGTTTCCTTGCAGTCTCTGTCTCACATGGGGAGTAAGCCAATCTCTTTGGGGTGTTATGACAAGTTAAGTACTATAGCGGTTTGTAGCAAAATGTCGCTACTTTTGCCTGCATATTGCTATTGAATAAACATATTTGTTTTAGCAACAGCAACTCAAAACACAACACTAACTTGAAAGTCACCTGACCTGTTACGAGGAATGGGTCCTGCTTTCACAACACACGACAGGCCTACCTGCTTGGCTTACTGCTGTAGAAGCCAGTTTGGATGCTAGGCTGTGCTGGTGTTGGCTAGGTCTCTCCTGGTCTGTAGAGCTGGTTCAGGAGGGAGAGGGGGGGGTGTAAACAGAGATTAGAGTCTTGTCTCACTCTCTTCCCAGCATCATGTTTAGACAACAAATACTGCTGCTACAGCTCACATCCATAGACCGGGATTTCCAAAGATGAATACCATATAAAGGTTGACCCTCGTAAAAGCACATCAAATGGTAATACAGCATTGTGAAGGCATGGTAAAGCCAAGGGAGATGTGGTTAAGTGTATTTAAAACAAGTGTACCTGAAAGATTACACATATGTATATAAATTACTGGATAATAACTAAATGCAATGTGAAATGTCTATAGAGGCTAGGAGTGTCAATGATGAAGATGGGAGCAGAATCAAGGCATGTAGAGTGCGACAGACAGACAGCCAAGTCACACAGACAAACGGTTCGGCAGTGCCTTCTTCAGTATCCTGGAGCATGCCTTCTGCCCCAACTAAGGGGATCTGACACCCTAGGATCCTTCAAGAAGTTGCTTGATAAGATTTTGGGATCAATAAGCTACTAACAACCAAACGAGCAAGATGGGCTGAATGGCCTCCTCTCGTTTGTAAACTTTCTTATGTTCTTATGTTCTTATGTACAGTAATAGGGCAGAACTGTCTAATTGTGCTTTCAATGTTCCCAGTGTTTCAGATACACCACCTTCTAGGCAATTCCATGCATGTACTCCTCTGCGTAAAGGAGTTCTGTTTTAAACTTGTGCAGATGAAATCAGGTGGTAGACTCAAATAGGAGCTTGCTTTCGTTTCCTGTTCCATCCAGAAGTCAACAAAATCATCTTAGAATGAGACTTGGTGTTTCATTGGACTAAGAAATGAGCATTCTATGGTGTGACGCATACATAGACGTTGAAAATTCCTGGCTTTATTCTGTACCACCATTTAATCCCACAAATACCTTTTTTAAAATTTTAGTTTTCCTGTTTTATAATCAAAACTTATTTTCTTCTTTATTACATTCTAAATATTTTATGTTTTTATTAGACTGTTTTCAATTGTTCTATTTTTACAAACTAGCTTTTTATCTTAGTTTTCCTAATTTTAAAAATAACAAAATTGTAGATCTTTAATTATTCCGTCATGGTTACAGCCAAGACAGAGACTGACATGAAAATCGCACTTAGCATACAGTATATTATAATTAGCATTCTGCAGCCTTCGCCATTACCTTTCTTACCCTGAAGTTAGGTGAAACAAACTCAGTTCTCCATGAATGTTAATGGAGGATTCTGTTTATATAACAAGTACAATCTGAAAGGAAAGTATGCTAGTTGTAAATAAATTAAACAACCGAATGTGGAGAAATACTTATCCCAGCTCTGTCCATGTGTTTGCAGTGTGGTGTAATTTTAAACAATACCAATTCGTGTAACTTAAGTTTCACAACCATTCATGTATAATATTTATATATCAAACAGGCATGCTTTTGAACTAAATAAAACAGATTTATAATATGTAGCATCTTTAATGGAACTCCTTTGGCATGCTATTAATTATTAGCATGAGGATTCTCTGTTCTCATTGGAAAACACAGAATGAACTCAAGAATCACAAGTGTTCAGACGGTCAATGCTGCAGGTCCTTCATAGTGGGCTGCAGCCTGTGTGTGTGTGTGTGCGTGTGTATATATATCCTGTGACGAAGTGCCCGCACCTGTGTGTATTTTCTGTTATATGTTGTGTATGGTGTGTTAAATGTTGGTGTATAGTCATTGGTACACGGGATATAAATGGATCTGTGTAACACGAGTGTTTAAAAATGTATATTTGTATTTAGGCACGGGATTGTACATCACTTTATGTACATTTAAAGTAGTTAATATGTGAGCACGAGGTTGCACATAATTAATTCATGTCCTGGGATTCAAGTGAATAATTAATTGGTAAT
Organism: Polyodon spathula; assembly: GCF_017654505.1. Classification (NCBI taxonomy): domain Eukaryota; kingdom Metazoa; phylum Chordata; class Actinopteri; order Acipenseriformes; family Polyodontidae; genus Polyodon; species Polyodon spathula. The sequence continues at coordinate 10,228,417 of NC_054551.1, forward strand.
TGCATCCCAGCACAACAGTATATATAGATGCACATTTTACTCACTCGCGGTTGGGTGTTCGGTGAGTGGAGAATGGGAGAGAGAGTAGGAGCGTTAGAATTTCAATTGCTATTGCGTGCTGGTAGGACCAGCACGATACTTGTATTTATCTGCTCATCATGGTTGTTATGTGTCTGTCCGTGCATCATGTTTTGTTAAGTATAGTCCGTTTTTGTTTGTCTATTTATTTTGACGTAAAGTGCCGTGTCCTGTTTCTGTTTGTTTGTTAAACCCTTTTATTTTGCTATAAACCGGCGCAAGAAAGCACCGTCATCATTTCAATTCATCTGTCTTGTCTGTGTATTTCATTCCTTTTCCTGGTTCTGACGCCTGGAGGCGCTGTTAAATCCCACTGCTAACACCGAAGTGGGCGGTGTCAGAACCAGGAAAAGAAATGAAATACACAGACAGGACGGATGAATTGAAATGATGATGGCACTTGCTTGCCCCCCCCCAAAGCTAAACCACTGCTCCTTCCAGTTATCATTTGCATTGCTCCCATGGGATCTCTTACCACAAGGGGTAAAGGCAATACAGTTTCTCATTTTCATATTTTGACATACTGTAACTAAAAGATAAGATGAGAAAGTTGTATGTCTAAAACATGAATTAAACGATCTTTGGGTTTTTTAGCTTGCATGCTAACTGCAGCCAAGACAAGAAAATGGTTAGGGAGCATTAGGGAGAGTTAGGGACAGAGGCACTTTCTTTTTCACACAGATATGGAAGTGGTTACCAAGCCATGTTGCTGGTTCAGAGATCCTTCAAGAACCTGGGATTTCTGGGATTGGCTGTTAAGAACCGGACAAGAATTCATCAGTTCCTCTCTTATGGTTGTATGTTTCATAAACAAATTATGTTTTTGTAATTCACATCACAAAACAAAAAACAAAAATAAAAACACACACACTGTAGTCAGGCAGGAGGAGCGCTCAAGCACAAGAAAAGCAACTTCCTTGTTATGCCAAAATACAGGCTGAATGCAGCTGCAGGGGGTGTGCGCTTCAAATGCAGGAAATACAGTTGCTAATACTAGCGACAAGTTCTATTAAGACATTTCTTACCGTATTATTAGTGATCTCTATCGATGTCTCTGCTGTGATCACTGTGTGCCAGGCTTACTTACAATACCAGCAGAAGCTGCATCTGCACTTGACAGTGGCAGGCTGACCATACTGACAAGGGAAGCATGTTAGCGTTGCACTGAGCGCTAAAGCGCATAGCTGAAGCATTGTACATTGAAACATGTGCAGCACTGATATGCTTACTCATTTCAGATAATCAGAGGAGTCTTTTTAGAAGCTATTATCTGGAATAGTTTGTAAGCATCCAGTTAAAGGTCTTCCATAGAGGGATACAGATTGAGGGAGAGTTGAGGGCTCTATTACAATATAGAGCGGTACAGATTGAGAGAGAGTTGAGGGCTCTGTTACAGTATAGAGGGGTTCAGATTGAGGGAGAGTTGGGGGCTCTGTTACAGTATAGAGGGGTACAGATTGAAGGAGAGTTGGGGGTTCTGTTACAGTATAGAGGGGTACAGATTGAAGGAGAGTTGGGGGCTCTGTTACAGTATAGAGGGGTACAGATTGAAGGAGAGTTGGGGGCTCTGTTACAGTATAAAGGGGTACAGATTGAAGGAGAGTTGGGGGTTCTGTTACACTGTGGTAGGGTAATCACTGCGCACAGTGTTGCTTATTAAAGAGATGTGACTTTAATCTTTAATCCCAGGTGCAGCAAGCCTGTAGACGAAGGGTTAAGGTTTAAGCATCTTACTCGCAGGCTGCAAATCCAGAATTCCAATGATCTGCTTCAAAGTGCAGCTAGAAACAAGAGCTTTAAATAGGGCAGCAGCGAGATGGATTAGCATTGTGAGAGTTGTGAATGAATCACGCAGCCCTCAATGGAGAGTCCCTCACTCACAGCTTTCACGTCCAAAAGCAATGCTCAAAATAACCTGCAATCGCCACTTATTATCCTTGAAAACTGGCATACTTTCTATGATTAATTGAATAATGATGCAGGAGTGTGGTGGCCAGGGAAGCTGCCTGAGGTCTCCGTCTCAGACTTTGAGACCCTGCTATGTAGAATAGCATTTTGCATGAATTAATATTTAAGTGGAGTTGAAAAGCTCACTGTAAAAATCTACTACTGTAATAAGAACAAATTACTTACTAATTAGAGCTGAAAAACTCAACATTTACTAATCAAACATTACTGAAACTTAAAACACATAACATATAGATTCAAAGGCACAAACAGAACTAATTCAAATTAGATTTTGATTACAGTATGTTTAATAATCAGGCCTGTCTAATTAAACAACTCCCCTTGGACTTGATAAGCAATTTGCCCTGTTAGTAATTCATGTTTTATATCTGCCAGTTACAAACCATTAGCATATAAATTGCATTTTATAACATTAAAAAATCATTAAAACAATGCCAAGTAATTTTTTAAAATATGGTGCACAAACAGCAAAGTGTTACAAAACAGTACGTTTACAAACAGCAGGTTCATAAACCATTCCACCCTTCCTATAAGAGTTTTTTGGAATTGTCTTCTGTTAAACATAAGATTGTTTTCATAGCGCTGTGTCTGAATTTGTAATAATGTCAATAATTAATTGTTTTTGTTTGAAGAACAAAAGAAAATTATATGCACTGGCATCCTATGAAGTAGATCTGGGTTAGGGTTATAAAGTAAATCTGAGTTAGGGTTGGCGTTATGAAGTAAATCTGGGTTAGGGTTATGAAGTAAATCAGAGTTAGGGTTAGGAAGTAAATCTGAGTTAGGGTTAGGAAGTAGATATGAGTTAGAGTTATGAAGTAGATCTAAGTTAGGGTTATGAAGTAAATCTGAGTTAGGGTTCGGAAGTAGATATGAGTTAGGGTTAGCGTTATAAAGTAGATCTGAGTTAGGGTTAGGAAGTAGATATGAGTCAGGGTTATGAAGTAGATCAGAGTTAGGGTTAGGAAGTAAATCTGGGTTAATGTTATGAAGTAGATCTGAGTTGGGGTTAGCGTTATGAAGTAGATCCGAGTTAGGGTTATGAAGTAGATCAGAGTTAGGGTTATGAAGTAGATTCGAGTTAGGGTTAGCATTATGAAGTAGATCTGAGTTAGGATTAGCGTTATGAAGTAGATCTGGGTTAGGGTTATGAAGTAAATCTGACTTAGGGTTATGAAGTAGACTTGGTTTCTCCTGGCCAACAACCTCATGCCAAGGTCACTGCATCTAGACCTGCACAACTACTGGAGTCAGCAAACAGTTTTCTCTGATATGTAATATACATAGTATATATATTGTAAAAGATTTCACCAATTTTAAGGTTCGTAGCCCCTTTAAAATTGACCCAGACACAAGATTTAAAGTGTTTTAAAGCAACCGTTTGCCAATTTTAATATGTACAATAATAAAATAAAACAAAATACCTAACTCCCACTCAGAGTATTTATTATACTTCTTTGTTTCTCTAACTAACTCATTGGACAGCTAAGCCATTTATCAATCAAAGTAGCACTTTAACACACACACACACACACACACACACAATTCAAAAGGTCTTTACTCTACCTTTTAAACAGATATTACTTTTTCATGACAGCCTCACTTCACACACACTGTAGACTGCCCAGAAAAAACATTTTCGCTGGTTAAATACCTGCCTGCTAATTGTAGGCTGATGATATTATCATTTGGAGCCAGGTGAATCCCATCCTGGCTCCCTCTTGTGGCATTCTGGGAAATGTAGTCTTTCACAACTCCTCCTGGACTACATTTTTTCTCTCTCCCACCTCTTGAACTTTTTTCACACTTTGTTGTGTCAATGCCTCAGAGTTTCATGCATTTAAATGAGGATTTTTATCCACTTATCTACACACCATACTCCACACTGTTAAGGGGAAAAAAATTTTATTGAAAAAAAAAAATAATAAAAATACAAAACTGAAAGATCGTAATTGGATAAGTCTCCACCCCCCTGTGTTAATACTTGGTGGAAGCACTTTTGGCAGCAATTACAGTGTGGGTCTGTTGGGATAGGTCTCTACCAACTTTGCACACCTAGATTTGGCATTCTTCTTTACAAAACTGTTCAAGCTCTGTCAGATGGACAGCAATCTTCAAGTCATGCCACAACTTTTCAATTGGATTTAGGGGCTCTAACTGAGCCACTCAAGGACATTTACCTTTTTGTACCTTAGCCACTCCAGTGTAGCTTTGGCTGTGTGCTTTGAGTCATTGTCATGCTGAAAGGTGAACTTCCACCCTAGTTTCAGCTTTCTTGCAGAGGGCAGCAGGTTGTTCCTCAAGGACTTCTCTGTACTTTGCTCCATTCATTTTCCCTTCTATCCTGACAAATGCTCCAGTCCCTGCCGATGAGAAACATCCCCATAACAAGATGCTACCAACACCATGCTTCACAATAGGGATGGTGTTCTTTGGGTGATGTGCTGTGTTGGGTTTGCGCCAAAAATAATGCTTTGCATTTAGGCCAGAAAGTTCCATTTTAGTTTCATCAGACCACAAAACTTTTTGCCACATGCCTATAGAATGTCCTGGGTGTTTTTTTGCATACTTCAAACGGGATTCAAGGTGGTCCCTTCCTTCTTGCCACGTTACCATACAGGCCAGATTTGTGGAGTGCTTGGGAAATTGTTGTCACATGCACACATTGACCAGTCTTGGCCATAAAAGCCTGTAGCTCTTGCAAAGTTGCCATTGGCCTCTTGGTAGCCTCTCTGATCAGTCTCCTTCTTGCTCTGTTATCCAGGGTGGAGGGACGGCATGATCTAGTCAGGGTCTTGGTGGTGCAATACACCTTCCACTTTTAATAATCATCTTGACCATGCTCCAAGGGATATTTAAGGACTTTGATTTTTTTTTTTATACCCATCCCCTGATCTGTGCCTTTCAACAACTTTGTCCTGGAGTTCTTTTGAAAGTGCCTTGGTGCTCATGGTTGAGTCTGTGCTTTGAAATGCACTACCCAGCAGAGGGAACCTACAGGAACTGCTGAATTTATCCTGAAATCATGTGAATCACTACAATTTAACACAGGTTGAGGCCACTTAACTTGGTGTGTGATTTTGAAGGTGATTGGTTACACCCAAGCTTATTTAGAATTGCTATTACAAGGGGGGTGAACACCAAGCTATTTCATTTTTTATTTTCAATTAATTTTCTAAAAATTTCTAGAATATTTTTTTCACTTGAAAGTTGTGGGGTAGGATGTGTCGATACATGAAAAAACAAAACTATTTAATGCATTTTAATTCCAGGCTATAAGGCAACAAAATCAACTTTTATTAGATTTTACAGTCATTTTACAATACACCCATTCATTTAAAAACAATACATTTTCTTTTGAAGATGACATTTACATACATAAATTTGGTAAAAAACATTTCAAAACAGCAGGACAATAGTGCTCTGTATAAGGTAAAACAACACAGATTAAAATCAACATTATAAAACGACAGGGGCAAATAGGGACAGTGTGCAAATATGTGTGTAAAAACACTAAAATTCTAAAACACTTTAAAAAGTAACTTTTAATAAGTAAACAGTAAACATCTTTTAAAGATTCATAAAACAAAACAAAATCAAAATCAAATAAAACATTTGTGGCAGAGCAGAGCTCTGCCCTTTATAAATGGGCAGTTATGGAGTTTAATTCCCCTACCTGCCTGGGTTTATTGCGTTCAGGTGGCTGGGGTCAATTAGAACAATTAACAATCAATCAGCACCCAGCCACCTGACATAAAAGGAGGCCTCAGCTTCCCATTAGGGAGAGGAGGGAGCTGAGGAAGCAAGCTGGCGTTTGTTGTTTTGTGTGTTTTTGTATTTTCTGTTCCAGTGAAGGCATCACCCAGCCTGGAAACCTTTATTTTTGTAAGTCTTGTTCTGTGTCGTTCTATTTGAGCTTAAATATCTTTGTTTTGGCCCTTGTGCCCTTTTATTTTGTGTTTATTTATAATAAGTTTTTTTTATTTTGGACAATTTTTTAAAAAAAGATAAAACAAAAAAAACAACTTTTTATTATAAATAAACACAAAATAAAAGGGCACCAGCCGACATCCCAGCTGAACAAATATAGAACCAGCCGACATCCCAGCTGAACAAATACAGAACCTGCCGACATCCCAGCTGAACAAATAGCATCACTGTACAGCCAGCGCCATTCTGAATGCTGGATCATGTCTAACAAACACTGAAAACATGTACATTAGTGTTCCTGTTACCGTTAGTGGCTGAGATACGTGACCGATTGTGATACTGATTTCAGGAATGCTTTTTTAAAAGGTTACCTATAGCGATATTGAGAATAAAACAAGGTACTATGGGATGGTGCGTGTCATATTTCTGCCACTCTGATGGGCTGAAAGATCCACAGCTGTCTATTAAATATTACTACATACGATAAGCATACAGGGAATGAGGCTTAGAAATGTTAGCGTTCCATTAAGTGACTATCTATTCAGGGATATCAAGATGTTTAGTAAGTTAAGGATCTGAGTGGGATGAAAAGGGCAGTGTATAAATGTCCTGTCCCACCCTCACTCATTCTGCTCAAGGCTGGTGACACAATAAGACTTTGAGAAGCAGGTATCTGGGTGGAGTTTTAGACCAGGTCATGTACTGGTGACACATCAGTTCATGCTACCTATCGATTATTCTTCCTACTTTGTGTATAGTGCATGCCCAGGCTATTTTCACCCTGCACTGCGCATGCCCAGATAGCTTTTTCCTTAAGACCCAGGACGCTCATCAAAAACTGCAACCTACTTTTTTTGGATGAGAAAGTATGTGTTTTGTAGTTATATTTTACAGAACTAATGAGTTCAACCCTTAAGTACACCTTTGTAAAAGTAATGATAATTATATTATTTTAGTTCTGCTATATATTTTTTTAGACTATTTTCAAGCTACTCACTATATAACCACCAAGATGAATTGTTGGATTGTTTTAAATTGACCAAAGACAAAACAGACAAAACCAAAAAAAAAAAAAATGTTTATAGCTGCAGAAGCAATTTTTGTACAGGCAGCAGATTTTGACAAGGCAGCAAAATTTGACTGTATTTCAAGTATTTTAATGCATTTAAACCAGTTTTTTTGTTTGTTTGTTTTTCAATATATACACTGATAGCCATACAGTCTGCAGTACAATGTGAAGCAAGAAAGTATTGATTGATTTAAATATATACATTTCAGAATTCAATGTATTCTAGCTATCGCTAGGTAATAACATTTGGAGATCAAATAGTGTTTGTAGTAAACCTATTCACTCTATACAGGAATGTTACCATGTAAATATAAGCTATATTAATATGTACAGTTATAAGATTGAGAGTGTCATTTAGTGCCATTTGTTTTTCATCAGGGGAGTCTAGTGGGTATACTTCCTGACTCCCCTCACATGAGATTATGTCATAAACTTGACTGAGGCGAGTCCTCGAAATTTGACACCAGATCAAATGATCAACCTTCTTGACCTCTTCAGAATCCTTCACTTTATGAAGCCATATCAACATGCTGACCCCATTGAACTTCACTGCGGTCCAAAATACCAAAACACTACGAAAACACTTCTACAATATTCCCAATACACACATATACACCATAAAGCCAAAGACATTATCAGTTGTGAGAATTATTGCAATTGTTCAAGGATATAGTGCTAATATTGATGCATGAAATGTGTAACAAAAAATGAAAAATATACAGAATTTCAAAATGTTTGCACAACTAAAGTATACTGTACTGCATCACTATGACAAAAAAAAACAAACAAACAAAACAAAAAACCCTGTGTGGACTCCACTTCGAGAATTGCTGGAAACTACACTACTATGTCCGGTTGCAAGACATAGACTTAGGGAGTCTCCTCATTAAAAACAGCATGCCACGAATAAAGAAAAGGTAATTGCCATTGTTTACAATTAAAAATAAATACAAAAATAGTAATATTTTTGGCAGATCTTTAGTTTGTTTTTTCCCCCTGGGTTTGACTTTTGTTTAAACAATGTTCGGTTCAATACACTCACAGCATATTGAATTTGTAAATTGCATTTTATTTTTAATGAGTAAAATAAATAAACACCATCCAAGACTGATAACTGCACAAATCACTATGAACAAGAGAAAGTGTAGATCACCCACAACATTGTATATGTTTCCAATTTTAGATAACCCAATTTGTTGCTCATCGGTTAAAGTCACATACATTTTCCAAAAATAAATTATAATAAAACGAACTTTAAGTGCCAAACTCAATACATCATATCCTGTTCAGATGGGCGTTTCCTTGTTTTATGCACTAAAATCACTTGCACATACCTGGGCAAGCAGAGTACACGGAGTACCACATTTTACCCAACACCTGTGGCAAATTTGGACAAAGTAGCAGAAATTGGCCTTACAGTGGTCTTGTTTTGGATTTTCTCCTCTGTTTTGACGGTGTGTTTATAAGACATTTACTGCACACTGGAGCAGCATGCCTGTGAGTGTGGAGGAGAGATCCGACAACAGACAGAGGGTTAGATATTTTCAAGTGAGTGTTGTGGACCAGTGTGTCTAGAGCCGCCATGGTTGGCTTTGCAGCTTGTTAGCATTGAACCCTGAGACTACATGCATTGAGCTGTCTGGTATATTAAGGAAATAGGAATACAAACCTGTGGGTCATATTTTCAAACTATTTACTTTTTTATCTTTTATCATCAAATCATTCAAAAAATCATTTCAAAGGGGGAAAGATACTGCCACATAGTGGTCATTTTTATATTACAGAAAGTCCACCTCGTGTTGTGTAATTATCACCTGCGACTGGTGTCTATGTGAGGCTGTCTGCATACTGTCAGGTGAATCTCACTTCTGTTATTGTGTATATCTGGAAAATCACTTGTTCAATTGTGATGAAACTGGGTATTAGCATTATTTAGTGTATTTGGAGTATCAGATTGCTGGGATACAGGTTAAGGTCTTGGGTCATTCTCACGTCAGTGGATGCTGTGACATGGGCTATCATGACAGAAGCAGTTTTTCAAACTCTTTACACAAAGTAACTTTTTACACTTTGGAGAAATAACCTTTCCAAATCAGTATGACTACAAGGCTCAGTGTTTCCTACAGTAAAGTTTTTCTATACCTATGTATCCTTTCTTGTGTAAATCAAATGATGATGCATATGGCAGGCAGCCACACCTTTAATGATTTACCGGTTTCAGTGCAAGACATTTTAGAGAACTAAAAAAAAACCTTGACTTTTTAATTCTTTATTTTACAGCAAAAGGGATGTTTTTATTATTATTTTTTCTTAAATGTGTGCAAACCAAGACTCTTAACTCTTACGAGCAATATTAACAGTAACATTTATGACTAATGTACTTCATTTGTGTTTGCACAGATTTCAAAACAAAGGCAAGCAATACTCTTTCAGGGAGGTGTCAACACTCAGACACAGCCCAGCACAGGAGTTACACTTCTCCTTTCTGATGCACAAAGGCAGTAATTCTATTAGACATTGGTAGAATAGTGACACATGGGATTTATTAAAATATATTTTGACATCCAATTGCTGCCAAGGTTGATTTCTTCTGGCTCTTATTACTCAATAAATCCTCCCCACTAAGACTTTTCAGCCTTGCTTCACAGTCTGTCGCTGTTGCAACACTCTCCTGACAGGTGAAACGTCCAGACAAAACAGAACCCAGTTTAGTATGTGACAGAATTATTATACATTCAATGTTCAGCTCTCTGCTGGTTATTTCAACCTGTTTTAAAGCTGCCTCTTTACAGTTTAATATGTACCTCAGAGCCTAACAGAAAGAGCCATGACGATTAAAGGAATGTCATTTCTTGAGCATGGAACACAGAAGAGTTAGAGTATAATTACAGGAGTGGTCCTAATTTAATATTTAAACTGTGTGGCATTTTCTTTTCTTTGAGATGTGGAGCAGGTAATGTTAGCACATGACAGGTAAGATTTGTTAATTGTTCTGTGAGCTCAGCACACCAGTCATACTCAGAAATGTATTTTCCTTATGCAGCCGGGAGTCTCCTGAGCATGTATTTTTTCTTGAGGTTTTTGCTCTTTGTTAGTGCTGTGCATGGCAGACATGCAGATTCATATCCTTTCTCTTGACAGGCATGCCAGAATGCTGATGGAGAGAAAACCTAAGCTTAAACAAACTCAGACCTGAACCAGCACCGTTATCCTTAAGTGATGGCAGCTCACACAGTAACTAATCATTTTCCACACCATGCACATCAACTCAGTTATAGAAGTTTCACATGTATATTTTCGTAAGAAACCATTTTCATTTTGATTTGTGAAACCGGGACATGCCCTTAGAACAACCTGTTCAGAGACATCCTTGAGCACAGGCTCTTCTCAATCCAGATCCATGTTTGATTTCACACAAAAAGAATCTAGAGCAGAAGTCTAGAATCCTTCTAATAGCGAAATGCTTGCATTGTGACAAGTTATCCATGCAATCAAAAGAGGTTTATACTGTATTTGCAATGTTTTAAATTTGCATTATGCAATGTACATGTTGAGCACTGCATGTGCCAGCTCACTGATTGAGTACCCCAGGCTCTCCTCAATAAGAAGCCTCGCCCGCTGGTGATTGGCAGGGGCTTGGTCATGGACATAGAAGGAGGCTTGTGTCTGGAGGCTGTGGCTCATGTGCCGGGACACGGTGGACTTGCTGACCTCCCCTTGAGACTCCCATGTCTGGGGGGGAAAGAATAACAACCAGGCGTTAGTTCATGGCACTACACTCTGCACATGCAACGAGGCCCTCGGCCGAAACGTTACGACTTACATATGTGGCCACTGCGCTGCGGATCATACCAGCCGTCACCTTGACTCCGATATCGCAGGCCGCCCATGCCTTGGAGAGCACGTTACCGATCTTTTTCAGGGGGTTTCCCAGGCGCGTGAAGAAGAAGGTCTTTGGCTGATAGAGGTAACCAGGCAAGGAGACCCTCAGAGCACTGTACCTAAGCAGCCAGTCGTGCTCCTGCTTAGACACCACCATAACCGCCACGCCATATGTCCCCGCGGTCTTGTGATCGGACACGCGTATGTGGAAATTATCTTCAAACTGTTTGGCTCCCTCTACTTCACCGGCCTTCATGTTCATCAGGACACCCCGCCTGTGTCCGTTGTGCAGCATCATACGCCCGCAGAGTAGCCCGATCAGGGTACCTACATTGCACAACTCGCCCTTCTCACAGAGCTCCAGCATCTGGGGGATTAGCTCCCCACACCTCTCATTGAAGCGCTTCAGATGTTCCTTGGGGATCAACTGTTCCTGCCTTGCATCTTGCACCTTCTGGCGGTGCAGCATCAGCTCTCGGTGACCCTGTCGTCGGAAAGACTTTAGGAAGAAGGCAATCGAAGACAGGGTACGTTTCTTCACTTTCAAATCGCTTAACCGGGCCTCCAAGAGGTAACGGATGAAGCCAACAACATCGTTCACGTAGCTGTGAATCGTACTCGGCGACATAGAAGAACAAGACAGCGTACGATACCACCTGGGGCAAGGAGACAGACACGGGGACAGGGAGTCAGTAACAGCAACAAAAACGGGGGCACAGTCAGAGCTTTGCAACTGCTTCTCACTTACTCATGACACCGCTCCGTGTTGCTCAGGAAACCCAGGTCCTCGCTCACTACCTCGCCCTCGGGGGCATCAGCCATGCACCACAGGAACCGGCGGATGTGCTGGAGAGCTTGGTTCGTATTCTCCAGCTTCTTGGCATGGGGCTTGGGACCCAGAAGGTACTCGCGGTACAACCGGAGGCATCTCACTGCAAGGGCAGGAAAGTTGGATCGTAAGCCATTCACCCAACAATCCGTGTTTATTGAAAAACACACACACCATGTTACACGAGGCATCAAAAGCTCACCATCGTCGCGGGACGGATCCCCCGAATGACTGGCCATGGGCTCGTAGTCTTCATCGTTTGACGACGACAAGGACGACTGAGACGATGACAGCGTGCGCAACCTGGGACCTTCCATAGCTCCGGACGGGCCGTCACTGGAAGATGGCAACTCCTCACGGGCTCCATCCTCTGACCCAGCATCTGGTAAGTAATCTTGGGTCGAAGACACAATGGTTTCTGGTTCAGCTTCACCGGGCATATCCGTTTCAGAGACCGACATACAGGGGTTGTCGATCGGCCCATCCGACGGCACCTCGGGGCTCGTCAGCGGCATCCAATGTAGCGAATCTAGCCCAGGACTGGGCGATTCCTCCGAGTGCTGCAATGTCGAGTGTGGTAGCTCGCATTCCCCAGGCTCCTCCGCAACAAAGACCGGCCTCTTGGGCAGCTGGAATGAAACATCGCCCTCTGCCTTGCTCTTAGCCTCCGCCATCAGGCGAGCATAGGCCGGGTCGCCGGACTTAACCTGATGCAGGCGATACAGGTGCCGGTCCAGCCGAACGATGGCCTGTCGCTGGCAGCCAGGCATCGGGCAATCGAGCACCCTGGTAAGGCACCGAGACAAAAGCACCAAACCAATGCCATTTACCAATTGCTCTCAAGCATTAATAAATGCACAGAGATCAAAAAGCACGCTCACAAAGGAAAGATTAAAGTTACCTTGTCTTTCTCTGTCCCCGGGAATCCATTCTCTCTGCCGGCTCACAACAAAGTGAGCGGAGGCAAAGATTTATAGGAGAAACCCGGAACAACTCGGCTTACATATCCGGCTACATCATGGTGTGAATGGACCATAAGATGCGGGAAAGGACAAGGGACGAGGCAGCAGGCCGGCCCTATCAAGGATTGTACGGTCCAAGGACGGACGCGTTCATTCAAAAGGACGTGGCCACAGGAATCATCACACATCCGTTAACTTGGCCAGACATGAGGGAGCCAACCGGGGGTAAGGGACCAATACCCAACCTTTCCTCAAACAACCGCACCTAACCGGGGGTCCAGCAGCCTGCCTGGACCCTTCCATGGGACGACAAGCAATCCACATGCTAGCCAGGAGGGTAGGCGCGGATAACGGATGTCACCCGCGCGCGGGTGAGCAATGCCGACCCTTGCGGCCACTGCGAGACTCCCGGGACAGCGGGGGGAGGCCCGAACCTAGCCGCCAACGAGCGCACAAAACCCGGCTTCCTTCGGCGCACCCCCCGCCACAAAGTAATAAAAAGATCCAACTTGAACCGGGGAAAGGTAGTGAGCAGCCACCTCCACCCCGCCTACGAGGCTACCAAGAAGGCCTGAGCCTCAGCCACTAGTCCATAAGCGAGACTTCCGTCCTGACTTAGTCGTTTCGTTTCGTTCGAAAAACCCTGCTGGCGAAAATCCCCGCGAACCTCCCCGTTGTCCTCGGGGGGTCGGGTGCCGAAGGGGGCGAGGCGCCGGTTCGGGCCGGGGAACCCCCGCCGCCGCCCGGCTGGAGCCTTCGGATCGCGCCCTTGTCGGACTTCCGCAGACGGGGCCTCGGTGGCTATGGTCATCCAATGTAAAAGATAGGCGACATGACCATGCTTTTTGAAAAACTTAGTCTCTGGCGGAGGCGAAAAACTCGTGACTATGGTCATGCAATGTTAAAGATAGGAAATTTCTCCAATCTACATGACCATGTGCACGGACCTCCAGGCGGAGAAGGTAAAGCTTACATGACCAGAGTCCAGGAAACCTGCAGCAGCCGCCAGGGACCGGGGCTGCCTCCCGCGGCCGTGTCAGGGCTCCAGGACCTCGGCAGCAACCGCCAGCAGCACCCGGGGCACTTCCACGGCCAGGACTTAGCTCCAGAACCAAGGCAGCAGCCGCCAGGGACCGGGGCTACCTCCCACGGCCGTGTCGGGGCTCCAGGACCTCGGCAGCACCCGGGGCCGCCAGCAGCACCCGGGGCACTTCCACGGACAGGACTTAGCTCCAGAACCAAGGCAGCACCCGCCAGGGACCGGGGCTACCTCCCGCGGCCGTGTCGGGGCTCCAGGACCTCGGCAGCACCCGCCAGCAGCACCCGGGGCACTTCCACGGACAGGACTTAGCTCCAGAACCAAGGCAGCAGCCGCCAGGGACCGGGGCTACCTCCCACGGCCGTGTCAGGGCTCCAGGACCTCGGCAGCACCCGCCAGCAGCACCCGGGGCACTTCCACGGCCAGGACTTAGCTCCAGAACCAAGGCAGCACCCGCCAGGGACCGGGGCTACCTCCCACGGCCGTGTCAGGGCTCCAGGACCTCGGCAGCACCCGCCAGCAGCACCCGGGGCACTTCCACGGCCAGGACTTAGCTCCAGAACCAAGGCAGCAGCCGCCAGGGACCGGGGCTACCTCCCACGGCCGTGTCGGGGCTCCAGGACCTCGGCAGCACCCGCCAGCAGCACCCGGGGCACTTCCACGGACAGGACTTAGCTCCAGAACCAAGGCAGCACCCGCCAGGGACCGGGGCACCTTTCGGCCGTGTCGGGGCTCCAGGACCTAGCTTTCCAGCGCGCCTTACGCACAACTTAGCTCCGTGACCTCAGCACCCACCAGCCTCACCCTGCCGGGAACTCCAGAGAGACGCCAAAGGGAACTGCCAGTAGCATGGTCATGGGTCCATAGGGGTACGTGACACGAGGTGGTCGGTGCGGGTGGCAAAAGAGCAAAGAAGGGCCAGGCCGAGCAAGTGTGGAGGTAACCGGGACTCCTGGAAGTCGACCGGTGCGCGCCTCCGGACCGATGCACACCCTTGCCGCGAGCAACCGCGACTTACCGCGGGGGGGGTTCAGCCGCCGGACCGGTTCCTTGCCTGAGCAAAGGACCGCAGCCCGAGCAAGCGTGGAGGTAAACGGGGCTCCCCCATAGGGCTCCGGTCAAACCACCCTTTGCTCCGGACCGATGCCCACCCTTGCCGCGAGGCAACCGCGACTCAACGGGGGTCGTGCCGATGGGTTCTGGGATGCCCACCCTTGCCGCGAGCAACCGCGCAAAGGACCGCCACCCTTCCTTGCCTGAGCAAAGGACCGCAGCCCGAGCAAGTGCGGAGGTATCCTGGGCTCCCGGACGTATGCCAGCCACCCCTTGGCGCGAGCAAACGCGACTAGCCGGGGGAGGTCCAGCAGATTGCCTGGACCCTTCCCCTGGCAGAGTACCGCAGCACGAGCAAATGCGGAGGTAGCCGGGGCTCCCGGATGTCAACCGGGGGGGGGCCGGACTCCGGACCGATGCCCGCCCTTGCCGCGAGCAACAGCAACTATAACCCGGGGTCAAGCGACGTTCTGGGTCCTTGCCTGAGCAAAGGACCGCAGCCCGTGCAAGTGCGGAGGTAAACGGGGCTCCCTGGAAGTCAACCGGGGGGGCTCCGGACCGATGCCCGCCCTTGCCTCGAGCAACAGCAACTATAACACGGGGGTCGTGCGACGTTCTGGGTCCTTGCCTGAGCAAAGGACCGCAGCCCGTGCAAGTGCGGAGGTAAACGGGGCTCCCTGGAAGTCAACGGGGGGGGCTCCGGACCGATGCCCGCCCTTGCCGCGAGCAACAGCAACTATAACCCGGGGTCGTGCGACGTTCTGGGTCCTTGCCTGAGCAAAGGACCGCAGCCCGTGCAAGTGCGGAGGTAAACGGGGCTCCCTGGAAGTCAACCGGGGGGGCTCCGGACCGATGCCCGCCCTTGCCTCGAGCAACAGCAACTATAACCCGGGGTCATGCGACGTTCTGGGTCCTTGCCTGAGCAAAGGACCGCAGCCCGTGCAAGTGCGGAGGTAAACGGGGCTCCCTGGAAGTCAACCGGGGGGGCTCCGGACCGATGCCCGCCCTTGCCTCGAGCAACAGCAACTATAACCCGGGGTCGTGCGACGTTCTGGGTCCTTGCCTGAGCAAAGGACCGCAGCCCGTGCAAGTGCGGAGGTAAACGGGGCTCCCCCCGGACGTCAACCGGGGGGGCTCCCGGATGTCAACCGGGGCCCTCCGGCCCGATGCAACAGCCTTGCCGCCCGCAACCGCTGGTCCGGCACGTTCTGGGTCCTGCCTGAGCAAAGGACCGCAGCCCGTGCTTGCCCCCCCGCTGGTCCGGCAGCCTGCCGGGACCCTTCCCCCGGCAGAGAACCACAGCCCGAACAAGCCCGGGGGGCTTACGGCGTGGCTCCAGGAAGACGAGCGCGCGCGGGGGAGAGCAAGGCCCGCACTTGCCACCGACGAGCGCCCCGAACCCGGCCTCCTTCGGCGCCCGCCCCTGGGAGGAAGCGAAAAAAAGATCCTACCGGAACACGTGGAAGGTGGCGATCGGCCACCTCCACCCCGCCTACGAGGCTCCCCTGCCGGCCTGAGCCTCGGCCACACGTCCTCGAGAGAGACTTCCGTCCTGACTTAGTCGTTTCGTTTCGTTCGAAAAACCGTGCTGGCGAAAATCCCCGCGAACCTCCCCGTTGTCCTCGGGGGGTCGGGTGCCGAAGGGGGCGAGGCGCCGGTTCGGGCCGGGGAACCCCCGCCGTCGCCCGGCAGGAGCCTTCGGATCGCGCCCTTGTCGGACTTCCGCAGACGGGGCCTCGGTGGCAATGGTCATCCAATGTTAAAGATAGGCGACATGACCATGCTTTTTGAAAAACTTAGTCTCTGGCGGAGGCGAAAAACTCGTGACTATGGTCATGCAATGTTAAAGATACGAAATTTCTCCAATCTACATGACCATGTGCACGGACCTCCAGGCGGAGAAGGTAAAGCTTACATGACCAGAGTCCAGGAAACCTCCAGGAAACCGGCAGCAGCCGCCAGGGACCGGGGCTACCTTCCACGGCCGTGTCAGGGCTCCAGGACCTCGGCAGCAACCGCCAGCAGCACCGGGGGCACTTCCACGGCCAGGACAGGGCTCCAGGACCTCGGCAGCACCCGCCAGGGACCGGGGCACCTTCCACGGCCGTGTCAGGGCTCCAGGACCTCGGCAGCAACCGCCAGCAGCACCCGGGGCACTTCCACGTCCAGGACTTAGCTCCAGAACCAAGGCAGCAGCCGCCAGGGACCGGGGATACCTCCCACGGCCGTGTCAGGGCTCCAGGACCTCGGCAGCAGCTACCACGGACCGGGGACGCCTCCACAAAGATGAAGGGCTCCAAGACCCCACCTTTAGAGGTATCAGAAGCTTCCCGCGCGCCTTACGGAACTACGTGACTCTGGTCAGCCTCACCCTGCCGGGAGGTATCAGGGGACTCCAGGACCTCGGCGGCAACCGCCAGCAGCACCCGGGGCACTTCCATCGGCTTAGCGGTCCAGAACCACGGCAGCAGCCGCCAGGGCCTGGCAGTAGCATGGTCGGTCCAGACCCGGGTCCGCCAGGGAGGGGGGTGGTTGGTGTGGGTGGCAAAAGAGCAAAGAACGTCAGGCCGAGCAAGTGTGGAGGTAACCGGGGGCTCCCGCAAGTCAACCGGGGGCTCTGGACCAATGCCCACCCTTGCCGCCAACGGCCGGGGGTCAGGGCCGGGTCCTTGCCTGAGCAAAGGACAGCAGCCCGAGCAAGCCAGCAGGCACCCGGGGCTCCACTTCAACGCACAGGACTTAGCTCCATGAACCAAGGCAGCACCCGCCGCGGGCAACCGCGAATAACCGGGGGTCAGCCGCCCGCCCGGGTCCTTGCCTGAGCAAAGGACAGCAGCCCGCCAAGTGTGGAGGTAACCGGGGCTCCCGCAAGTCAACCGGGGGCTCTGGACCAATGCCCACCCTTGGCGCGAGCAACCGCGAATAACCGGGGGTCAGCCGCCACGCCCGGGTCCTTGCCAGAGCAAAGGACAGCACCCAGCAAGTGTGGAGCAACCGGGGGCCTCTCCCGCGGCCGTGTCAGGGCTCCAGGACCTCGGCAGCACCTGGACCAGCAGCACCCTTGGCGCACTTCCCGCGAATAACCGGGGCTCAGCCGCCCGCCAGGGTCCTTGCCTGAGCAAAGGACAGCAGCCCGAGCAAGTGTGGAGGTAACCGGGGCTCCCGCAAGTCAACCGGGGGCTCTGGACCAATGCCCACCCTTGGCGCGAGCAACCGCGAATAACCGGGGGTCAGCCGCCCGCCCGGGTCCTTGCCTGAGCAAAGGACCGCAGCCCGAGCAAGTGTGGAGGTAACCGGGGCTCCCGCAAGTCAACCGGGGGCTCTGGACCAATGCCCACCCTTGGCGCGAGCAACCGCGAATAACCGGGGGTCAGCCCGCCCGGGTCCTTGCCTGAGCAAAGGTCAGCAGCCCGAGCAAGTGTGGAGGTAACCGGGGCTCCCGCAAGTCACCCGGGGGCTCTGGACCAGCAGCCCGACCCTTGGCGCGAGCAACCGCGGGCTCCAAAGCACCAGCCGGGGCCCGAATCCCTGGCTCCCGCGGCCGTGGCAGGGCTCCAGGAGGTAACCGGGCAAGTCAACCGGGGGCTCTGGACCAATGGCCCTTGGCGCAGCAACCGCGAATAACCGGGGGTCAGCCGCCCGCCCCCCTTGCCTGAGCAAAGGACCGCAGCCCGAGCAAGTGTGGAGGTAACCGGGGCTCCCGCAAGTCAACCGGGGGCTCTGGACCAATGCCCACCCCCGCGAGCAACCGCGAATAACCGGGGGACCCCGCCCGGGTCCTTGCCGGATCGCGCAGCCTTGTCAAGTGTGGAGCCCTTCCGCGGGCGGGGCCTCGGTGGCTATGGTCATCCAATGTAAAAGATAGGAAACATGCCCATGCTTTTTGCAAATCCCTTAGAAGGCCGGCCTGGCGGCTCCGGAAGGCGAAAAACGGCGCACCCTCTGGTCATGCGCCCGAAAAGCCGCCGACGAGATCCCCCGAACCTCCCCAGTCCTTCCCGTCCACCCCACCTACGCAAATCCAAAACCGGAACGAGCAAGATGATCGCCTAGAACTCGGTGATCAGGAACCTCCACCCGGCCTACGAGGGTCCCAGCCGGCCACCCCTCGGCCACACGTCCATAAGCTCCGTTTCGTCATAGGAAAAACGGCTGGCGAAAATCCCCGCGAACCTCCCCGTTGTCCTCGGGGGGTCGGGTGCCGAAGGGGGCGAGGCGCCGGTTCGGGCCGGGGAACCCCGCCGCCGCCCGGGGCTCCAGGAGCCTTCGGATCGCGCCAGCAGTCGGACTTCCGCAGGCGGACTTAGCTCGGTGGCTATGGCAGCAATGTAAAAGATAGGCGACATGACCATGCTTTTTGAAAAACTTAGTCTC